>NC_135736.1:6522142-6832857 GCF_041903045.1 Epinephelus lanceolatus | reverse complement strand
CAGCCTACCTACCTGCGCATTCTCTCTGGATGAATAATAAACATCAGGAAGACTTTCTTTGTGCTCATCCATTCACAATTTTATTCATCCCACTTCCACTGCTTCCTCTAATCAGTTGACTATGGGTGTTCACTCTTCTGGTTATCCAATCAAAATTTGCCACGATTTCCGTGAGCCAATCAGCTCTCTCCTCTGCTGCTGCCAGATGTCATTTTAGGCAGAATTGGTGCGGTTGGCAATCATTCACTTTACCTTTGTCTTTTCAGTCTCAGATAGTAGATAGTAGTAGATTACTATCTGCAAGCCATGTGCGATTCCTAAACAAAAGCAGAATCATATCTCACCTATCATGTCCTCCTGTTCCGGCAATCTGGCCTGATAGCAGTCAGTATTGTCAACATGTAAGGTCATTCTCTGTTTCCATTGTCAGTCATCTCGATCCCAGTGAAGTGTACAGATTCAAGATATGGGCCCCAAGCAACACGTAACATGATCCGCTACTCTGGGACACTTTGCGTACGTTCAACCGGATTGCCACATGCAGTCTCCGGCTATTCTGGCCAAGCTTCCATGCACACCTTGCTACAGTCCCTGGATATGCCTCAGCCTCTGCCTCATCAGCGTCCTCATCACCACAGGCCTCCACAAGCAGCCAACCTCCACTTTCAACCAGCGCTTCATTCCACTTCCAGCCTCTCAACAACCCCAGTGCTCCCTGATCCCTGACAGCAAGAGTGCCGGTGGTTCAAGCCATCTGATCAAACAGCCCTCCTCACTGTTTAAGTTAAGTTTGTCACATATGATCTGTCCCTTAATCCATTCAGTGCTGCAGACAAACATTATCACTGCATCGTTAATGTGTAGTGATTTATTTCATTCTCTTGTCACCCCTTGTTTCAATCGGAAAACAATTACCATAATACTGTAATAGTGACAGGCCTTGATTTTCAGTAATTATTGAGTTTTTATCAAACTGAGCATATTAGGGAGGCACATTATATGCCCTCTGCTTGACAATGGTATTTGCTCATTTCAGGCAAGGCAAGTTGTTCTCTTTCCTCTTCAGTCATAACATAAATAAATAAATGAATAAAATCATGTGCGCATCATGCCGTTACCTTACCACACTTCCCGTATCATTTTAAATTAAAAGCCCCTCAACGATTTCTTTGGTGTAGGTTTTATAGGAGACCACCATATAATATATTAATATCTAGTACAAACACCTAAGAACACTCATTTACAGTGCTTGTATTAACTCACTTTCCTCTACAAAAATTAAAGATAACAAATAAATAAATAAATAAAATGTAGGCAATAACTGATAATATACATGTATTATAACAGAATGAACAGAGTTTACATCCAACTGAGATTTAAGGACAGGGGAATGCTGGGTGCTGTAAGCCCTCTAAGGCTTATCGTGATTCGTGATATTGGTATACTATTTATAGATCAACTTCTAATTGAATTGAAATTACTATTTGTTCACCCCTTTCAGGATCACTCTGTGATTGGACTACAATGAACTTTGATTTGCCTCTGGGTTTGAAATGTGCTATAATAAATTTGCCTTGCCTTTCCTAGACAGGTTTTGACAAGTAAATCTTAAAATAAATAAATAAACGAATAAATTAACAACAAAAACATCATCCTGCTTGCTTCTTGCTACGCCACTGAATGAATAGGTCCTCGTGGATAGCAGCTCTGTCCTGGCGGCGTGCTGGGTCGTTTTCTCAACACTCGTAAGCTTACAGCTGAGGGCGGTGCCATTAATCAATCAAATAATCACTTTATTTATCTCATGAAATTATTTAGATACAATTTCAGTGATATTTCATTTATCCATTTGTTCCAGCTTATTAATTTTAGACTGGAAAAAAAAACAGCAGCAGCTAGCTGGTCCATACTCACAGGGCGTGCTCATGAGTGCAGGTGACAGAGTAAAGCTTTTCCCCTGATCTGGATAGTGACGGCCTTAAGTTTAATACCAGTGGGAATACTGAGTGGTGGCTCTGCTACTGAAGTCAGATCAGTGTAGTGTGTGATGCTGACAGCATTAGTCAGTGGGACAGTGTAACATTCAGAAGTAAACCTAAATGAAAATGGAAGGTGTTGGTTTATTCTACTTTGTAATATTCTTTCTATATTCTAACACAGTTCTTGGTGGGGCTACTCAAACCAAGCCGTACCCTGCCACTAGCCATGGTTAAAGAAGTTAGTGGAACAGTGGCTACAGCTCCAGAATATGATACACAGTTACAGATTAAAGTGCTCAGCAGTTTGTCAGAGTCTTTAAAAAAACAGCTCCACCACAATCTGCTGCAGGACTAAAATGTTACATGGTGATGATCAGTAATAATGATCCAATAATATCATGTATAGTAATATAACACTGACAGAAGCCATTCCTCCTGCATAATGAGGACTTTATAATGATGAATTTTATATAGCGTATCACCATTGTTCATATGTCCTTTAAAATACAAGGTCAGAGCACACAGCTGACACACTTACTGTAACTAAATATCCAGCCCAGTTTTACTGTAATTCTTTTAAACCATTAACCTGATATGAAATCACAACAACAAGGAAGAGGTTTGTGAAAACTGTTTACATGCTGTCAGGAAACAGATTAATGATCAGCTTCATATCTTTATGTGCATGCTGCAATCATCTTCTCACATACAGGACTGAGTCATAGATAAACATTGGCACGTTCTGCCACATGAACGTGACTCTGTGCTTCAGGTGTGTGTATATAAAGAGCAGGGATCCCCTCATCATCACTGCATCATTCAGCTGATACCTGAATAACATCACCTCACATTTACCTGACAGGTAAGACACCTGCTGTATTTCTTCTCTCTTCAGTGGAGCTCATGGTTCTGCTCTCTGTCTGAATATTTATTGGCTGTTTGTTTTTTCTCCACACAGAACAGTTGATCAGTTGATCATCACCATGAAGACTGTCCTGGTCCTCTCCATTCTCCTCTGTGCTGCATTTGCAGGTCAGATTCAACACAGACCATTTAGACAGATCACACACACTATCATCCATGTGTTCATCAGTCAATCAGCAAGACTCTAACATGGTGCACACACACACACACACACACACACACACACACACACACACACACACACAGAGTGGGACAAAAGAGTACACAGCACTGAGAGACTCAGCAACCATACCACATGTGACAAATACAATTGATTGATTGATTGATTGATTGATTGATTGATTGATTGACAGACATTTAATCTCACTGACAGTGTTGTGTTTTTACCTGCAGCTCCACAACCAGAGGGAGAGAAGACAAACGAAGAGAAGGCTCCAGGTCAGTATTGAAGGTCTTTGCTTTACACACACAGGCAGTCAGACAGTAAGATCTACATCTCACAATAAAGCAATTTCTTTCTGTCTGTCTGTCTGTCTGTCTGTCTGTATGTATGTTCTCGCACATCTAAAGAACCATTCATCTGATCTACTTTACACAACAGCTCTGTGGGCAGGTAATCGGCCTGTTGGGAGCATGTTTTGAACAGACACTGCACTTGTCTATCTAACACTAACATTAATGTGATTCATTCACAGAAGCAGCAGTGGAGGTCCTGAAGGAAGAGGTTGTTGCTGCACCTGGTTAGTGTCCTCTTTAAATCTCCTGCAGAGTGTTTCTGTTTGGTTTCATGTTTTATTTAGCCTGTACTGTGACAGCCATGTGAGAACATTTAATGTCAAATTGTAACATTTGAAGCTTCATCAGTCTCGTCAGAACTTGTATAAAAAGTTTAAAATAATAAAGTTTGATATGATTTGATTTGATTTGTATGTAGGCCTTCTTCATTACTCACACATGCGATATGGGTGGAGGGATCATTTAGTTAATGTTAGCATGATACACGCTAAAGTCGAATAGTGAACAGAGTAAAAATAGCTGCTAAACATCTGCATGTTAGCATGTTGATGTTAGCATTTAGGTCAAAGCACAGGTGTGTCCGAACACAGCCTCACAGAGCTGCTTAGCTGTAGATGCTTTGACTGGTTTTAACTTTTGTCACTTCCATGTTAATATGATTTACACTGGACATGCTTGACATTTTGTAGTTGCAACATTCTGTAATGTCAAAAACTCTCAACTAAAAAGAGTTCTGATGAATCTGTTGATGTTTCAGAGATGGACAAGATGATGAAAGATGAGGAAGTACTTGTGCC
The DNA here is from genome assembly GCF_041903045.1 of Epinephelus lanceolatus. NCBI lineage: Eukaryota > Metazoa > Chordata > Actinopteri > Perciformes > Serranidae > Epinephelus > Epinephelus lanceolatus. The sequence continues at coordinate 6,828,641 of NC_135736.1, read as the reverse complement.
AGAAGAATTTGTCCCTGTTCCCAGAAACGGTAATCACAAAGGACACACGTCACTCTTAACAATATATTCTGTAGCTGCTATTAATAATCAATGATGTGGTGAAACACATTTATCAGTTATACTTTATCAGGTACTCCTAACTGTTCCACATGTTGTTGTTCTATAAGTTATATAAGACGTTTTTAAACAACATGCACATAAGAAAACTAAACACACACATACTGACATATTTTGTGAATAAAATATATTGCATGTATTTATAGAGACTTATGTACAGCGTTCTATGTATGTATTTATTTATTTATTATATTTTCCAGCACCTGTGTCTGATGTGGCAGCAGCACCTGAATGTAAGAGCCACATCACTGTTTTTATCTTAGTTAAGTTTGGTTTATTTTATTTGCAATTAACAAGGGAAAAAATGGTATTTAAAAGCTGAAATACATTACAAATGAATCAATGAAGTGTTAAGGGTCTTTGCCTGAGTCCTTCTCAGATATTTGTTGACTAACCACAATGTAGATGTTGATTGTGGAGATGCAAACACCAGATTAGTCTAAACGGTGATATAGTGACGAGAAAAATGTGAGATATTCATATATATATGTAGCTAAACTCTGCTGGTTTTCTACCTGGAAGTATTTGTAAACAACAAGGTGATTCCCTCAGAAGGGACACTAACAACTCAAAGTACACATCAAATAAAATTTCTCCAAACATGTTTCTTGTTATTTTAGGTAGTTATTATCACGCTAATGTATGTTCAAGTGTCCATTTCCCCCGATAAGTTGGTTTTAATTCGTTATTTGATTCTATAAACACAGTCTGACCATCTTGAGCTTTTATTTTGGTACTTCCGGTGACCGGCAGTGTGAATTTACATATTAGTTAAATATTTAGTTTCACCCAGAACATTTAGATTTAAAATTTAGATTGAGATTTAGTATTTAGATTTAACATTTAGATTTAGATTTAATATTTAGATTTAACATTTATATTTATATTTATATTTAGCATTTAGATTTAACATTTAGATTTAGATTTAGATTTAGCATTTAGATTTAGATTTAATATTAAGATTTAACATTTAGATTTAGATTTAACATTTAGATTTAGATTTAGCATTTAGATTTAACATTTAGATTTAGATTATGCATTTAGATTTATATTAAATATTTAGACATTTAACATTTAGGTGCCACATTTAATATTTAGATTTAACTATTTAATTATTTATTTAATATATATCTAAGTTAACAAATATTGCTGTAAATGTGGTAAAAGGTGACGCTAAAAAATTCACAACACTTTTTTAAACATTGCTAGAAGCTAAATGTGGCAAAATGTTGATGTTATTTTCAGCGTGAGCCACTTTACAAACGGCACCCCATAGACTTCATAGTCTTTTGACATTTTTTTTTTTTTGAAAATCATATTGATGGCTATAAAGTATGTTGCTTTTGTCCATATACTTTTCCATTCTGGAATATACTAGGTTTTCAAGAACTTTTAGAAAAACATGGTAAAACAGACATAGGATGATAATTAGTAAATAAGCTGGAATCACCTGATTTGAATAGCAGAATGACTTTAGCTACTTCAAGATCATTGGTACAACACCTGTTCTGAGCGATAAAGACTAGATCTTATTTCATCATGCCCTGCAGAAGACACTTTCATCCTCAGTATGATGTTATGCACTTCTTCAGAGATAGGGGGGGTCAAACAGCAATCATCTGTATTTACCAAATTCTTAGCTAAGGAAGGACCAATATTTACAAAAACAAAACAAAAAAAAAGGCATTGCAACTGTTCTTTTCTTTATGTTCCTTAATGAGTAAGATCATCATGGAAACAACAACGACACCAAACAAGACAAATCAAAAATAAAAGGCAAACACCTCTCTCTCAATATTTCAGTCAGTGAAACTGCTCTGTTGAAGTCAGTGTTTTCTCTCTTCTGTCTGTCTGTAGCTCGTTTCAACTTATGTCCAAGAGGCTGGGAACAGCATGGCTCTCGCTGCTTTGTGGTCATCTCTACTTCCAAGACCTGGTACAGTGCTAAGGTACTGCTACTATCACACTTATACAGTGTTATTGTGAGAACACTGAGCTTGTACACACTGTGAACAATGTGGTTGAAGTCGTAGCTTTTCCTGTCATCTGATAGACTTTGTTATTAATTCAGTTAAGCGAGTGTAGAACTTACCATTGACACACATGATGAATGCAACATGTTCCACAACATGGAGCATCAGGACAGTGATAGTAGGTCAGTCAGTGTGTCACCATCAGTCCATGAAAAGATGAGCTTTTCACATCAAAGCTAAAGACAACTCATCTGGAGGAAGAAAATGCAGAAATGAAATGAAACAACTATTTAGTTGTTTAGTCACAAAAATTCCTATTTGCATCCTCTGTCTGACAGGAGCACTGCAACATCCTGGGTGCCCACCTGGCCTCGGCCACCAACACAGCAGAGTACAGCTTCCTCCAGAAGATGACACAGCTACGCGGTTTGACCTCCACATGGCTGGGAGGCTTCTACCTGCAGGTATGGATTTATGAAGACACACCACTCAGTCAGTCCAGATCAAGCCCAGGACCTGGTCCAAAGGGGGTCTGGACTTACACAAGACTGATGTGAGAGCAAATGAAGAGACTAAGACATCTTTACACTCATGTTCTTTGTCTCTTAGGGCCAGTGGATGTGGATTGACCAGGAGGGTTTCACCAGGTTGTACCCACTCTCCTCCAGCAGCTACCCCTGCATCTACTTACGCACCAACAGTAAGTCCACCTGTTTGCTTTGGGGTCAGGGTCAGGGCCATCAACAACTTTTTGCTACTTTTTCCTGTTTTCTCATCTTATTTTCACACAGTAAATATAACGTGAAGAGAACATAACTGTTACATTAGCTAATATGTTAGTTCAGATAAAATTTACTACGTCGCTCACAAAGTGTGGCCTGACTCTTTTGCTGAAGAGGGCAACATCAGACACATTTATATATTTATGTCAAATTTGACTATGATATTAGATTATTTTTCCCATCCCACTTATAATTGGTACAGCTGTCTACACCGTGCTGTAACAGCTCAGGTTTCACTCACATATAATTATGACCAGGGACTACTACAGGCTGTCTGTCTCTTTTCCAATTACAAGTCCAAATAAGATTTAAATACAGTATGTAAATACAGCTGTGAGAGGTGTGACTGTTATACCTGGATTTATGTCTTTTTCTCAGAGAGTTGATATCTTAATTTAAATGCCTTGATAGAGTTCAGAGCCTAGATCTGAGTGAACATGACACTGACTTGTACATCAGAGTACAAGGCAATGTCACTCATGTTTCACATTTTTTTTGGTCTGAGTGCTGATTTACTTAGTTCTCTGTGGAAAAAGGTAAATAAGTGATATTACAGTGAACATAATTGTGTATCATCTGTCAATCAAATGGATTTTGTGTTAATCTCATTTTTTTCTCTTTTTTAAATCAAATTTCAGATGGTTGGTATAACACTGCGTGTAGCACTGCTTTTCCCTTCATCTGTTCCAAGATCCCTGAGAACTGTTAACATACAGACTTCTCATCTGGGGCCTTTAGATGGATCAGCCAGGATTTTTTTTTTTCATTCGCATCCAACTAATGAACGTTGTTGTGTGTCTTAATGAATTATACTTTTCTGCGTATTCTACCTGTGAGTGTTAAATGATTAAACATGAAGTTACTGTTGTGTAAAAGCATTTCTGTTTGTGGTTATGGCAGCAGTTCTGTAATAAAAACTTGAAAGAATAGGACATTGTTTGTTCATCCTTTAAGTAACACCCAATAAGAAAAGCACTAAGGCATGGAAAAAATACTGAAAAACACAGTATACAGAAAAAGCAGTGTCAATATGACATGACAGAATATTACATTACAAGAACTGTCTGATATCAAACTCCCCATGAAGGCCTTTAGGGGCCAAAGTGCCCCATGTGACCAAAAGACTTCCCGTTTTAGGAGCTGGCACAGTCTGGTACTGATAGTTTTTTTACTACGAATATGACGTGCAGAGTGTGGCTTGGCACTGTCTTGCTGGAATAAGCAGGGACATCCCTGAAAGATGTGTCACTGTGTGTTTTCAGAGACACTAACATTAAAAAGACTTGATTAAAATATCTTGCCCCCCATTTAAAATTTGAACTCATTAAAAACAGCTAAGGACTTTAAAACATGTTAAAAGGACTGTTTTGATATTTCCTGTGTGATTTCATGTATTTTCTAGCAGGCCTGGTTATGTTTTACATGGTTGAAGTATCGGGTCAGCAGAGAGCGCTGTGTGCATTGGGTATCAATAACCGACGTCAGTCACTGGTAGAGTGAGACATCAGGTAGTACGAGTGATGCAGAAACAACACAGACGCTAAGGACTGATGTGTTTTTGTTACTGTTCCAACAGAGACCTCAGAAATCATAACCAGAGTGAAAAAATGAAAATAATACAACATGTAAAAGCCTTAGACTGTGAACTGTAGTGACTTTGAATGGAGATGAGTGAGTCCTTAGTAATGAATAGTAATCCAATATGGCAGGCGATGCTAATGAGATTGAAAACCAACTGTGAAACTGTCTTCTAAAGTGAGAATTGTGCAACCGTAAACCGTAAACCATAAACAGAGATGATAGTTCAAAGTTAGCTCATGCTAACAGACAGTGTGAAAGGGTTTAAAAAGCTTCGGTTGTGTGTGAATAAGCGAAGGCTAATGACATGAATGCTAACCATGATAAAGGCCGCGGACTTTGCGGCTCTGATCAATGGCAGGCCAGGTAGGCACTAGACAGTGTCCTGTGAGTTTTTCAGAGTAATAGCGCAAAGATGTACTTAACATGGGTTTTGCTATTACATGTCAAAATAATTAGAGTCAATAAGGAAAACATGATTTCCGGACTGAAGTTCATTGTTGTTTTGTTGAATATTGTGTGATAAATACTGATGATTTAAAGGGCCAGTGTGTAAAATGGGTTGAAAACAGTGACATCAGTGGTCAAATTCTAGATTGCAGGGCTCACTCGCTCACCCCTCCCGTTGGGTAAATGACGGTGGCCTCGTAGGGACAAAAAGTCTTGCACACGAGTTTTTCAGGAGTAGGTTTATCTAGCGATGAGGTGAATATTTATTTAGAGATCTAAACCATGTTACGATATTGTAATGAATCACTCATGAGCAGGAGACCAGAGGAGCGTTGGGGAAAAAGGCCCGTTTATTTGAGCACTCCAAAAACTCTGGTAACACTCCAGGGGGTAAAAGACTCCGTCCCAAACTCTGACTCTTCTAGTGTAACACACACACTTCATACACACATACTCGTTTACTATACCAAGTGGGGACCCCCTACCCTCTCTGCTCCACCAATCTCCAGCCTGCACACTTCACAAGGAGTGAAGTTGCATCTTCTTTTCCTCGCAGATGATGGTTTGGGTTCATTCTCATCTGTTGCGTGGCAAGTGTGGTCCATTTGCAAACTTTATAACTAAAAAAACTTTTCACTACTCTCTATCGACGAGCTACTAACACTCTCTGCTGTTTCCTCCTCCTTCTTCCTTCCTTCCTTTCTGTCTTCGTTGGTTCATTTATACACGCGAAACGCGTTCTCTGGCTGGCTGGATTGTCTGCTCGGTCTGCCGTACATACATGGCGGCGCAAGATGGCGACCTCTCTAAAGCAAGGCCCTTGCTATATATATATATATATATAAAAGCATAATTATAAGGCTACGAAAACCAAACAAATTTTATTTTATAGCGATTACACACTTGTATAAACATATTAATGGGTAGAATATTCAGATTCAGATTCAGATTGACAATAAACTATGCCAAATATTACACACTGACCCTTTAAAAACAGATATATGTTAAGTTAAAAAGGTGAAACAGTTCATTTGAGAATAAATGGAGATTTAAAAAGAAGTTCATTGAGGATAAATACTTTTGGTTAAAAAAGGGTGTTTACATGACAGATCATTATATGATCACAGGACTGTAATTTGATTTGATTTGTTTGACTTGGAATGTGTGTTTTGAAATATGTCAGTCACTGGTAGAGTGAGACGTCAGGCAGTACGAGTGATGCAGAAACAACACAGACGCTAAGGACTGATATTGATGTGTTTTTGTTACTGTTCCTACAGGAATAAAATTTAATGTGCTACACAAAGGATCCGCCACAGCGTTATTCTTAGAAGTGTAACAAAGACAGCTTCTGGATGGCAGCATATGTTGCACTAAAACCTGTATTTACCTTCAGCAAACATGATGCCCTCACAGATGTGGAAGTTACACATACTGTTGGCACTGACACACCCACATACCATGACAGATGCTGGCTTTCAAACTTTGGAACCAGATGGACACATCATCCACAATTTCCAAAAACAATTTCAAATGTTGTCTTGTTGGTGAACAGCCCACAGTTTTGGGCTTGTTACTCAAAAAATAACCAGTACCCTGGTACACACTAGTACCACACGACTTTTCTGCCCATTCTGAAAGTCACTATGTCACATTACATGATTGTGGAGTCATAAAATCGTGCCGTGACTTGGCCGACAGACATGACACACTACACGATGGTACTCACCATTTTGTCGTCTTTCACGACATGTGTGATGTCATCGGGTTATTCCTGTCCTATTTTTATTACTTTTACTATTATTTGAGAAACTGTGTCTGTTCATGTGTCAGCTGAAATGTTATTGTCTACTGTAATTCTCTCTGCCAAGGTCATAATGGGCTTTTAATTTGAAACAAAATCAGGAAGTATTAAGTTTAAAATGACGGCGCGATGCATTAACTTTATCAAGGCAACGGGAGCGGATAAAAAGTAAAATTATAGCTGCTGTGCAGCAAAGGTCGGGGCGGACAATTTTAGGCAAAATTAGGCAATTCTGAGCAACACACACTCTAAAACAAAGCATATCACAACATAGAAGTTACATCATATAATTATGGCATGCCCTTCAAATTGTGGATGAGTGGCTTAAGTGATCAGACTCATAATATACAAAGGAAAGAAAAAACTCAAGAACAAGAAAGTAAGAATAACATTAACTGCTAGCAATTATGAACAAACTGGCCTGATCTAGCTTAAAGCTAAACATTATCAAAGGTGACAAAGATGAAAACATTTTTTAAAATGTAAAAGTAGCTATTGGATAGGCTCTGTATATTGACTGATAGCTAAGCCAACAGGGAAACAGGGAAAATTGTTGATAAAGAGTGCCTGTGGATATTCTCATTCATCCAGGTCATAGTTATCTCAAGGCAATTGAATCGAACGCAACTGGACTTGGTTTTGTCTTAGAAGACGTTTCACCTCTTATCCAAGAGGCTTCATCAGTTCATGCTTGTCTGACTAGGCTGGAACTACTCTGACAAACTGGTGTGGAAGCACCCAGGTATTATTAGCACATATGGTTGATTTGTTGTGAATTTTCAAAATTTTGAAATTTAGAGGCTTGCTGTAGCGCCACCATCGGGACTATTGGCTTGAGTTTACAGCTGAGGATATCTGGCATGAGACTGGACCTTTGTGCAAAGTTTGGTGTTTTTTCGCGCATGGGAAGTATGATTTCCTCGGAAGAAGAAGAAGAAAGAAGAAGAAGAACATGCAGGATAACAATAGGGTCCTGGCAGCTTAGACTGCCCGGCCCCTAAATATAAAGACAAAGGGAATGATAAATAACGGCTCTTTTATAATGTAGTCTGTTTCAAATGAAGCTGGTAGCCTCTGCAGTTGTGGTGAGTAAAAGCCCCACTATTTTTTAATGTTTTTAATGTCTCCATTATGAGGACATAACGATGTTTGCTAGCTTGATGCTAATGACAGTAACGTTAACTCAGCAGGTTGACAAAGTGCCTCTGCTGTTTCACACCATCATTTCCCTCTTTTACTCTGTGTGGTAACATCCCTAGAGGAAATATTAAAAATGCTGGGGTGTTGTTGTCATACAGTTGTCTACGGCAGCAGATCGTTCTGTGTTTCTACTGGTCAAAGTGACGGCTGTGATGGGAGAATTGGAACTCAGTGAAGGGCAAGTGGTCCATAACTTTAATTTTGGAGACAAAAAAATGTAGGCTGAGCACCCTGTGGTCCATTGCCCAATAGGAAATGTAGAATACTCAAAGGTACTTTAAAAGTATTTGAGTTACTTTACTCAGGGAGTAATGCAGCAAAGTAACTGGTTACTTTTCAAAAGAGTAATGCAGTAAAGTAATTTAATTACTTTTAAAGTAACCCTTACCCAACTCTGCTTACTCGTTATTTAATTTTTCTGTCACACCCCCCAAAATTGGTTACTACATCCTTTCTTCTCAAAATTCAGACTTTGCACACCTCTGTGTCAGCGTCAGGGTTATTGCTGGTAATCTTAAGTGAGGCTAGATAGCTCACAAATGATTTTCATACCTGGTAGGCAACATTTTATCCGCCCAAGCCCGGTTCTAGGCAGGCATATATGAGGGGGCAGTCATAAATGTGAAGGGGGCATCATGCTCCAGCACATTTTTGCCATAGGTAGAGCTGACAAATAAAGCTCACTCACTCACTCACTCACTCACTCGCAGGATGTGGGGACGCTGTGCCCTATAGAGGGTGTCAAAGCACCGTGGTCTCAAATGTGCTTGCCGCTTGTTTTATTGTTGATAACAGTGTTTTCTACATGGAATTGGGTTGTTGTTAGCTGTGTGTCCAACCCCCAACCTAAAGAAATGGATTGCACTTTGTCAGGCCTCTACCCTAAGACCTGTCCAACTTGGGTGTCCCACCTGAAGCTCCTGCTGGTATAGCTCTTAGGGTCACTGAGGCACGCAAACCCTCAGACCACAATAAGGTGGCAGTCCCTCAGGGAGGAAAACTGAAAAATAAAATAAACAAAAAATAAAATAAAAATTAAGAAAAAAAAATAAAATAAAAATAGGGTGGCACGATGGTGTGGTGGTTAGCACTGTCGCCTCACAGCAAGAGGGTTGCCGGTTTGATCCCGGGTGTGGGAGCCCTTTTGTGCGGAGTTTGCATGTTCTCCCTGTGTCAGCGTGGGTTCTCTCCGGGTACTCCGGCTTCCTCCCACAGTCCAAAGACATGCAGATTGGGGACTAGGTTAATTGATAACTCTAAATTGTCCGTAGGTGTGAATGTGAGTGTGAATGGTTGTTTGTCTCTATGTGTCAGCCCTGCGATAGTCTGGTGACCTGTCCAGGGTGTACCCCGCCTCTCGCCCGATGTCAGCTGGGATAGGCTCCAGCCCCCCCACGACCCTCAAGAGGATGAAGCGGTTAGAAGATGAATGAGTGAATGAAATAAAAATATCCTTCATCCAGGCACAACCAACATCTTAACATTTATCTTATTGGATGGCCATTAGGCATCTAGACATATGAAATCAATTTGAACCTAATAATTACAATAACCTCACTATAGCCAGTATTTACCAAAGCTAGTCTTAGATAAAAAAACTTATCAAACTAACAGAACTAACGGAAGTAGCTCAGTCCATAGGGACTTGGGTTGGGAACCGGAGGGTCGCCTGTTTGAGTGCCCGTCCGGACCAAATATGGAGCGTGGACTGGTGGCTGGAGAGGTGCCAGTTCACCTCCTGGGCACTGCCGAGGTGCCCTTGAGCAAGGCACCACACCCCCCAACCGCTTGGGGTGTCTGACCAAGGAAGTCCCCTCACTCTGACATCTGTCCACTTTGTGCATGTATGTGTCTTTTGGACCTGTGTGTTAATGACAAAAAGAGTGAAAAAATTGAATTTCCCCTCAGGGGGATTAATAAAGTATATATATATATATATATTAAAAAAAACAGGTATAGGCTATTTTTTTGTTTTGTTTTGGGGATTTTTGTTAGCAATTTAACAGATTTCTCTTCACTCCTTTGAGATGCTGAAAGCTGCAGGAGTGAAAAGTTAATAAAAGCTTTGTAAAAATCGCTGTGATTGTGATCGCTGAGCAGGGCTTTACGTAGGGGTCTGGCACACGCAGGGCATTTGTCCTCAGTATGTGACATACAGCAGGCACTCATCTCTCACTGTGCTTGTGTGATTGAAGAAACATTCGCATTCACAGGCTCACACTCTATGCTCACACTGCTATATTTACTTTTGTAAAGTATCAGTGGCGACTGCTGGTCTTTCAAGGAGGGGAAGCTCATTTTCGGTCTACATCATAAAATGTGTCCATTTATTTATACGTAAATTCTAGCCTCTGGGGCTGCTGCGCGAAGCTAGTGTGACCACCTGTGAGTGCTTTGGGATGGTGGAGCGGCTCACAGCAGCACCCGCTGCTCGTTGGGGACAGTAACTGCAGAGCGACAGAAGTCAGAGTCTCCAAACATGAGTACAGTCTCCAATAACACCAGAAGAAGATGCTAGATTTGTCGCTAATCGTTTTTAACAAAGAAAAAGTCACTATGAGGATTGGAAAAGTCTCCAGATCAACTCGGAACAATGGAATAAAACTTGAAAAATGCTCCGGTGGTGGTGGTATATTTCAAGATCGCTGATTCGCTCATTTCGCTGTCAATCAAAACGGGATTCAGCCTCAGACAGATCATCCAATCATGATGCAGAAGCCCAGCGTCCAGGCCAGCCGAGGCCAGCCCACTGCCCCATAGACCCCCAGAGACACTGAGCGTCCGATGGGCGGGACAAAACCGAGCATTTATCCAATTACTGTCTAGTTTCGCTGCAGTGGAACAACTATACTTCCCCATTGAATTCTTTGGACGCTGAGCTTCGACACTGTTTAATGCACTGTGACGCTACGGGAATGAATGAGAAGAAAGTCGCGTCAGTGACCTGCGATAAGTAGCTGATTCTGAACAAAGTTGAATGCGTTCTAGCGCATATTTACATTTCAGTGAAATGTAAACACAACAGTACATATTTGACCACTTATTTTTTGACATTTTAGGGGAAGCTGAGCTTCCCTTGCAATCTTAGAGAAATCGCCACTGTTAAGTATATATTAAGTATCTCACGACACAAGACGCTATGACGAGTTTAACAGAGCTTCACTTTACTGCTGCATTCTGCCTCACTGAGACTGAGAAACCTGACGCCGATGCATCTTGGCTCATTTGCATACTAAACAGTGATTGGATGTTTACTGGGGAGGGGGTCTCTGCTGACTGCAGACAGTAGATCACACACAGCCAGCACACAACACGGAGTGGAGTGGAGATAGATGAGAAAACATGTCTGTTTTGTGCCTTTTTCAGTGGAGTTGATTTGAGGGGGCAAGACATTTGTTTAAGGGGGCATTGGCCCCTCTTGCCCCTGCGTAGACCCGGTCTCGTATCCATCACATATCCAGCCACAAGCTTCATTAATTCTTTGTTGCTTGTGTCCGGCTTTCCATGGTTTGGTGATTTGATTTTCTTTTTTAAGCCAGTGAAGGCTACAGTTTTCCTTTACTAAGCGAGGAGGGTTTACCTTTGGTGGGATGTATCTCCATGATCTTCACATTGTCGTGCTGTCAGTCATAGTAGGTATTTCAGAAGTTTGAGGTTGTGTCTTCTGCAATGCACTGCCTTTAAAAAACAACGTTCTTGTCTTTTTTCATCCCCCCAAAAAAATCTAAGTAATTGTAATATTTCCAGCTGCTAAGAGAGATTACACAGAGATCATCCACTTTATTACCCAACACCTGTGTGTTGGCAAACAGGATGCTTGGCAGAGAACATTTATTTGTTTGGGATCTTAGCTGGTGTTTGATCCCTCCAAGCTCGCTTCAGTGCCTCTTCCAATGCTGAGATGGATACAGAGATGGTCTTGCTTGGCCATGCAGTCAGGATTGTAGCATTCTTATGAATTATTTTACAAATTGTAGCATATGAATTCTTGATTTATGGCCAAACCATATTTTGTGAAGTCACACTGACCTTGACCTTTGACCGTCAACAACAAAATTCAAATCAATTCATTCTTCAGTTTTTTTTTCATTCTTTTTTTTTTTTTTTTTAGTTTCAAAAGAAATTTCCCTCAGGTGTTCTTGAGATATCATGTTCCTGAGAATGAGATAAATCACAAGATCACAGTGAGCTTGATCTTTGGCCACCAAAATCTTATTAATTCATTGTTTAGTCCAAGTGAATGTTTGTGCCAAATTTGGAGAAATTCCCTCAAGGTGTTCTTGAATAAATGTGTTCACAAGAATGAGATAGACAAGGTCACATTGTTCTTGACCTTTGACCTATGACCACCAAAAACTAATCAGCTCATCACGAAACCAAGCGGACATTTGTGCCAAATGTGAAGAAATTCCCTTGAGGCACTCTTGAAATATTGTGTTCACGAGGATGGGACAGATGGATGGACGAAAGGATGGACGCACAGACTAGAGGAGAGGCAAAAGCAAGACAACCGTCAAAACGGAAATAGTTTTGCATGTGTTGGCCACAGACAGTTGCTGTCCTTATCCTGACTGATTCTTCTCTAGTTTTGGGTTCTGCTGGTGTCCTTGTCCTTGTACTCGTCACATAAGGCAGTACCTGCAGCCCAATTAGGTTGCACAGGTTGTCCAGCTCCTCCAGGATGGCACATCCATACATATGGTTGCAAGAAGGTTTGCAGTGTCTCACAGCACAGTCTCAAGAGCATGGAGAAGATACCAGAAGACCAGCCGTTATGAGAGGAGCTGGAAAGGGCCATAGAAGGGCACCAGCCCAGCAGCAGGACTGGTATCTGCTCCTTTGTGTGAGGAGGAACAGGAGGAGCACTGCCAGTGACCTCCAGCAGGCTACTGGTGTACATGTTTCTGACCAAACTGTCAGAAACAGACTCCATGAGGGTGGCATGAGGGCCCGACGTCCTCTAGTGGGACCTGTGCTCACAGCTCACTGTGCAGCTCAAATGGCATTCGCCATAGAACACTAGAAGTGGCAGGTCCGCTATTGATACCCCGTTCTTTACAGATGAGAGCAAGTTCAGACTGAGCTCATGTGACAGACGTGAGCCTGGAGACGCCGTGATAAACATGATGCTGCCTGTAACATCATCCAGCATGACCAGTTTGGCGGTGGGTCAGTGATGATCTGGTGAGGCATATCCTTGGAGGATCGTACAGACCTCCATGTCACTGACAGTGGTACCCTTACTGCTGTTAAGTACCGGGATGAGATCCTTAGAGCGTTTGTCAGACCTTACGCTGGTGCAGTGGACCCTGGGTACCTCCTGGTACAGGCCTCATGTGGCCAGAGTGTGGAGGCAGTTTTTGGATGACGAAGGTATTGATGCCATTCACTAGCCCTCTCGTTCCCCTGACCTCCAATTGAGCACCTATGGGATGTTAAGTATTTGTGCATCCAACACCGCCAAGTACCACCACAGACTGTCCAGGAGCTCACTGATGACCTGATCCAGTTCTGGGGGAAGAGCCCCCAGGACACTATCCTCAGACTCATCAGGAGCATGCCTAAATGTTGTTGGGAGGTCATACAGGCACGCGGAGGCCATATACACTACTGAGTCACATTATTAATTGCTGTGATAAAATTCACACAAGTGGAGGATTTTCCGAAGAGCAATTAAAGATGCAAAAGAAATTACATTCCTTTGTTTAGCAGTCATTCTAACACCCTCCCCAGGGATACCACAGATGGCAAGCTGTATTTTATGACTATGATTTTGAGATATATTCACCAGTGTTGAAGCACTGACATTTGCTGATAGCTACGTACTGCCTCTCATTCCATGGAGTTTGACACATAATGAATCAATCTGAAGAAAGAGACATCATGTCCCCCCCACTGAATAATAATGAGCAACTTTGGGTCAAATAAATATCAGTTTCCATCGCATTATTTGTGCTATCCCGAATAACAGATTCAGATTTTGGTACAGTTCCATAATGGGTGAAATGGATGAAAATCTGTTTGACAAAGTTAAAAAGCTTTTCCTGTATCGTCATGTTTACCCCCACAATTGAAGCTTTAAATTATTTCTCTTTATTTAATTTCTCCCAATTATTTCTCCTTCTTCTGTCTCTTGTTGAGAGCAAAATTATTCAGTAATATTGTTTTATTCTCTGCATTAGCACCTTTAGGTAAACTCATCCGTAAAAGTAGCCTATTGATGAAGATTTGTATTTGTGTTAAGAAGAGAGGAGAGTCAATAACAGTGCTGTGCTACTTCCCTATAGGCAGGCGTAGAGGAACTTGGAATAGGACGCAAGAGCAGTGCAGATAAAGGAACACACATAGGACGGCAGAGCAGAGAGAGAGGAGGGGAGAGAGAGAGAGGACATACAGTCAGGCTCCAGCCAGAACAGCGTCTCAGTGACTAACCACTGACTCCCTGTTATGCAGCAGAGCTGATGATTCAACACACTAGAGGTAAGAAGAAATATGCAATGGGTCTGTCTGTCTCTTAATGTTCTCTGCAGTTGCAATCATGGGGTACAGCATGTGTGTGTGTGTGTGTGTGTGTGTGTGTGTGTGCTTCCATATGAGAGAGAGAGAAAGAGAGCAATACAGAGAGAGTACTATCCCTAACCCTAACACATCTTATTACATCAAACTGAAGGACGATGCCTCTGGTTTTGGGGCTGTCCTGTCCTTGTGTGCATGTATGAGCCTGTTTAGTACCTGTGCGTGTGGAATACATTACATTTACAGGACTTGTTACAGTTTTCCTGCTATCAGATAGAGAACAATGTCTGTGTGTGTGACCACAACAGCCTCAGCAAGCTGTGTCATCGTGTCTTGACTGTGTAGTCTAACGCCGCAGTCAATATAATATTCATTAATGGTCATTGTACAACACAAGGTTGCACACAAAATGCAGTTGTAGTTATTTTGTGTAATACAAGAAAACAAACCAAAAACAATAGTGCATTCCTATTTACATTAGGGGTAATGTAAACAGCAACAATGAAAACACAGGTGAATAATCTGGGCAGACAACATAGGGCGCATCTTGACATCCACATCAGGGAAACATTGTCCATCAATTTTGACTCAGCATTGATACATACATAGAGTCCGCCTCATCCTCATGCAGAGAATGATACACAACTGTATTTATTGATGAAACCCGACGAAACTTATCAATTAACTAAACTTCATAATTGCCTTAAAGACATAAAAACCTGGATGAGCACCAATTTCCTGATGTTAAATTCAGACAAAACTGAAGTTATTGTTCTTTGCCCCAAACAACTCTGATGACATAGTTTCTCTAGATGGCATTGCTCTGGCTTCTAGCACTACCGTAGGAAACCTCGGAGTAATATTTGATCAAGATTTGTCTTTTAATTCTCATTTAAAACAAACCTCACGGACTGCATTTTTTCATCTGCGTAATATTGCAAAAATTAGGCCTATCCCGGCCTCGAAAAGATGCAGAAAAATTGATCCACAGCAGCTAAGCTGCCAGGGCACTATTGTAATCCTAGGTATTCTTCTTCTTCTTCTTTCTTCTTCCAAGGAAATCATACTTCCCATGGGTGAAAACTCACCAAACTTTGTACAAAGGTCCAGTCCCATGCCAGATATCCTCAGCTGTAAACTCAAGCCGATAGTCCTGATGGTGGCGCTACAGCAAGCGTCTAAAGTTCAAAACTTTGAAAATTCATAACAAATCAACCATACGTGCTACAACTTCACAACTTTAATCAAACTGTAGCCCCAGTACTGAAGAATATGTATATTCTGTATATTGTATATTTAAACCTATTAAAAATTATGAAGTTCATCACTCTGTTTTTTTCAAAAACTGTAAAACTTATTAAACCTATCTCCTCCCACAATTTTTGCTCAATTGACACCAAACTTGCTACAGAGCATCTTCAGACTGTCCTACAAAAACTACGTTTCTCAGATTTTTGATTTATCAAAAAATTGAGCCTACAGTGCAGTAAACTGACTGTAAACGGTACTGTAAACATATACATGCAAATTCTTGCTAAATAAATCTTAAATGTTCATGAAAAAAATGACAAAATTCTAGAGTCATGGTAGATGATGTGTGGCAAATGTCAGAATTTTATCTCAAAAACTGAATTTTTGACAGCATTTTGAATTTTGCTCTAATGTGAACAATTGGAGTCAATGTAAAAATGGCAATTTTAAACATCAGTTTTTCACTTATGGAGCAAATCAATCATTGTTACAAACAAACTACCAACATCTCCATGCTGTCTAGATGCAATATGTGTATTTTCAGATTTTTGTCTTAATAACTGAATTTTTTACAGTGGTTTCAAATCTGCCTTTCCATGCACGGATGGCTGCTTTCCTACACAACAGTGAATGGCTTACTCAGTTTGTGAAGCCACAGTTAAGTTGCTACTTGCCAATTAGCTCAGAGCAGAAGATGACCATCTTAGGTTCCAGAGGTTGTGGATTCAAGCCTCAACTGGTGCAGAATCCACATTGTAATGTAATCATCTTCTTGTGCTCCAGCTTACTGCTTAAACTTGCCTGAGTGTGACTGATCACTGTGCAGCATCTTCAAGTCTTTTTTTCTGCTAGAAAATCTGCCTTCTCATGCTTGAAAATAAACCAAACTTTGCACAAAGGTCCAGTGTCAATACTTCAGTGTGAAACCATCTGAAGCTTCTCACTTTGCACATAGCTCAACCAGTTAAACATCAGTTTTTCACTTATGGAGCAAATCAATTATTGTTAAAATAAATTACCAACATCTCCATGCTGTCTAGAGGCAACATGTGTATTTTCAGATTTTTGTTTCGATAACTGAATTTTTTACAGTGGTTTGAAATCTGCTTTTCCATGCATGGACGGCTGCTAAACCTGCACGTCTGGCTTAGTCAATTTGTGAAGCTACACATGAATTGTCACTGACTAATTAGCTCAGTGAGATAGAAATTGATCCTTACGCCAGGGCCACACTGCCTGCGAAGCGCAGCGCACCGAAATTTTCGCATGAGCTGGAGCACCTCCGTTCACATCAGATGCACGTTTCTCTGCGCCTGTCGACAAGCGATTCTGCTCCCAGCTGTTGTTTTTCCATCATGGGTAACTGCCCAGCTTGACACATTCACTCGCGGCTCGCGCAGAAAATAGACCAGATGCTGAAATGATCACAATCGGTTAACATGGGCGCTGAAAGGAAACTGGCTTCACATCTCAGCGCTTCGAGGCTATTCGCGGCGCTTCCGCGGGCGGTGTGGCCCTGGCGTTATTCTCAGAGGTTGTGAGTTCAAGCCTCAGCTGATGCAAAAGGCAGATTGTGTTGCTAAATTCCTAAATGTCTTCCAATTCTTCTGTTTGTTGCTCAGAATTGCCTAAAAATACCCGGACCCAACCCATCGCTGCGCAGCAGCTATAATTTTATGTTTTCATTTTATTTTTTGTTTATTTTATTTTTCAGTTTTCCTCCCGGAGGGATTGCCACCTTATTGTGGTCAGGGGGTTTGCGTGCCTCAGTGACCCCAAGAGCTATACCAGCAGGAGCTTAGTCTTCAGGTGGGACACCCAAGTTGGACAGGTCTTAGGGTAGAGGCCTGACAAAGTGCAATCCATTTCTTTAGGTTGGGGGTTGGACACACAGCTAACAACAACCCAATTCCATGTAGAAAACACTGTTATCAACAATAAAACAAGCGGCAAGCACATTTGAGACCACGGTGCTTTGACACCCTCTATAGGGCACTCACACAGCATCCCCACATCCTGCGAGTGAGTGAGTGAGTGAGTGAGTGAGCTTTATTTGTCAGCTCTACCTATGGCAAAAATATGCTGGAGCATGATGCCCCCTTCACATTTATGACTGCCCCCTCATATATGCCTGCCTAGAACCGGGCTTGGTCTCCAGAAGACTTGGCCCAGGTTCCGCCCAACTCCACCTCTAACATTTTGAATCGTCTGATGGTCAGCTATGACCCAAGAATAAGGCCTAACTTTCAAGGTAATGCAACAAACCATACAGGTAAGTGATGACAAATTCTTTGTAGAAAGATGGTGGCCATACAGGAATCACTAGTATGATTATAGTTGCTCATCAAGAATCATTATTTATGACAATTCAAGGAACCATTAAAATGAAGATTATATCACACATATAAGATGCTACAAGACAATCCCATGGACAATAGTTTGGATGTTAAGGAAGAGTGGGAATTAGAAATGAACACAATAATTTCAGAGGTAAAGTGGGAGCTGTCATGTAGAGAGGGACATAAGATAACAAACAACCCCACTTGGAAGGAATTCGAATGGAAAGTTAAGATGAGATTTTTTAGGACGCCTCTTGTTTCTTCAAAATTCGGGAGCACCTTGAATCATTGCTGGAGGGGCTGTGGCCTGGTTGGAGATCATACACATATATTCTGGGACTGTCCAAAACTATCAGGATATTGGCAAGACATACAAAATGAGATAAAAAAAAATGTTTAAGTGCCATTAGAACCATCTTACTTTCTGTTAGGCATATTGCCAGAAAATCTAGAAAGAAATAATCAGATATTATTACTGAGAATTCTCTTTTTAGTGGCCAAAAAGATGATCACAGTCTCCTGGCTGAAGCCTCAGCCCCCCCACAGTGACACAATGGAGGGAGAGGATTAAGGATGTTTACTACATGGAAAACATTACAGCAAGGTTACAGCTAAAAACAGATGTATTCTTGTCTCAATGGTCCCCAGTTGTTTCTTTTCTTTCCCTCTGACCAGTATGGTCCAAGTGGAAGGGAGAATGATGTTCCCATTTTTCTTCTCATTTAAATGTGAACAATTTTATTTTATCTTTATTTTTTATTTTTTTTTATTGTTCTCTCTCTCTCTCTCTCTCTCTCTCTCTCTCTCTCTCTCTCTCTCTCTCTCTCTCTTCCTCCCATTCCCTCTTGAAATAATGGATATATGGACAATGGATATATGAATAACAGACATATGGACATTGATTGAAGGCCAAAACCCATGGACAGACCCTTAACATTTATGCATTTATGCCTGTACTACTGTAAGTGTCTGAAAAGCTGATTGTACTGTACGCCTGCACTTGATAAAAGGAAATAAAATAAGTTCCAAAAAAAAAGAATCATTTTTATTTTCCATTAAAGGATGGATTCACAGGTTGTTGTTTTTTTAATCTGGGCACCTGAATGTTGTTTTAAAACAGACTTGAAATCATGTTAAACTGCTATTTTAATTTTCAGCAGTTAACTTTTAAAAATACATTTTCTTTCACTGAAAAGGCATTACACCCTAGCAGTGTCCCATGACTCAATTAATTTCTGAAAAAGTTGGGTGTCACTGGCTCCTCCTTATGTTGTAGTTCCATTTGCATAATTCCCCTTCGTCCAGATGAAAACAACCAATTAGAGCCAGTGGGAGCCTCTAACTTAATGTCAATCACTACTCGTACACAAGCAGGAATGTCAACCAGAGCTGTTTCCTCTGATTGTCATTTCACGATAAGCTGTCTCCAGTGTGGTTTTTGAGAATTTGACAGTACATCCAACCGACCTCACAACAGCACACCATGGGTAACCACCCCAGCCCAGTCCTTCCAAACTAGCGTCTTCACCTGAGCCACCTGAACAGCTGATGCAACAATTGTTTCACACAACTGAAAAATTTCTGCCCAAACCATCAGAGACCATCCCAGGGAAGCTCATCTATGAGCTAGTCTTTGTCAGCAAGGTCCTGACCTTACTGCAGTTTGTTCTTGTAACTGACTGCTCTCTTTACAGATAAATCCTGGTTTTGGATTTACCAGTCAGATGGCAGAAAGCCTGTATAGCATTGTGTGGACACGCGCTTTGCTAGAAATACAATATACTGTGATGAGATCTTTGGGCTCCATTGTCATCTCATTCATCTGCCACCATGACCTCATATTGCAGCATGGTAATGCACAGTGGAGGGTATACGCAGGTATACGGGGTATATACACCTCTTCTTCTGGCCATTTATGGTTACCCACCTATACAGGACAGTATACCCACTTCCTCCTCAATAATCTACCCATTTACCTACTTGTGTACCCACCTCATCAACTACCACTACACCACTGCATGCTCCACGTTGCAACTATCTGTACATAATTCCCGGAAACTGAAAAAATTTCAGCTCTTACATGGCCTGCATACTCACCAGACATGTCCCCCAATAAGCATGTTTGGGATGCTCTGGATCAGCGAGTATTCCAATCCCTGCCAGTATGGCAAGTGAGCCAATATTCAACAGGCCAAAATCAACAACCTAATCAACTCTAGATGTGTCTGGAGATGTGTTTTACTGCATGAGACAAATGGTGGTCACACCAAATACTGACTAACTCTTTGGGGTATCTGTGAGCAAAAAATGCACTTCTGTAGCGCTAGTTATGTGACATCCTAAGAAATGTCTTTTTCAAGATAAGAAAATTAAAATTGATCAGGGTGGGGATTTATTGTGACTGTCCAAAGGCACACCTGTGTACTAATGATGCACACCTGTCAGGTGGATGGATTATCAGGTCAAAGGTGCAAGTGCTCACTAAAACAGATTTTAACAAATTTGTAAAAACAAAAAATTGAGAGAGATAAGCCTTTTGTGTGCATAGGAGAAGACTTAAATCTTTTATTATTACTCATAAAAAATGGGAGCAAAAACAAAAGTGTTAGGTTTGAATTTTTGTTCAGTGTAGAATTTAGAAAAATAACGCTCAGTGCCAAGGCTTTTGTTGGGCAACAATGTTGAAAGTTTAGGATATTGCCTAAAAACAAAGTTTTAAAGGCCCTGACACACCAAGCTTACTGTAGGCCGTCAGTCAAAGTTGGGCCATTGGTGAGCGTCCATTGCCGTTGTTGGTGTGGTGTGTTGGTGAGCCCGTCGGTGGATGATATCACTCTGAATGGGAGTAGAGTTCAGTGCAGAAGAGAAACGGATGTGAGGAAAGCTAAAGTCAAGAGAGAGTGAGACCAAAACTAACTTGTTGACTTAAGGTGAGATCATTTTTCTTTATCCATTGAGCTCATCAGCAGAAACGTTTGCTCATGGTTTGCGTTATTGTTCACTGGTGCACGGTAAATGTTCTCCGTTCTGTCAACACTGGATTGTGTTGTTAATGTGCTAACTGGGTTTCTAGCATCAAGACAGTCTTCCGGTTTCCCTTTTTTAATGGCGAATACTGCCGTCTGCCAGTGTGGAGAGTTATTTCCTCTCATGCAGGTGCAAAACGTACGTGCTGGTTGGCAATGGCTGTAGTCTTTGCGATGCGTTCATCTCCAACTTTTTGGCTGAGATGTGAGGCGATGCTGAAGTTGGTTTGGTGTGCCTGGGCCTAAAGACCTTTTAAAAACCACCTTATATTTGTTCTTTGGTGACAGCTAATGAGCAATGAGCAATTATAATTTATAAGGGTTAATTACAGAATAATAACCGCATGTATTACTGGTTTATAAGCCACTATAAGACCCTAGAAGATGAAATTAATAAGGTGTTTATTAACATTAATAAGACCTAATGAGTGTTAATAATAGTATACAACACATTTATTATTGGCTTATAAGATATTATTGGGTATTAGAACATCCTTAAGCATTTATAGACAATTTATCAATATTAAGAAGATGTTTATTAATGAAACTATAAGAAGTTAATTTAAATGCCATGTTATGGTTAATAAATGCTTAATTGTGCACTTACTAATAGTAAATAATGATCCTTTGCAGCTACCGGATCTAAAGTGGGAACAGTGTCCTATAAAGGTTAATAAATTATCAATATGCACTTATTAACAGCTCATAATGCATCTTTGCAGCTACTGGATCTAAAGTGGGAACAGTGTCTTGTTTACATTCATAAACTCTTTATTATGCACTCACTGAAGTTAATAATTCTATTAATTATGCACCTATTGCAACATCTAGATATCAATCATTATTTCAACATTAAAGAATTCTGATGCGTTCTTTTCACTCTAGTATGTTATTATTTTCTTTAGCAAAGGATCATGGGAATCTCATTTCCTAAAAATGGCATACTAAGACAAACATAAGTTATTTGAACTTAAAAAATTTGAGCAGATTGATTCAGAGTTAGCTGCTTTATTTGCGTGTGATGAGTATTCAGCCTACCAATGGTGGTGAAAACACAACATAAGGACATATTTCCTTTTCATATTGATTTTTAATGCAACCACTATTGTCAAAAACAGGAAAAAAGGATTGGAAACCCTAATAGTTGAGTTCTAAAAAAAAAAAAAAAAAAGACAGATCTGAGTTCATTTGGCTTTTTCAAAAGTTTTGTTACTTATATTGACTGTTCAGGAATACAATGTTCCACAAAGCTCCCTGTAACCCAGGCCAAAGGTGGCCAGGTCAGTGATGTCTTCAGGCCAGTTGCTTAGGTCAAACATGGTGGCAGCGGCCTTCAAGACACCCTCATCAAGATTGCCAAACCGCATGGTGAGGTTGTCACAGAAGCCATTGATTAGTTTATCTTTCACTTTGTGGAAGTCATCATCATCCACTTGTTTCCTATTGAGTTTTACACCAGAGAAGGTGTTTCCAGGAAAACATCCCACTTCATCCAGGAACTGCTTCAGATGCTGACCTGGGACTGTCTGAAATACAGAA
Organism: Epinephelus lanceolatus; assembly: GCF_041903045.1. NCBI lineage: Eukaryota > Metazoa > Chordata > Actinopteri > Perciformes > Serranidae > Epinephelus > Epinephelus lanceolatus. Next base: position 6,806,066 of record NC_135736.1, on the reverse strand, counting down.
GAAAAAAACTTTCACTTTCACGATTGCTAAACATACACCGTAGTATATTAATTCCTCTCTAGGGAGTTTATTTTGTTTACCTGCATGGCTACTAGAGCCAGGGTCGTCTTCTGCAGTCCATCTGACACCATCTGCAATGTCAGCCCATTCCTCTGAAAGAGGAGGCTCAGAATTCAACCCGTAAACACATTTAATCTAACTTCCCTTGTTTTTAATCCACAGCCTAGTACTGAATTACTCTCACAATGGTTTCACAAGAGTGACAATAAAACACTTACACATTGAGCCTGATACAAACTTCAATTACAAAAATGTATGAAATGCTCCTTTAACCTTACTGACGGAGAGGAATGAAGTCAGGCTATGGGATTAGCAAATCAGCAGGCGTTAGCATGAACATGAAGCAGCCTATATCCATTAGCCTGCTCAACATAACACACAGCTCATCGATGCTCCTAACACATTCACTCTGCTCATCCTGCTTCACACAATTTGCTGTTACTCTTGCATCTCAACCATATGCATCTTCACACACATTTCACTCACTTTAACTCACACAGAATATCACTAGCGACGCACTTAGCTACCAAAGGTATTTCCAGGGGCACCCTCGACGAGCTGCGACACACACACACACACACACACACACACGCAAGACCACAGACAATTATAGTGACAACCAACATCTTTACAACAATTAAGAAAAGTAGGCTGAGGTAGTGGTAAAAGTCCAATTAGTCTTCAGAGTTGCAGGTCAGATTGGTGAAGTGTGGTGTGTGTGTCTTACCACAACATTCTACATGGAACACACCGGAAGCCTGAAGTGAGCTCTGAGGCGCACTGGCACACAGACTTCCCACCCCCTGGCAGCACTGAAGACCAGCCCATCATCTTTACACTCTGTTGTCCAATGGGAGCCACCTAAGCTCCAGAGGAACAGGTCCACTGGATGGCGATGGCCTGCCTCCTGCAGTGACATCTATCACCATGCAGGAGTATAAGAGCGGGACTGAGCCTTCCCCCCAGGTCCAAACACTCAGACAGCAGAGGCACCGAAAGGCCAGGGCTACATACCGGGGAGACTACTTACGCCTCCCAGAGTGCAGTTTAAAAAACCCTGCAGAGCCACTCCCCAACCGGCTCAACACATAGTGAGCATCAACCTGCCAACATGAAGGGATACCTCCTGGCTGGAAAAGCTTAAAGAGTCAAACTTTTTCCACACCTTTCCCACTAAACACTAACTTGGTGACTTGCAGGTGTCTAGACAGGTTAAAGCTATCTTTGGTAGACGGTACTACTGAGGTCATTTCTACAGGTACCCCAAGTTAAAGCCTTCACGTGTCGAACCCTCAACACGAGCCCAACCCTCCTTTTATGCGTCATAACACAAGATTTTGTCCTCTGTCTATTCTCTCCCAGTTCAACTGCCTTTCAGTTCAAGCTATATTTGGTAGAAATTCAACTTCTTAAGCCAAACAGCCTGATACCTGGTCTTCATATCAACAGGAAAACAGCTGCGGAGCCTCGAAGGAACTCTGACCACCGTCGAGGTAAATAAAACCAAAACAACGGAAATTAGCATCATGCTAGGTTGATAGTCTGACCTGTAGGTTCAGTGTGGACTGACGGTCAGCAGAGCTTTGACGGTGGTTTGTCGCGGTCCGCCTCGAGATTCAGAGCTTTGGAGCTGTCCAGGTGTCCCCTGTGGGAGTGTCGCCGACACTGAGGTCGTCTGTACAAGTCTCTCCTATTTAGCATTTTGCGAGCCGAGCCATTCTAATCTGCGTTCTATTCTCTTCGCGTCACGTGCCATGTCACATTCCGGGTCCGAACACAGATCAGTCCAATTACTACATTTCCTCCATCCCCTGGCCTCTATCTAATACTAGAATATCTTAACATTACTATAAACACTAACGTTAAGTGTGTGTAAAAAAAAACATGGTACATATAAATTCAGTTGTATACTAAACCTCTGTTTGTATGTTTTATGTTTACTAAAAATAATTTCACGCTGGCATGAAAGTTTGAATAACAAAATTGCCAAAGTATCAAAATTCAAGCACAATAACAGACATATGGACATTAACACATCTTTCTCCTTATACATCTGCTCAGGGGCATAAACATAGACAACACAGGTGGTGTGTTTGCACTGGGTCCCCCATACAGAGAGTGGGCCCTCCAGTAACGTGTTGGCCGGAGAATGGACCCTTATGAGAGACTGTCAACTTGGAAATATGCCTTTGTTCAAACATGAACTCTCATTAAATTAAAAATGGTGCCATTTGCTATATATGCACTTAAAAAAGGCAAATCTTAAACCTCAAATAAACTATTAAAATCAATACATTAAATGAATAATTTATTTTTTTCTTTTGTACTTTTTGTTAAATACAGATATGAAATGATGTTTGCTCTAAAGTGTGTGTTGATGTTGTCCAATGTCATGTCTCTGTTTGATCATGTGACGACTTGATATTTGCTCAATGACGTGCAATGATGACTGTGTTGATTACACAGTTTGAGTCTCATAACTCTAGAATTTATTGTTTTACAGTTTTGTAATAATCTGTGTTTGCGCAGGAGCCAGTGACTAAAGTGACAGCGCCCACACTGCCATCACTCCCCTGAAGGATGATCCACTAATCACAGAAGTTCAGACTCAAAGCCCCATCCCCAACTACATCACTGTCCACTACTACAAGTCCTCCAAGTGTACACCATCTTCCACTGCCTCTGTCAGTTTTCACTGTCATTTACACCATCTGTCTGCCTGCAAAGCTGTTGACCACAGCAGCAATCTACTGTATCATGTCTTGCATTTTATTTTACAACCACACTAGCCCCTCTTGCCTTTCTTCTTTATCTTCCTGTCATCACCCTCTCTCTTGTCTCCATACTCTTTAGGCTCCTTGTATCTTCCTCTGTCTCTACTCTCTTTCTTCTGTGATATCCAACACCGTCCTCATGTTTATCAGAGGATAATATATTTCTCTCCCCAGTTTTGGACATTAAAAACATTTTGATGTTTCTGGTGCAAAATGAAGACCTGCTTTTCTAGTTTGATCTGAGACAGATGCCCAGATGAGCTCACGTGGTTGCCGTTTGATGTTGCCTCAGTGTAAAGTAGGTGTAGGTCCACAATCTGCCACTAGGGGGTGACAAAAAGTGAAAAAACAAAAAGACAAAAATTGACTAGGTTTGATTATCATGCAGCAAAGTTGTGTCCCTGAAAGATTAAAAAGCTACACAAAGTATAAAAAAGTTTAACATAAAGAGTTTACCTGTTTAAATTCTTTATTCCTGAATGGTTTCAGTTGTTGCACTACTCAACCTCATACTACTCTTCATATTTGGTACATTAGTTGGTTAAAATAAACAGCTAAAATAAATGTGTTTTGTCCTATTCAAAGTTCACTCATGTCTCTGCCCTTACTGCTCTAATCTGTTCTCCACTGTCCTTTCTCATCGTCTTCCCCAGCTGAACAACATACAGCCTCGCACATGTGAACCCACCACTTAACTTCCATTCACACTGTTGGACAGGAAATGACTCTGAGTAAACTCTGACGATGCCTTACACTGTTCTGGGTCAGACATGTCAGCATGGATACACTATCATTCACCAGCCCACAAGATGTGCTGACTGGCTGTGCGTTCTAATACCCGTACTACCATACTATATAGTATGTCAGAAAAAGATGGAGGGTGTGTTCCGAATCACATACTTTTTCTTCTTACTTTTAGTAGGTACCATAGCTGCCCTTAAAAAGTACGTACTGTTGCATGCAGTATGCACACAATCAGGACATATTACTGTCTCATAACATTAGCCCCTCAACTTTGACCCTCTTGCTTTTTTATATCAGTTACCTTGGAGATAAAACAAATGCCACTTACTGAGTTCGCTAGAGACAGAGATCAACCCAAAGAGCCCTGCTGTTGTTACTTTGCAATGTTTGTAAGTTATAACTGCACAGATTTACCTAATTAATATTCCTATTATTACTGTTTGACTGGTCATCGGTTACTTGAATGTGCTGTCAGCCATCATTGCGATTTCTGACAATTGTCAAACAGCTGTCAGTGAGTTGTCATGCTGCCATGTGTTTGTGGCTCAGTCGACATGATGTATCGTCCGCTGTGCAAAGGATTGTGGGTCAGAATAACCAAAAATACATGCTCTCTTGCATACAGCAAAATTGGACTGGATGTTGTAGAACATCCAATATTTTTGGTACAGCATTTGATATACTATGTATTGGGACATACTAAATCTCTTTCTGGCATACTATATATCATGGTAGTGTGGGTAATTGAAAGCACAGTTAGTTTATCCCAATACATAGTATTTCAAATACAGTATGCCAAAAAATACTCGGGGTGGGAATCACCTGAGGATCCACGATACGATATTATCATGATACTTAAGTCAAGATACAATGTTATTGCGATTATAAATATGTTGCTATTTGTTGAGTATATATTGAGATTTGTTACTATTTTTCAACTGTAAATCTGGTCCCCAAAGGAAAACTTTGTCAACATCTGTTTTATCTAATAAGATAAAGTCTGTTAATCTCACTTTAGCCTCTTTTTTTGCAACTGCAGCAGCAGCAAAATGTATCTAGTGGACCAAAGAAAACCAACTGATCATACTTCGACATACTGCTAGTGGTTGACTAGTGGATAAACACTTGCACCTGCACCTGGCAAACACACACACACACACACACACACACACTCAGAGTGGGACAAAAGAGTACACAGCACTGAGAGACTCAGCGACCACACCGCATGTGACAAATACAATTGATTGATTGATTGATTGATTGATTGATTGATTGATTGACAGACAGACATTTAATCTCACTGACAGTGTTGTGTTTTTACCTGCAGCTCCACAACCAGAGGGAGAGAAGACAAACAAAGCCTGTTGGGAACATATTTTGAACAGACACTGCACTTGTCTATCTAACACTAACATTAATGTGATTCATTCACAGAAGCAGCAGTGGAGGTCCTGAAGGAAGAGGTTGTTGCTGCACCTGGTTAGTGTCCTCTTTAAATCTCCTGCAGAGTGTTTCTGTTTGGTTTCATGTTTTATTTAGCCTGTACTGTGACAGCCATGTGAGAACATTAAATGTCAAATTGTAACATTTGTAGCTTTATCAGTCTCGTCAGAACTTGTATGTAAGCCTTCTTCATTACTCACACATGCGATATGTGTGGAGGGACCAATTAGTTAATGTTAGCATGATACACGCTAAAGTAGAATAGTGAACAGAGTAAAAATAGCTGCTAAACATCTGCATGTTAGCATGTTGACATTAGCATTTAGGTCGAAGCACAGGTGTGTCTAAACACAGCCTCACAGAGCTGCTTAGCTGTAGATGCTTCGACTGGTTTTAACTTTTGTCACTTCCATGTTAATATGATTTACACTGTACATGCTTGACATTTTGTAGTTGCAACATTCTGTAATGTCAAAAACTCTTAACTAAAAAGAGTTCTGATGAATCTGTTGATGTTTCAGAGATGGACAAGATGATGAAAGATGAGGAAGAACTTGTGCCAGAAGAATTTGTCCCTGTTCCCAGAAACGGTAATCACAAAGGACACACGTCACTCTTAACAATATGTTGTGTAGCTGCTATTAATAATCAATTATACACATATTTATCAGTTATACTTTATCAGGTACTCCTAACTGTTCCACATGTTGTTGTACTATAAGTTATAAAAGACGTTTTTAAACAACATGCACATAAGAAAACTAAACACACACATACTGACATATTTTGATAATGAAATATATTGCATGTATTCATAGAGACTTATATACAGTGTTCTATGTATTTATTTATTTATTTATTTATTTATTATATTTTCCAGCACCTGTGTCTGAGGAGGCAGCAGCATCTGAATGTAAGAGCCACATCACTGTTTTTATCTTAGTTTAGTTTGGTTTATTTTATTTGCAATTAACAAGGGAAAAAATGGTATTTAAAAGCTGAAATACATTACAAATGAATCAATTAAGTGTTAAGGGTCTTTGCCTGAGTCCTTCTCAGATGTTTGTTGACTAACCACAATGTAGATGTTGATTGTGGAGATGGAAGTAGGTTGTTCCAAAGAGATGGTTGTCTGTATTTCAATGAATATTGATGACAACACAGGAAGTAAAAGTTCTTAGAGCGTCTTGTGGAATATGAGTGAATGTCTGAGGAAGACTTTAAAAAGTTCTGGAAAACACTAGGCGAGTCATGAGTAAGATGTGTATACTTATACTTATACATGAATACACAAGTCTGGTGTATGTTCACATTAAAAATTGATAAAAGTTGATCCTTTCTAAAGAGAGAAGCTCTAAAGTGATTTTTAGCAAAGCTAGTCATTCTCAAAACTTTCTTTTGAATTAGAAAAATCTTACTGAGATAAATGGGACACGTGGCAGCCCAAGCAGTATTACATTACCTAATATGAGGCTCAATTAAGATGTAATAAAAAGTTAAAATACAGGAATTATTGACCAGTGACCAAACTATACTCAAATTACCAGCTGACTTCAAGTTCAATAAGTTAGTTAGTTTTTTGTGTGCTATGAACCATATAATTTGAATGTAAGGAACCTGAGTTATTTCAATGTTGTCTATGAATATTTTTACTTTATCTTTGTTACATTTTTCATTTTCGTTACAAAATATCATGAAGTCACATTTTTATATATTGAGCGAGAATTTGTTCATCTGAACCATTTGGACATAGATGATAGCTCTTCATTTGCTTCTTGTCTGAGTGTGTAAAATTTTCATGTGAAGCTACCAGACATGTAGCATCAGCAAATAAATAAGGCAGTACATTTTTCACACCCTAGTTAGGTCATTTATGTATATCAAGAACAACAGAGGTCCAGGAATAGAGTCACGAGGTACTCCACAAAGTAGCTCAGCTCTGTTTGAATTAAACCTAAACCTTAAATTAAACCTAAATAGAAACATACTGTCGTCTGTCCTTTAAATAATCAAGCAGCCATTTTAAAGCAACATCATGAAAACCATATTTCTGTAATTTTGCAATAAGGATGTTGTGATCAACAGAGTCAAATGCCTTTGACAAGTCTAAGAAAATACCAAGAGTTATTTTCTTGCTGTCAAAGGCTGTACAGATTTTGTTAGCTAGCTGCAAAAGAGTCATTTGTGTTCACATTTTTCTCTGAAAACCATATTGATGGCTGTAAAGTATGTTGTTTTTGTCCATATACTTTTTCATTCTGGAATATACTAGGTTTTCGAGACCTTTAGAAAAACATGGTAAAACAGATATAGGATGATAATTAGTAAATAAGCTGGAATCACCTGATTTGAATAGCAGAATTTACCAAATTCTTAGCTAAGGAAGGACCAATATTTACAAAAACAAAACAAAACAACAAAAAAAACATTGCAACTGTTCTTTTCTTTATGTTCCTTAATGAGTGAGGTCATCATGGAAACAATGACGACACCAAACAAGACAAATCAGAAATAAAAGGCAAACACCTCTCTCTCAATATTTCAGTCAGTGAGTGTAGAACTTACCATTGACGCACATGATGAATGCAACATGTTCCACAACATGGAGCATCAGGATGGTGAAAGTAGGTCAGTCAGTGTGTCACCATCAGTCCATGAAAAGATGAGCTTTTTTTTTAAAAAAAAAAAAAAACTCTATTTGTTCATTTTGCAGATAACAAATATACCAACAGACAAACATCGCATACAGAAAAACAAAACAAAACAAAAAAACATACACTGGACACTTTGAACAAAACACACAATTGAAACGGGGGTGGGGGGCACTAATCGTCTCACAGTCTTATTACTCTGATCTCATTACTACTGATGACTCGATCCAACCTTTATCCTATACGCAGACCATTTAGACCAAAGTTTCATATGGGTCCCTGCTTTAGTCCTTAGGAAGTGAGTCAGTTTTTCCATAGAGTGTATTTCCTCTACAATGTCCTGCCATTGATCTGGACATGGAGGATCACTTTTCATCCAGTTCCTTGTAACTGCCTTTTTGCATACAAGTGTCAAGATTTTGAAGAGATAGATGTCCTTAGTTTGAAACATGTCGCCAGGTATCAGTCCCAAGAGCACAGTCCTGGGGTCCTTGGGAATCTTAAAACCAAATATATCCTCAAAAATTTGAAGAACGCTGTCCCAAAATGGTTGCAGTTTTGTACATGACCAGAATATATGTGAGTGATTGGCATCCATGTGCCCACATTGTCTCCAACATTGCTGCTGCGCTCCTAATTGTTTATTTTTAATATGAGGTGTAATAAAACATTGAATTAAGTTCTTCCATCCAAATTCCCTCCATCTTTTAGAGCTAGTAGAAGATTGTTGTGTTTTGCACATGGAATACCAATCACTCTCTGACAACTGCATGTTCCAACTCCTGTTCCAATTTCAATTTAACATACAATGAGTTTATACCATTTTGCTTTTGTAAACTCCCATACAGTTTAGAGACAATTTTTACAAGAGTATGTTTGTATGCCTTTTTTAATTTCTGTATCGTAGAAATGTCTTAGCTGTAGATATCTGAACAGGTCTGCATTTTCCAAATTGAACTCCCTTTTGAGTTTAGCAAAAGTTTTAAAGGTCTTTCCCTCTACAAGTGTACATACAGCTGTTATTCCTTTATCTCTCCATCTTGCAAATGTAATATCTATCTCTCCGGGTCTAAACCTGGGAGTCTGAGAGGGCCACATCAGAAGTTTGCTGTCTCCTTCCAATTTATATTTTTTAACAATCTCACTCCATATTTTTTAGGGTTTCCTTGACAATGCAATCAGTCCCCTTTTGAGTTGAGTAACCTTTCACACTTAGCCTAGTCTGGGGTGGAGCACAGCCCATGTTTAGTTCAGTGTGTTTACATTTTGCCTGATACTCTGGAGAGCACCAATAAACAATGTATCTCATTTGGGCAGCATAATAGTATTCTCTAAGATTCGGCAGTGCTAGACCACCATGTTCCTTGTCAATTTGAAGTGTCCTAAATTTTATCCTTGGCCATGCTCCTGCCCAGATAAACTGGGATATCAGCTTATCCTATGCTGTGAACTGAGAATCTGGAATCTTGACTGGTAGTGATAAGAAAAGATATAACAACCTTGGCAGCAGATTCATCTTCACTATCACTATCCAATACTAACGCTGACCATTTTGTTATATCCTTCTGGATTCTATTAATTATTTTGTCATAATTTATTTCATATAATTTGTTCATATCTTGGGTGATGAATATTCCCAGGTATTTTATTGATTTAGCTTCCCATTTCAGTTTGTATTTCTGCCTAATTATCTTTGCTGGTGTGTAATTAATAGGGAGAACATGTGTTTTTGTAATATTTAGATGATAACCTGACATCTGACCATAATCTTCCAAAATCTTCATTAATTTAGGTAGAGTTGAATCTGGATTCTGGAGATAGGCTATAATATCATCTGCAAAAAGTCCAATTATCTGATTTTCTTTTGCTATATTAATTCCTACCAAATCTTTGTTTTGTCTAATGGCTTGAGCCAAAGGCTCTATGAATATTGCAAAGAGTGAAGGGCTAAGGCAACAGCTTTGGCGAGTGCCTCTGCACAACTTAAAACTACCTGTCAGATGGCCATTAATCTTAATTCTAGCAGTCGGGTCGCTATATAAAGATTGTATACATTTAATGAATTGATCATCAAAGCCAATCCGTTCTAATACTCTATATAGAAAGACCAGAGCTGCACTTAGATGTTGTTTATTAGCCCGTTCTATGATGTGTAGGGTTTGCCTGATGTTATCTTGTGTTTGCCTTCCCTTTATGAACCCAGTCTGATCTTCATTTATCAACTCAGGGAGCAAGTGTTCAATTCTTCTGGAAATTATGGATGTAAACAGTTTGTAATCTACGTTCAGTATAGAGATTGGATGATAGGATTCACAACGCTCTTTATTTTTACTTTCTTTAGGGAGAACTGATATCACAGCTTCTCTCCATGATGGTGGTATCACAGCGTTGCTTAGTGTCCGATTTAAGGACTCAAGCAGCACAGGGGCAGGTCATCTTTAAAAACTTTATACCACTCATTTGGAAAGCCATCGCTCCCTGGGCATTTATTAGTCTTTAGTTTGCGAATTGCCATGTCTAATTCTTTCCTTGTGATGGGAGCAGTTAATTCATTGTTTTGTATTAATCCTATGGAGGGGAGGTGGGAGTCACATGACGCGATGCGAGAGAGAGACACGGAGTAGAGAGCTCGGCGCTGCATTGCTGCTTTTATCCTGTTAAACATTTACTTCAGAGATGTTAACATCCAGTATACTTGTTAATTAACAGAGGTGCAAGAATATGTCGAAACTTTCCAAGTCTTCAGCCTGTGGAGATATAAAAAGACATATGAGATCACACAGACCAGACGCCATGGTTCAGGACCAAGATGGAGGCGGCAAAACTGACCAGCATCAAGCTAACGACATAGCTCAGGACATCAACAACATCTACTCAGCACTGACAAAGATTTCGGGAGACTTGGAGGGGCTCGCAGAAATACTTTGCACTGCTCGTTCGGTAGAGACTAAACTCTCCTCCCTGATTACGAGAATGAACGACGTCAAGAAGCAAGTGCAGTACTTGGAAATGACCGAGAAGGAGCGGAGGCTAACCCGCCAGCTAGCAAGACAGACATCGGACAGCTTTGGGAAAAAATGGAGGACTTGGAGAACTGCTCCTGGTGCAACAATGTTCGCTATGTCGGCTTTCCGGAGGGCAAGGAGGGAGGAGATGTGGTGAAATTTTTGGAGGAGCTGATGCCAAATCTGCTGAACATAGAAGGGAGAAGAGAGATTGAACAGGCACACAGAGTCACTAGCCAGCGACCCGCACCGGGAGACAGACCCAGACCGATACTGGCCAAGTTTTTGAGATCATCGGACCGGGACGCGGTGCTGCGGGCAGCGAGGAAAAAGCTGAGCTGGGAAAACACTACGATCATGCTTTTCCCTGACTACTCCAGGGCCACCCAAACATAGCGCGATAAATTCAAGGAGTGCGAGAAAAAGCTGCACGAATGGGGGGTGAGCTTCAGGATGCTGTACCCAGCTAAGCTGAGGATCGAGACCAGCGAGGGTGAGAAGGCTTTTGACTGTGCCCGGACTGCCATGGCTTTCATAGACGCTATGCAGTGAATATTGCAGGCCTCAAAGTTTTACTGGTTTCAAGAGTGAGTTTAAACTGATTTATTCCCATCCTCTTAATGCGCACCTGAACGTAACATTAAAAATCTGGTGCTTTAGATTTATGTTCCCGGTAGTGGTGCAGGGGGAGCCCCGCCGAGTGGAGCCTCACTGACCAGACACGGACTGTTGGATTTCTGCCGGAGAGACTTTGGTGGGGTTAGAAATGTGCAGAGTTCAGGTTCAACTGCACACTGTTTATTTTGTTAGTTTTTTGGGGTGTTTGTGTTTAGCCATCACGGCTGCTTAAAGGTACAGTTTCTGGTATATGGTTGTGTATCATTATTGTATATGCAGGAATGTCATCTCAATTAGGGTCAATGCATCTCTCCACTTGGAATGTAAATGGGCTGGGGAATCCCGTTAAGAGGAAAAAGGTCATGACAATGCTCAATAGCAAAAAGTATGACATGGTATTTCTCCAAGAAACACACGTCAATAGAGGAGTCTGAAAAGCTCTGTAGAGGATGGGTTGGACATGTATTTTACAGCATAGGTTCTAGTAAAAGCAAGGGTGCCATAATCTTAGTAAGTTACATTTACAGTTTAAATGTCTCAAGCAAATTAAGGATAATTTGGGTAAAATGATTATTGTACTGGCTGAATTACAGTCTAAAAAACTAATATTGGCCAACATATATGCACCTAATTTGGATGATCCAAATTTTTTTTATTGATCTAGAAAGGAAGTTACAATCTGCTGGGAATCATGCTGTGGTTCTAGGAGGGGATTTAAATCTCTTATTGGATCCAGCTCTCGACCACAATGGGGCAGGGCTGCGTAAGGTACTACAGTATGGCACTACAGAGAATATGCAAATCTTTAGGAAAGATAGACATTTGGAGGATCATGAACCCCTCTGCTAGGGATTATGCACATTTTTCACCAGTACATAAGACCTATAGCCGAATAGATTTTTTTCTTTTATCCAAAGTATTAGTTTCCTCTGCTGTGGGTTGCGAAATAGGAAATATTCTCATTTCTGATCATGCCTTGGTTGGCTTGAACCTGCTGCCCCAAAGTGAGAGAAGAAAGTCTTACAGGTGGCGTCTTAACTTGTCCCTTTTACAGGACCCAGTAAATGTAGAGTGGCTAAGAACAGAACTAAACAGTTATTTGGAGATTAATTGACAGTCTGTTTCATCGGTGGGTACGGCGTGGGAGGCCCTGAAGGCTGTGATCAGGGGGCGTATTATTCAACACACTTCATATCATAAGAAAATTAAAGCACAAGAGTTACTAGAATTGGAAAATACAGTTAAACGGGCCGAAGCAGAGTTGAAACAACAAATGACACAAAATGGCATGAGAAAACTGACAAAACTTAAGTACCGGTATAATAACATATTAGCCCAGAAAGTTGAATTTAATCTGTTTGGGGCCAGACAAACATATTTCGAGTCAGGGGACAAAGCGGGAAAGTTACTTGCCAGCTATATAAAACAGAGGGAATTGGCCCTCCACTATTGCTGCTGTTAGATCACCGGCTGGGGACCTGCTCACTGTGACTGTAGATATCAACAAGGCTTTCAAAGATTTTTATAGTAACCTCTATAGCTCAGCACCTACTTCTAATGAGGAAGAAATTTGTAAGTTTATAAAACCATTAGGACTTCCCAAATTGACGGAGGAACAGAGGAATTTCTTGGACTTAGATATCACTGTTGAGGAGATTAAAGAGGTTATACAGGCTCTACCGTCAAATAAAGCACCAGGGCCAGATGGCTTTACGGGGGAATTTTTTAAGAGCTTTGCGACAGAGCTAGCTTCACCTCTACTAGAAGTGTATAAGGAAGGAAGGGTGAACTACCAGCTACTTTGAGACAGGCCCTTATTAGTCTAGTTCCTATGAAAGGTAAGGATTTGAATGACTGTAAGAATTACCACCCTATTTCATTAATGCAGATAGATGTTAAAATAATATAGATTTTTGGCAAACCGATTAGACTGTAATTACATCATTGATCCATACACACCAAGTGAGGTTCATTCATGGCCGTAGCTCCTCAGATAACATCAGACGCCTTGTTGATATCATGTGGTCTGTGAGTGACGCCCAACCACCAGTTGCTGCGATTTTGCTTGATGCTGAAACAGCATTTGACATGGTTGAATGGAGGTACTTATTCAAAATTTTGGAAGAGTTCGGATTTGGTATGACATTTATAAAATGGATTCATGTACTATATAAGCACCCAGAAGCAGCTGTATGTCTTTGGACTGTGGGAGGAAGCCAGAGTGCCCAGAGAGATCCCACGCTGACACGGGGAGAAGATGCAAACTCCGCACAGAGGGACTCCCACACCCGGGATCGAACCGGGAACCCTCTTACTGTGAGGCGACACCACACCGCCGTGCCGCCCCCCCTGCAAATCTTGTCTACTAAATTAACTAAAGAAGCAAAACTCCACCCAGTAATCTCCCATCTTAAATTAATTTGGACTAAGATTGCTCGAATATTTAAATTTGACCCCTTTCTAAATGCCTCTTCAAGTATTTTGTTAAATCCGAAATTATGAATTGGTAAATTCCCCATTTATTGAAAGGTATGGCAGGAGAATGGTATGGTCACACTGGGGGGATCTGTATTGTGATGGCTCTTTAAAATCTTTTGAGGACCTAGTGCAAGAGTTTACCATTCCTAGGTCTCACTTTCATAGATACCTGCAACTTCACCATATGTTGATAGGGATTTTTGGATCCATTACATCAGTCCCCCAAAGTGCAGAACTTTTAGGAAAGATTTTACAGTGTTTTGGAAAAGGACATGAGGCACCTGTGTATTATAGCATGGTGATGCAGACTCTTGGTGATGGGCCCATCTCTGCTCTGAGAAAGGCATTGGGATATCCCAAAGATTGGGATAGGATTTTTTAGAAATGTTAAAATAGGGTCAAAGGATGCAAGGGTACGCCTTATTCAATTCAAGATTATACATCGCTTTTACTGGACTCCCTCTAGATTGTTTAGATTAGGTCACACCCACATCAGACTGTTGGCGATGCAAATCTGAAGAGGGAGACTTGGTACATGTTTTGTGGTCCTGTGAAAAAGTCCAACAATTCTGGGCCAGGGTCTATGATAATTTATGTGAGGTTACAGGGACACAAATCCCATATAACCAATCCAAACTAGTATAATGATTGGCAAACAGATACTGATCAGAGGTTGGAAGACAGAGGGGGTGCCCTCTTTGCAAGAGTGGGCTGCAGAAATGGCACGAGTTGCGGCATTTGAGAAAATGTCATATAAACAAATGGATAGACTAGATCATTATGAAGGAAAGTGGGGGGATTATTTGGATTTCTTAAAGGGCCCATGAAAGGGGTTATATAGTGGAGGGATGCAAGGCTGAAGTTTTTGTGAGGACTGTAAACCTGTACTTTTTTTTCTATCTTTTTATTTTAAAAAAAAATTCTCTCTTTTAATGCTGTGCTTACAGATTGCATCTATGTATGGACGTATGTACTGTATGTGATTAGGCAGATATGTGTATTGGTACAAGCAGTGTTTGTTTGCACTCTTTGTGTTTACGTATTTACTTTTTCTCCCTCTGTTATTTATTTATTTTTTCTCATTAATGGTACAGCAAGTGTAGTTGTGGTTATTAGAGACAGGTCTGTAAACATGAAGGAGCACAATGTTACACTTTAACAACCAAGGATTAGTATATGGCTTAAGGGGGCTTGTTTGTTTGGGAGGGGGGGTTGTTGAAAGTATGTTATAATTGTATCATTTAATTCATTCTGATTCTGATGCTGTTGTACATGCGGTTGTACTGTCAAAATTGGAAAACAATAAAATGTTAATCACAAAATCCTATGGAGGGGAGATCTAGCATTGACAAGTATTGTTTAATGTTATCTTCATCTGCCGTCATCGGCTGTGAATGTAGAATTTTATAGTAATTTATGAGATTAAGATTTTATGAATATCCTCTGTCTCATAGGCCCCTTTCTTAGTTAAAGGGCCTCTAATCTTGTTTATTGAATTTGTTATTTGTTGTGTCCTAAGACGTCTTGCTAAAATTTTTGTTGCTTTCGGGCCTGATTCATAAAAAGTTTGTTTTGTGAGTCTCAATTTCTTTTCTAGTTCTTCATTTAAAATGTTCTCAATTTGTCTTTTGACTTCTTTTATCTGATTTGTCAATTCTATGTCTTTATCGTTTTGTTGTTGTTTCTCTAAATTTCTCAGTGTTTTCTCTAATTCATCAAATTTCGCCCTCCTTGTCTTCTTTAAGTAAGCTGTTCTTGAGATTAATCTCCCTCTCATTACTGCTTTAACTGCGTCCCACACAATAGTTGGATCTACTTGACCATCTTTATTTTCTCTAATACAGTCACTAATTTCTTTCTTAATTTCCTTCACCACGTTTTCATTATTTTTGGTCTCTCTTTGGTCTGTTATTTAGATGTATAGTTAAATAAATAATATTATGATCAGATATATCTGATATTCCTATTGAGCACTCCTTCACCCTGTGTCTATTTATAGTGTTCAACAGGAAATAATCTATTCTGGAGTGCACTTGGTGAGTAGCTGAATAATGAGTAAAGTCTTTTTCGGATACATGTACATCCCTCCAAACATCGTACAGACCTGTCTCTTTAATTAACATGGTAAGGTCTTTTGACCTAAGAGATTTTTGTCTTTTTACACTTGTATTCCAGTCTCCAGCACAGACCAAAAGTCTTTCACTTTCTGAGACTATTATGTCAAATACAAATTTTAAGAATTTCCTATCACTCTCTGGTGGGGTGAATATTTTAGCAAATGTGACCAGAACATTATCAATCCTTCCTTTGATTATAACAAACCTGCCCTTTGTCTCGATTTTCCTTAATTAGTTCAAAGTTAAGAGAATTAGAAATCAGAATAACCACCCCTCTTTTCCGACTATTTTTACAAGAGCTGAAAAAGGAGTTTACATACCCAAACCTTTTAAGTTTCTCATGTGCTTGTTTTGACATGTGTGTCTCCTTATAAGAAAATAACCTGTTATCCTTTTTAATTTTTGCTAACACTTAACTCCTTTTGACTGGATTACTCAGTCCATTCCCATTTAAGGAAGCAAGTTTCAAGTCATGAGATCCAACCATACATATTGTGAATAGTAAATGAGTTAGTAACCCCCATGAACATACTGTGAACCAGAACAATAACTATAATATACATATATGAACTGACTTCCAAACAGGAAGGAGACTTGTGCTCCTCCTTGACTGTGACCCCGTTGGTGGGTCGAGGGTAAAGCGTCTAATAAGGAGAGGGCCCAATGATGAGGATGGCTGCTGAGCCTAAAGGCAAGAGCTCTCCCATCCTATTAGTCCAACGTTTCCCGTTTAGTGAGTGAACCACCTCTCCCAAGCGCTCAGCGATCAACACAAGGCCTGAGTGAAATAAACAGTCTCACTGTCATGTTGTTTAAATCTCCGTCTACGCCTGCTCGGCGTGATCTCCCTGAAACTCCTGTAGTTTATCCCTCACTCTCCGAGCCACCGCCGAGCCTTTCTCACCATGACCGCCAGCCCGCTGCCACCCCAGTAGCTCACAAAGCTGTGTCTCCAGACTGCTCTCTTCCTCGGCTGCCTCCGGCTGCTCCACCTGAAAGCCGCGTCTCTTCAGGTCTGTTTGCGCCTCCTGTGCACTGCTGTATGTCCGAGCCCCGGTGTCCCAGTGGATCCGCATATTCGTGTAAGGTGTTTGGAAACGAATCCCCTTTTCCTTTAAGGCTGTCTTTATCCTGATATACTCCCTGTGCTTCTTCACGATCTCAGACGCATAATCATGGTCAAAGTAGAGAGTTCTGGAGCCCAGCTGGATTTTTCTCTTCTTCCAGGCCTCTTTCAGTATCATTTCCTTAGTTGTGAACTCCTGGAAGTTGATAATAATGGGCCTCGGTGGGGCTTCGGGACAAGGTTTCTGTGCCAGAGACCGGTGAGCCTGCTGTATTTTCAAGTCAAAGTCCTGTGGAAGTTGCAGCTCGCTTCGTAGGAGTTTATCAATGAACTATTGTACCGAGTTTCCCTCCTCTTCTTCTGCCACACCGAAGATGCGGATGTTGTTTCTTCTTGACTGTGACTCCAGGTCGGTTAGTTTGTGCTGCAGGACCCTCTGCTGCTCCAGGCAGGTGCAGAGAGCTTCGGTAGCTTCTCCCACCCAGCTCTCCACCTGTTCCACGCGGGTCTCCATTTCACTGACTTGCTCCGACAGACTTTGCATTTCCACGACAATGTTGTCGAGTTTGCCATTGATTTCTTGTCCCAGGTGGTTAATTTTGTGTCTCAGGTTTTCGTTGTCCCCTTTGAGGTCTCTTTTTAACTCTTTTTTATTGCGCTAATTACATCTCCGCATTCGCTGTTAATTACGTGCTGCGTGCTACGGTTGCTAGCTTGATCCGGGTCAGGGCTATTAGCTTTCGCCACTGAGGCACTTTTATCTTGAGGTTTCGGCATTTTTTCCTCTCTTCTGTGGCCTTTGGTGATTCTTCTCCCACTCATCTACCCCTTTTGCTGAAAAATGAGTTAACCCACCAGGTGAGAACTATGGTTGACTTGGGAGAGCGGGACTCTCTGTGTCTATCTACTCCATCAGCAAACCGGAAGTCCCCGTCTCGAAAAGATGAGCTTTTCACATCAAAGCTAAAGACAATCATTTGGAGGAAGAAAATGCAGAAATGAAATGAAACAACTATTTAGTTGTTTAGTCACAAAGATTCCTATTTGCATCCTCTGTCTGACAGGAGCACTGCAACATCCTGGGTGCCCACCTGGCCTCGGCCACCAACGATAGAGAGTACAAATTCCTCCAGCAGATGACACAGCTACGTGGTTTGACCTCCGCATGGCTGGGAGGCTTCTACCTGCAGGTATGGATTTATGAAGAGACACCACTCAGTCAGTCCAGATCAAGCCCAGGAGTTTGTGGCTAGCTACGTGGTAGAAGAAATGCTGCCATTGTCCACGGTGGAGTGTAAAACATTGTGCAGGATCGTCAGTAAAATCCCCACGACTCAATAGATGGAGGAGGACTCGCTGACAGACAGGTCAGACTCAGGACTTGCATTATGCCTGGTACACACTAGTACTACACAACTTTTCTGCCTGTTCTGAAAGTCACTATGTCAGTGTCAGTTTGCGTCAATGTAGCGAGTGTGACAGCTGGTTAATTAATGGTTGTATTTATATTTATAACATCTGTGAGCGGAGTGATTTTACTGTTACAAGTCCCAGTGATGTTATACTCTATATCAGCACTCACAGAATGCCTCTCGTCCAATCAAATTACTCGGTCGAAACTAACTGTTGTACAATTGCCTATAGTGCATCAGTAGGATTGTTATTTTAGTTATGACAGATGTACAATAATTTCCCTCAAAATACGATAATTTTGAGTCTCTGGTACGATAATCCTACATTTCCCACCTGGCAACGCTGACCAGACCTCCTGTTTCTGTATACTGTCACCATTTCCCTCATTGGAAACAAAGCTTGCATTTACTTGTATTTCACACATAAGAAACAATTAATTGTGAAGACAGTAAAGCCTTGACTAAAATAGCATTTTAAGTCTTGTGTGTGATTTATCCTTAAGAGATTTGTACTTCGGGATTTATCCTGGCTTCATATGAGCAGAGGAAATCTCTGCTCATCGCTAGGCTAATGTATACAATGTAAAATGCCATAGACTGGCGCTAATAACCTTAGCATGTTGGCAGTGTTTTGTTGTCTTATTTTGTGTTTTCTTTTCTTGTGTTTTATTTATTGACTTTTTGTATATTATATTTGACGTATAGCACTTTGGTCAACGCTGTTGTTTTTAAATGTGCTATATAAATAAATTTGTATTGTATTGTATTGTATTTGCTTGGAAAACTTTTTAAGTATAAGACAGTTGTTTTGTCGGTGAATGTTGTGAGTTGTAATGGAGCCAAATTATGTAGCCTGCCGTTACCTTTGTTACATGTTGCTGTTGTTCCTGGTTTTATATGAGAAGAGGCAAAGATCGCTAGACGCTAGGCTAATTTATACAATGTAAAACGCCATAGACTTGTGCTAATAACGTTAGCATGTTGTATTGGTGGGGGAAATGTGTCCAGATAAAGACAAGTGTTTGTCAGTTCTGCGATTTATAGCCTAGTGAAGCCAGTTTGCGTACTTGTGTTTGTAATTGTCTCTATTAAGCCATATTTATGTGTGTTTTGAATCAACTAGCCTTTCCACCTTATTTCAAACACGGAAGTAAATAGTGATCAACTTCCGTGTTTTTGTGCGTGACTTCCTGTCAGCCGCTTTCCCTCACGCTTTCCCTTACTGGAGCTAACAGTGCAAGCTATTTTTTTTTTTTTAATTTTCAATTGTTTATGTTAGTCAATCAGTTAGTTAGTTGGTTAGTCTGTGTATTTTATATAGATAACTGTGCCCACATTTCCGTTATCCGGTAATTACCGGTAAAAATAATTCCCTTTAAACGCAAATAAATTGCACGTCAATCATAAACTATGAAACGAAAAAGCACAGTCTATCCCGAGTGAGACAAACTGCTTGATCCCCGTCTCCAGTGTACCAACAGAGAACCTGCAGAACCGAATCAGCGAAAAAACACAACGGGCTACACAGCCTCTCTACCTGAGCAGCTGAAGCTGTGGCTCGCACCCTCGACACACAGACACACAGACAGTGCTTCTGCTTGCCAGCCACACGTGTGCTCAACTGTGAGAAATAAATATGTGAGGTGTACGCTGCTCTTCTGTCTCTTTTTTTCCTTTTCTTTCTTTCTTTCTTTCTTTCTTTCTGTCAGCGACATACACTCCTAACACAGGACGGGTTGTTTTAATTGACTGAGTTGATCATTAAGCCATAGTGATGCGCGGATCGGCTCTGATAGCACCCGAATCAGCGTGTATGCATCAACCATCCAGCCGTTACAACATGATTGAGCTAGCAAAGCAGTTTTGTGTTGCTATGTGTGGTATTTATTCAGTTTTGGGAAATTGCGATGTCTAGAAAGCATCAGTGCTGCAGCTGACAGGGACAGCTAACACTAGCAGCAAAGCTAACATCAGGACGTCATCTGTTAAAAGCCTCCCGTTGTTGGATACGACATGAAACTACTCCAGTTAGGTCAATCATGTTGTAACTAAGACATCCGCTGGAAAAAATATTTTTTTCACGGACCATTTATTGAGTTATTGAGTTATTACAGACACGGCTAACGGCTAACAACTAACGGTTAGCCCAGCTAATCTACGATAACCATGTTAATAATTACACACACAGAAATAATGTTTGTTCAGTCATTGTGTTTATAGACTTTACAAACATCAGATTAGTCTAAACGGTGATATAGTGACGTGAAAAATGTGATATATACATATATATAACTAAACTCAACAAGGTAAACAACAAGGCGATTCCCATTAACACAGTGGTAAGAGTGCTGGACCGGAAGTATCGCACAAAAAAAACGGAAGCTGGCTGCGTTCTGTTTTGCCTCCGTGTTTCCTTGAAAAATAAGGTGGATATAAATAAAGTTTGATTTGAACTAAACTTTACAGCACTTAACACAGTCCTCCACCGCCGTCTAGGGTTTCGGAGATATATTCACCAGTGTTGAACATCAAGAAAGCACTGACATTGCTGATAGCTACGTACTGCCTCTCATTCCATGGAGTTTGACACATAATGAATCAATCTGAAGAAAGAGACATCATGCCCCCCCCCCCCCCCCCCCCCACCCCCCCCACCCCCTCACTGAATAATAATGAGCAACTTTGGGTCAAATAAATATTGATTTCCATTATTTGTGCTTTCCCGAATAACAGATTCAGATTTTGGTACAGTTCCATAATGGGTGAAATGGATGAAAATCTGTTTGACAAAATTAAAAAGCTTTTCTTGTATCGTCATGTTTACCCCCACAATTGAAGTTTTAAATTAATTCTCTTTATTTAATTTCTCCCAATTATTTCTCCTTCTTCTGTCTCTTATTGTGAGCAAAATTATTCAGTAATATTGTTTTATTCTCTGCATTAGCACCTTTAGGTAAACTCATCCGTAAAAGTAGCCTATTGATGAAGATTTGTATTTGTGTTAAGAAGAGAGGAGAGTCAATAACAGTGCTGTGCTACTTCCCTATAGGCAGGCGTAGAGGAACTTGGAATAGGACGCAAGAGCAGTGCAGATAAAGGAACACACATAGGACGGCAGAGCAGAGAGAGAGGAGGGGAGAGAGAGAGAGGACATACAGTCAGGCTCCAGCCAGAACAGCGTCTCAGTGACTAACCACTGACTCCCTGTTATGCAGCAGAGCTGATGATTCAACACACTAGAGGTAAGAAGAAATATGCAATGGGTCTGTCTGTCTCTTAATGTTCTCTGCAGTTGCAATCATGGGGTACAGCATGTGTGTGTGTGTGTGTGTGTGTGTGTGTGTGTGTGTGTGTTGGGGTTTGTGTGTGTGTGTGTGTGTGTATGTAGCCTATGTGCTTCCATATGAGAGAGAGAGAAAGAGAGCAATACAGAGAGAGTACTTCATCTTATTACATCAAACTGAAGGACGATGCCTCTGGTTTTGGGGCTGTCCTGTCCTTGTGTGCATGTATGAGCCTGTTTAGTACCTGTGCGTGTGGAATACATTACATTCAGGACTTGTTACAGATAGAGAACAATGTCTGTGTGTGTGACCACAACAGCCTCAGCAAGCTGTGTCATCGCATCTTGACTGTGTAGTCTAACGCCGCAGTACCCCCCCCCCCCCCCCCCCCCCAAACCCAACCCACACACTCTATAGTCAACTCTCTTTCCCTCTCCCTGTCCCTCCAGTTTCTCTCTCTATGTTTTTGCCAACAGGGCTAGAAATGATGAGGGGCAGGGGTTCTGTGAATCTTCATATTTTCTTTTCACTCTCCTGATGAGAGTGAATTTTTAAATGAATTTTTTTTATGAATATACCTTTCTCACTGGTACATAAATGCTCAGATATTAACAGCAGGAAACAGCAGTGAAGAGTACCAGAGACGAAAACTATGGTGTAAATTTGTGCTTTGAAACTAGGACTCGTGGGTTCTTTCCAAACGTAAGAATCAACGCTCCAGGTTCAATATTCATTAATGGTCATTGTACAACACAAGGTTGCACACAAAATGCAGTTGTAGTTATTTTGTGTAATACAAGACAAACAAACCAAAAACAAAAGTGCATCCCTATTTACATTAGGGGTAATGTAAACAGCAACAATGAAAACACAGGTGAATAATCTGGGTAGAAAACATAGGGCACATCTTGACATTAAAATTTCCACATATGGGAAACATTGTCCATCAAACAGCCTGATCCAGAATGCCACGATGGAGCCAGGTCTCTACAAAAATGTAGGCATAATAATCTCCGATCTTCCATTGCTGGGTAGCTTAAATATGATCTAATCCATTCCACTTTCCTGCAACCAGACATCAGTCAGGAGCTGGCTGGGTAGTGGAATAGTCTTCATAGTTCCATGATGGGCCAGCCCTAGCTCTTATTCCAGCTCTCCACCCTCTCCTTGTCCTCTGTGGTTGGAAGATGCCATGGGCAATGATTGTCTCAAGGTCTGCTGCACTTAATCCAATCCCTGTCCTTCCTTCTCTGATGATGCTGAGTGTCCCTTTCATAGGCTGTACTTGGTCCAGCAACAAAGGCGAAGAGACAACAAATTAAGACAATTATTTAGCAAAGTTCATGGGAGCTATTGGCCGCTGCATCTGCATGTGCCACCGTCATTACCTCATTCAGAGTTTTATTGACATTAATTGTTACAATGCAAACTCCTAAAAATCTATTCTTAGAACATAACTTTGCTTAAGACTATGTCATGTATTCTATGCTATCTATATCTCAATAAGGATGGTAAAAAATGAAACGTCTTACTGTCACAGCAGAGGTAGTACCCATAAAATGTTTTGTAATTAGGTAGAGGGAATTTAATTGCAGCTAAGCCTTATGAAATAACTAGCTTCTGACAGACCATATCATGCTGAATGCCTTTGTATGCCAACAACAAGAAAGGATGCAGGTTTGAGCCCTGGTGAGCTACACTTACTTTCTGCTACACCCCAGCCTGCTTCTGTCCTCCTCTCATATAGCCAGCAGTGCACTAAATTCAGGGTTGGTTTTAGTTGATTTTGGTTGCACACAGAAAGAGACTAAACTGTAATACATCAGGGATGAGGTTATTATTATTCTCTATCAATCAGTTGAAGAAAAGAGTTCCTTGCCGCAGCACTCTCATGTGACACCATCTGATAGAGCGGTTTGTTTGATATCAAAATAGCACCCTATGAATAACATTACATCCTTAACACACAGTTACATAACTGACGTATACTTACGGACGTTACGTTAAGGAAAAGAAACATGGTGAGGACGTACCCTAAAATGATTTAAATTTGGCTCAAAGATCACATGGTTCCAAATACGTGTCTTTAGGGAAAAGTCCGTATTTTTATGTCTCATCGGCCACTTCAACCTGCCTTCTTACCAGACTGCTTGAGGCTGATTCTGATCAGTGCATTGTGTTCGAAGCCTTTAAAGATATGCGCGATATGTACGACTTTGGGTCCACTACTTTTCGTAAGAAAACGAGTTTATGAGAACAGCCAGCATGTGACCATATCTCCACTCTCTCTTTCCTGGTGTAAGATAAGACTTGCCCTCTTTAAGTTTGGCAATCAAAAATGACAAATGGGAGTCTCTGACTGTAAGATTTGCTCCCCAGATTAAACAAAACAAAACAAAAAACTGACACTGAACAGGCAACGGACAATATATTTTTTAATTTTTCTTCTTAGTAGCATACATCTAAGATACACAATGCTCTCATGAACGCAAGGTTATTTATATAAGAAAATCTTTCCAGTTAGAGTTTTTGAACAATTTTTGACACATTCTGATTTGAATCGATTGTAACTTGGACAGGGTGTTTTTAAGGGTTCAAGCAAAGAAGCCTGGTGCTCTATTGTTTTTGTTCTCAGTTTTCTTTCTTTTTATTTTTCTCTGCTAAGTGTTTGTGCAGCAAAGTTGTAAGACCAAAAATCACCAAAATTGGCATGCGGGTTGCAAATTCCACCCTCCATTCAGGCACATGAAATGACACTTATTGACCACAAGGTAACAATAGAGTTTTTACAGTTATCTCCAAAACAGCTTGGCTTACAGTCAAAATCATTTTATCATTTTAATCTCTCAATTAATTTGTGTCTTTGAGCCAATGGTCCTCTGCTCTAAAATGCTTAACTTAGTCCAATCATGCCAAAAACTCATCTCCAGACTTTCCTGATCTAAAGTTATTAAAGAAATTTAGCTACTGATAGTCTGGCAACCTGTCCAAGGTGTACCCTGCCTCTTGCCCAATGTCAGCCCGTGACCCTGTTCCAGGATAAGCGGTTATGGACAATGAATGAATGAATGAATGAATGTATTTTAAATTATACCTTCTAGACCTGTGTCTTTTAGTTCAATTTTACATAAATACTTATGAATCAAAAGTGGTGAAAGCAATTGCAGCCAAAATTGGTGTATGTGTTCAACTGCTAGGTCCAAGCTTTCCTACACAGTCTTAGGATATTCTGCCACTAGGGGGCACCACAAATATGAAAAGTCCCTATTTCCAAAGACAAGCACATGGATTCGTATAAAATTTGGTTTGCTCGATGTAGGGTCCCAACTCAGCTCACGCAAAAATTTGGTAAGCATTGATCAGAGTTGGTTCACATTCCAAACTTGAAAAATAATAATAAATTACCAGTACGTCCTACTGAGCTGAGATGTTTTTCAGCACATCCACGGAATCATGACAAAAGTTTGCCTCACCTCAACCTATAGTCAGTTCAGAGGTCTGTTACTATATTTTTGAAGATATGCAAAATCAAATAACATCTTCATTATAGATCCTCAAGTCTTCATTTATCTGCTACCAAATGTGCAACAGACATTCTTTGTTATCTGTTGTCAGTCAGTTCACAGTGATATTGAATGCCTTGCTGCAATTTGTATTGTAGGCACAACATATTCTGTTCAAAAAAATCACAAATTGGGTGTACTGTCTAATATTTTGGGGATTTTTTTTTAAGATTTATAACCAACATCCATCCATCCATCCATCCATCATTTATTTGTCGGATGGAATTATACAAGGTATAGCCCGAATAAATGTGAATCCATCAGCTCCTTTAACGTGTGCTCTGTAATTTAGTCCTTTCTTATGTCTTCTTACATGGTTGGCTGCTGCTTTAGAATTTCCCATGTTTGTGGATGGTTCTGGTAATCTATGGTTTCTGGTTGACTGTTGTAAGCGTTTAAGTTTAAATATAGCTACAAGCAGCAATGAGGGGGGTCAGTGCAAATCTTCAACTTGATATGACCTCATTGAGCACTTAGAAACATACCACACGCATGAATGGCTGCATTGTTGGCAAGTAGGACTTAGCCCCAAGGGATTCAAGCTCTGGACCTTCGTCTCCCCAGAGAAGGTGACTTACACTGGCTGTGCCACTGGGGAGAGGTGATTTTACACACACCTTCACACAAGTTGAGGCAATGGCATCACCTGCAAAACTGGAGTATTTCTGTCTATTTAAACTTAAAACGCTTACAACAATCAATTAATTGGTGATATATATATATATATATATATATATATATATATATTTTAAATCGCATGTCATTCTTCTTGTTTGCAGTAAATGAGCTGTTTATATCTACACAGAGAGCGGGCCCTTGTCTACGGCGATAGCTATCTTGCACCGCCATGTTCCTACAGTTGCTTTGAATGGACAAACCAAACACTGGCTCTACAAAGGGTCATTTGCGTATTCACATCAGCAGTGTTAAGGAGTAATTAGTTACATGTAGCTACTTACTTGTAATTAAATTACAAAATAAATGCAATTGTAATCAGTTACAGCTACAAAGATAAAACATGTAATTAAATTACAGTTACTTATCAAAATGTTGCTGATTACAAAGGGGTCACATCTGAATATGTTCTTTTCATTAAAAGGTTTGTGTAGAATATAACAGTCATTCTGTTGTTTTACATCTTTTTGCCATGCAAGAAGGCCTCCTTTATGCAGAGCCTTTTTCCTGACATTTTCCAGGTTTATTGCCCAGTTTAAAACATTTTCTAGAAAAGTAATGAAAAAAATAATCAAAAGTAATAAGTTACATTACTTTAATGAAGTAACACTTAGGCTGTGTCTGACATCACTCACTACTCACTATATAGTAAATTTGCCATTTAGTAGTGATGCCCAAATGTATAGTGGAAATTATTTATTTATCAAAGTATCCCACAATGCACCAAAGTAGTGTACAACTGATGGTGACTCACCAAGCAATATATCCCATCATGCATTGTGAGAGGAGACAGCAACTCAATTACAACCTGCTGTACATGTTTAACTTATAACTTGTCTAATTTTTGAGCACTTATGTCAATTCTGGTACACTGAGAGCAAGTCTACCGGAGTCAAATTCCTTATATGTACACACGTCCTGGGCAAATAAATCTGATTCTGATTCTGATTCTGATTATAATGACATGTTGAAGTTTGCTTACCAGTTTCTTTGCCATGTAATAAACTGTAAGTTTCATGTGTAATTGTCGCTCCTCGAAGAGATAACATTGAATTGGCAATCAATCTTCTGTAGTGCTTAACAGTTATTGTACAGAGTAGAGCTAATAATAATAGCTAATGTTAGCAAGCTGAGTCACTAATAGGTCTGATTTGTGCCATAATGGTGTAATGCAAAATGTTACACATTAAATTCACAAGTTATTACATGACTTACTGGTAAAACAAACGTCAACACAACAAAGGTTTGACAGAAAATGACCTACATTAGTAGGCAAGGTTGCAATTGCACTGCTCTCTCTCTGCTGGTCTGTCTGCCAGTGTAATGTTTGTATCAGGCACACGTTTAATGTGAGCAGAGCAGCATCTCAACACAACACAAACGGCCACAAAGTGCTTTGTAATGTTCTTTAGGGGAAAATTCGCTCAGTTTAATTTCATATTTTTATCACAACTATGCATGTCAGTATTTGTTATGGATGGTTCACCAGCTGACGTTGATATAACATGTTTTAATTGTGCGACAGCAATGACGAAATTAACGGTGCCAAGAAAATGACCTGAGTAGTGTCTGAAAGTTTTTTTTCATGTTGCAGATGAATATATCATATCATATAAGTCCTCAACATAGAACTTTCTATATATAGTGAGTAGGGAGGAGTGAATGAGTGAATGATTTCAGACACAGCCTTACATTACCTATTACATTTTTAACAGGGTAACTAGTAATCTGTAACCTATTACATGTCACAAGTAATCATCCCAACACTGCATGTTGTTGAACTTGGAATAGCACAGATTTTTTTAAAAAAATGTGAAACTGCTTTATTCAGTGTTTTTCTGGTTTAAATCGCCTGGTATGTTTTATTTGAGGAGGACGAGACCTCTGCGGAGAACATCTGGATCTTAAGTTATCAGAAAAATCTGGGGATCCACATTTCAAGTTACTGGATGAGCGGCCTGTCTGTGACATGCCTAACAGCATTGGAGAAACACTGAATAAAGCAGTTTCACGTTATAAATCAGTGTTTTTACCGGTTTCAGTCTGGTCCATTTGTTTTGGCGTGGAAGAGACGTCAGTTAGAATTAAGCTCCCAGTTAAAAGCTCCTTAACAAAAAACACTAAAGGAATTTTAACAAGGATATTTCAGCTGGTTGCAAGCTGCAAATCTTACCACTACATGGCACTACTACTACTTTTTGCAGTATTTACCTGAGGAAAACATAACGTAAATGTGTAATGTTGGTTGTCAGTTTTGTTCATTTCTTCCAGATTTCAGGGAAGATCTCTCTGGAACATGTGCAACAGTTATTGTGGTGATCATGAGAGTCAGAGGGGACCATGTCGAAAAAGTTTTGCAAGTGCAGCAACACTTTTAATTTAAGCACATTTCTAAGGGCATTTCAAGCTATTTCTTCCCATAAGTAGTGGGGTAGCATCACCAAATTTCACATTCTTTTTGTCTTAAAAAACAAATGTTTGCTCGGTCAGTTCTCATCTTACATCCTGTGCTACTCTGCATGGTTTAAGTCCTGCCTCGTAGGGCAATGGCATGGGAGGGAAAGAGTCCAGGTCTTACTGAGGCACTGCAAGGATCGATGCTTAGTCCCTTTGCAATATAAATCACCTCCCTTGGTCCAATTATCTGCTCACATGGTTTCCCTTACAATTGTTGATCAGATGATGCCTTGCTTTATCTGTCCTTCCCACCAGCAACATTCCTGTTTCCTGTTTGTCACATACTGTATCCAAAGCATGTTGGATATTCATCTTTTCATTAATGCAGTTGTGTTTTGTAGTTGTTTTTTTATTTACCCTTTTTACTCTGCACTGCAAGGGAAAAAACAAATTCATAGTGCTCTAACATTATAATAATCTCCTAACAAAAACAAAAAACAAAAAAAAAAAGATCCAGGAAGTTACCTCTCAAGAAATAGTTCGGTACATAATCCCTCACTCTAAAACAGCAATTTGTGTTTTTACACTTTGATTTTTGTACAGGTTACAAAAATAAGATCATTAATTAGTTACCTTCATAGGTGCCGGTAGGTGGGTTTTGTTGCCTTTGGATTGAGCTAAGCTAGCTGTTTCCCACTGTTTTCAGTCTTTGTGCTAAACTAAGTTGGCCAGCTGCTGACAGTAGAGCATACAAACACAGGAGTGGCATCAATCGTCTGATCAAAAAGCAGTACATGTATTGTAAGTATTGATTTATTCTTTTACGTCAATGTGCTCTCCCACACTCTTCCAAATCATAGTCAGGCAATCAACAATAATGCAGTGCAACCAAATTTGGTATCATATTAGATAAATTCAAAATTGACAGCTAAGCAATTTTGCTAAAAAACAAAACAAAACTAAAAACAGAAAAACAATCACAGCACATAGACATAACTCAGAATATATCTGCAATCAAGAACTATTTTCTTCAGAAAGATGCAACAAGTACAGAAACAACAGTTGGTGTTCCACCATCTGCAGAAGCAGAGGGGACTTGCAGTAAAGTTAGTGTGTTTGCACTGCTGCTAGCAGCAACGCTGATGTCAGTTTGACCAATACCACCAAAGGCCTTTGCTCACTGAGTCAGTTTTTTCCAGATGCATTTTTTTAATCCTGCCTCTCTCCACTGGAGTTACCTATCTGGCTGTCTTCACTTCCTCCCTGTCTTGCCTTTGGCACCACAGCTGCATGAAGTGGCAGAGCTGTCCACCCTGTATGTCTCCACATTCTGTGTGCGGTCCACATCCTTCTTGTCTTCATCTTTATCCACCTGAATATTACTATCTGACCTGTTGAGAGTGAGCTGAGTCATGAAATTATTCTGTGCACCCTGAACCTCTGTCATGTTGCGCTGCCACATTTTCTTCTCTGATTCTTGGTCCAACAACTCTCTAAAGGCTTCTGACAGATGTGAAAAAATACAGAAAATTACACCTGCTCTGAAAATTTGTGTGTAGACACGACTGACACAATGTGAGGTCTTTATTTATCTTTTTTTATTTTTAGACTTGCGACAATTTCGGACAAAAAAAAAAAGACTCGGTGTGCAAAGACCTTTAGGCAGACGCACCAGCTAATGTAAGTCAAGATGGGAACCAAATGTCAGCAACTGAATTTGGAGACATTGGGAATGAAGACAAGAGCTCCAATAACAGGGACGATTAGGTTGATAGGCTGGACAATCACCAGCAGCTGCAGGAGGACCATCTCAACAGACCCTGAACTATGGGCAAGCATCACAGAGTCTGTCAGAAAAGTCTTTATTTCTTAAAGTTCCACAGCTTTCCAGAAAAAGATGCCCAAATACCCATCTTCTGTGTGGGACATTGGTGTTGGAAATAAAATGTCGTCACTTATCAATGATTTATTGCATCGTTGCCTCCCAAACAACAAGGTACTGCCCAGAAAGTTACTCACCATCAGCATACATATATATATATGTAAAGTTCAGCATTATATCAGACTATTACTAACCAGTCAGACTAGTTCAAAAAAGGATCCAGTTTGTTGCACTGACTAGATTGGTATAATTACATAGTTACATAAGCTCTCCAGTGCTATTTAAATCAGTCCTTAGATAAGAAAAGCTAACACGCGGAGGAACTGCACACATGCCATAACTGTTCATATCTTCTTCATTAATCAAGTAAAAGTACTGTAACTTTATAATAAGGAGTGCTCAAGCAGAAGTAGTCATTAAAACTATCAATTACCACAAACCAGTGGGTGACATCATGGTAGCTATGTCCATTATTTTTACAATCTATGGCTGGGACCAGTGTTTTTTAAATATGTTGTTGACAGTGGCGAGGTACATAAACTTGACATAAACCTTTAAAAGGTAAAAAAAAAAACTGCATTTCAGACAGGAAACTCATCCAGTTTTAACTTTTTATTTTAACATGACATGTAGTTTAGTTTAGGGTGATCCTGCTCACATGGAACAAATCTGTGAAAACCTGACAAAGACTGTCCCCAAGACACACAGTGATTAATAAACCTAACCATGAAGAACCTTCCTGAGGCCATACGTAAAACTCATGCCAGAGGAGGCTGAGGAGGTGCAGGGAGTTAAATTGCAGTCAGCAAGTAGGGCCAGCAAGAGGAAATGTATGTGCAGAATAAATAGGCGCTGACAAACCACCACTGCCAGTTATAGTTGTGCAAACCATAAAAGTTAATTAATATCTTTAAACACCTTGGTGCTGCTCTGCATCAGTAAAAAGACTCTGTCTGCCTGATATGCAATCGGTATATTATTACACATCAAATACAAAATGTGATTTGGAGATTTGTGTTCAAAAAAGTTCCAAGGTCACTTTCATGGAGCGTCGGAAGCTTCCCATAATTAATGAATGGATCCACACTATGCCAGCTGTTTGGTACTTGCTTTTTGCCTATGTCAGGGAGAGGTGCTTTTCTATAAAATGAAATATGATATTCTGTAGTGAACCACAGTGTTTTTTTACAGTAACTTCCAGATAGAAAACCTCTGCAAAACAGTCATAAAATGAAACGGCCCTGAGCAAACGCTGCCACAATTGGTTGGTTTTTAGCCATCTAGAAAAGGACACGCTTAAATATGTAAAATATTTTCAGCACTTTACCTTATTGTCAGACAGCCCTTTCTGACAGGGAACTGAATCTGTTATCTCAAGGCCACCATGAACAAAAACAGTAGTTTTAGAACATGGTAGTTGCTGGTCTATCGCTGCTTCGATCAGTTACTGCATAAGGTAAAGCAGTGAAAATATTCCATGTACAGCGCACACTTAAACTGATAAGTTTAGGTGGCCCTTTTTATGAGGTTGAAATACGTTTTGCTGCAGCCCCCATCCACAGCAGTACATAACTTTACTTCCATACTGGTAAATTTAGTTGATCAAAGATGCTAACCGGCCAACAGGTCAGACCATCGTGTTGAACTATATATCGTTTAACATTATGGTTTCGGGTGAAAGTGACAACAGAAATAAACTCAGCAATTGCCAGTTGTCTATCTAGAAGTGTTTCTTTAGGTATGAGCGATTCAGTCTTTTACTTAGCTCTGAGCAGTTGCCAGATGACCAGTGGTGACTACAGGAAGTTACTGTGCATGACCAAGACACACATTACCCGTCACTCATTCATTCATTGTTTGTAACAGCTTATCATGGTCAGGGTTACCCTGGTGCTAGAGGCTATCCCCAGCTGACATTGGGTGAGAGGTGGGGTACACCCTGGACAAGTTGTAAGAATATCGCAGGACTGATATGGAGAGACAGACAACCAATTACACTCACATTCATACCCACGGGAAATTTAGGGTGCTTTCACACCTAACCTGTTTGGCTCAATTAAAATGATCTCAGGTACGTTTGCACGGTTAATACAGTTCATTTGGGCTGGTGTGAAAGCTGTCAATGGGACCCTGGTGCGGACCAAACAACCAAACCAAGACCACTTGAAAAGACCCTGATGCGGTTTGTTTGTGGTGTGAAAGAAAACAAACCAACCTCAGGATTTTACGATAGCAGACCTGTGATTTCATCAGCTACACCAATAATAAATCCATCTGATGATCATGAAATCTGTCCACGATCTGATAACTGATCCTGCTAAAGGCCATGTATAGCCCATAACCTATTTATGCTAATGCATCCATGTAACCATGGTAACACATAGGCATGTCAGTGAGGGTATTTTGCCTCATTAAAAGGCTTTTAAAACTGCCATCATTGGATCTGACTCTGAGTACGTTGTCTGTTCATTAAGTCCATTAAAAAGTGTGTGACAGTGATGCCACAGTATTAAGCCCCGAATCATTACTATACAAGACGCCTTCTTTCACCCTGTCTCTATGCAAGTCATTATTCATAACGTGATTTGCAGTCTAATAATAGCCTACTAATGGGCTCTTTGTGAAACTAAACAACATAAATATAAACACTTTAAAACTATTAAAGTGCTACTGCAGAAACTTCTGTCAGTCACCAAAATCTGATTTCCCCAGGTGGGTCAAGATGATGCAGGATGACAAACACCAAAACTGTCCAATCAGCCAGTTACCTGTTTGTCAGTAGAACTTCATGTTTACTCCTCTTGGTTTGTTTGCAAAAAGTCAGTGTGAACAGGAACCAAATTACAACTAAAATGCAACAATGTGTCATTTTTTCCCTCTGATGAGATACAGATGAACTGAACTACAGGTGTGAAAACATTCTTAGAATCAACAATTAAGCAGGGAAGGAAGTCAGAGAACCTATAAGCTGTTCCAGACCCTGTAACATACTCACTCATGTGAAGTGTGTATTCTGAAAAAAGCTCCCCTTACAAACAATGGGGATCAGTGATTGGTCATTAAGTTTGCACATTCACAGATCATTCACATGACATCACATTCATGTTTCTGTCTGGCTGATAATTGGTTGACCGAACGCTGCTGCTCACTGAACACAGTCGGTCAGGAGAGCTACATGTTGGCACATTCCCTGAGAAACACTGGCGACTCTCCTCAAGGACAAGAAGTTAAGGTCTGCCCAAAAAGTTGATGGATTTGTCTCTGGGGTTTTTTCAAGTCTGTAATGGGGTCTTAAAAGTTGCAAAATCTTGTAAGAATTTTGGCAATATTGTTAAGGTTATTGTAAAGTTATGTGTTACACATGTGTTAAGGCCAGTCCTTTCATCTTTTTTAGGCACCATGGCAGCTGGATTGAGGCTGATGATCTTGCTAGTGTTGCTGCTGTGTTGTTGGCAACTGACTGCAGGCAAAGAAGGAAAATCCAAGGGAAAGAAAGGCAAGCAAGTTGTGTGTCCATCGTAAGTAAATACACTATGTTCTTCACATTCGACTCTTCTCAATGTGTTGCCATTACTTCTGACATTATCCTCACAATATGTCATCATTTCATTACCCCACCTTGTCACATTATCCAAATATTAATGCTGTACCTTGTTTTTTGTGCTGACAGTATTACTGATACTGACAGTAAGACCAGGCAAGGACATTTTATTTATACAGGTTAGTGAAAAGTGTTTATGTAGACCAAAAACTGACTATAAAGATGGAATATATGCCAGCTCTCCAACACTGAAGTCAAAACATCTTAATCGCCCCCTAGTGGCTGGCTGCCGTATAGGTCCTAAAGCCCGCCTCTCTATGTTAGTGGATGAGACATGAGCTAAACTAAAAACTTTAAGTACAGTAGTTTTTATCACACAGCTGTATGTTCAAGCGTTTTTCTGATAAGTTTGGTTTTAATTAGTCAAGTAATGCTATAAAATTGGGATTTTACAACACGACTGACAACTGTGTGAGCAAATCTGTGGGCTCGCATTCACTGGCGCTGCTCACGATTCATCGGACGGGTGTATGGGCAGGAAACTTGATATCGTGGACATAGCTACTGCGTAGACTCTGACTACTAATGATGTCACCAGAGCAAGATGGCAGCAGCTGTATCCGGGATATTTTAGCCTCACTTCTGTACAGTGTGGAGACATGTATCCATCCTTATATACAGTCTGTGATGTAGATGTGTAGGGTGAACCAGCTATTAACACCAACATCAGTGAACAATCCAAAAGTTATCACATTTATAAACGTGCTTTAAAGGTTTTTCTGCTGTTCTATTTTCTTCTAGACAGATGCTTGATTGACTTTTTAAACTGTTTCTTCTACAGCCAAAATAACCTTTTCATGGGATGTTTTTGGTCTAATGATCAGTGGTGTATTCTGTGTAACTGCATCATCATGTGTTGGGGTTTGGTCAGGGAAAACTGTTTCTTTCATCTGTCATTGCTTCCCTTTTTCTCTTGCTTTCTGACTGATAAGTTGTTTTAGTACTTTTCATTTTACTTTTCACCAGATGGACAGTATACTTGGGTTCAGGGCTTAGTAATATTGATAATAATTATACTATTTATTTTGGCAGGCAAGTGAGTGAGATTCTACTAAGGGTTACCAGTTTAAAAAAAACTGCTGCAGGGGTTCATTGGGGAACAAGGAACAGGTGAGCAGGTTGAAGTGGGAGTCAAGCAACTGGGAGCGATGGCAAAGTTTGAGGGCATCTAAAGGATGGATGGAGAAAAGTCCTAGAAAATGCATAGGCCATAGATGTGGGAATGTTAATAAAAGGAGTGGCAGAGAATTATAGGTTGTGACAGCGGCTACTCTTTACTGGCCCTATTAATATTAGCTAAGAAAGCATCATTAAGTCACACAGGATTTGAACTCGCTGTGCTTATATCATATGACACATGTGGTACTAATTCATTACTGGGGTTCATACAGTAGATTCAATACAACGCTCAGCCATGTGCACACACAGTGTTAGACCATTTATAAACTAATGTCCCATAGCCATAATCATAACCAAAACCCAGCCATTACAGCCACAATCACAGCAATGGCCAACACTGTATCATCCCACAGCTATAGTCATAATCAGAGCTACAGTCTGTCTCAATCAGCCTAAGCAGCTGTTGGTGAGAGAGCTCAGTAGCTCCGCTAGTTAATAAGTAAGATTCAGTAGAATAAAACTTTAAAGGTTGTGTATGCAACATTCAGTGCATTAATATAGAAGCAAACCACTATTTGCTATGAAAAGATAAAGTGGAGTCATGTTGTTCTGAACAGAGAGTGAAGTCACGCTACATCTGTGGTTTGTTGTGGTAAGTCGCTTCAGCCATGCGTGAATGTTAGTGCATGTGTGTATCATACTGGCTAGCTCATTGCCTTCGCTCTGCACTGCGCTCAGCAGGTGTTGACTGCTGATATCAGGACAGGGTCATCACAGAAGTGTAGCAACCGCCCTCCAGTTTCCCCCGGTTAATGCGTTAGCTCTGTCAGCACATTGAGAACCATGTCCTTACTACTACTGTGCTCTGAATTTTGCATAGAGCCCCCTTAATATCTATTATGAGTTATGAGAAAATCCCAGTACATTTAGGAGTTCAGCATTTTTACAAAAAAACAAAAAGGCTAAAGCCCTCTTCTCGCTAAGACCCAAAGTAAGACCCATATTATTAGCTAAGATAAATTGGCCTATTTATAAAACCCATTTAACTTGCAGCACATACGATTAATGATAGCCTAACCATGAATCCTTGTGCAATCATGTGAGCTAGCTAACACTAAATTACTGTGCTGCACCTGTCCATGCCAGTGAGGCAAACTAGTTAGCTAATGGTTATGTACTATTGAAACATATTGGCCAATTGGCTGTATTATTATTTCAGGTGTACGGACATACAGTGGATCTCTGATACACCGCCCACCTCAGAAACCACTAGCAAAAGTGCACGGGGTGAGGCTAATGCACCCACAAATATTCTGATAATTATTACAAGTGCAACTCTGTTTTATACAATATATGCAGAAGGGGGTCCGTGCTCCATCCCTCTTCACTACAGGTTCCTTGGGCTGAGCTTTAAAAATCAGTGATCTACGCAGTTTCTATATTAACTACTGTAAAACTACAATAATAGCCCAGGCTATTATTTTCTAAAACCACTGAACTCAACAGGCCTATATTTGGGACAGGCATCTCTATGGGACAGATTTTTAATTCCTTTCACACAAAACTGTTGCTCAGTAAACATGGGGGAATACAATCATTTGTTTTATTTAAACCAGTATGAATATTAATTGTATAAAAATTAGGCTTCAAATAGCATATTAATTATGAATAATTAATTTGATCTAGCTCTGAGAGACAACACATGAGAGAGAGAGAGTTGCAACAGTCATTTCATGGCACCCAAGGGTTACAGCACCAGGCATACCAACACAACACTACTTTATTTATCCTATCCTGTTATTCTTTCAATTAGTGGACCCTTATGGACCAAACCCACCCCACTGAAGCAGAGTGGGCACGGATAAATCGAATCTGCCAGTCCTCCGGCATTCCTTGCATCTTGAGCTCCATCAGTGGGACTCCAAGCACCTTAACATGGGTATCTATATGTCACCCACAAGGAATAACTTTTAATCAATGATCTGATTTTTTGTGACGCCATTTCATTTGGTGGCAAGATGGCCTGGATCAACCCATGATGCACTCATCCTCCAGGAAAGAGTGTTATACCAGGACTTCGAGGCTGGCAGAATGAACATGCTGCTTCTAAGTGACAGTGGGAATGGCTAAAAGCACTGATAATCCCTCCAAGGACTGAGCAGGAACAATGCTAAAGCACCATTCATGCTAACATGAGATCGCTTGTTAAAGTTTAAAAAAGAGAAAGGATTGAAGTCCCTTAAAATTGGTGCATATTTTGTTCAGCTCTGCCACGAATGCGTCAGCACCATGGATAGCGTCATTGGCCGAAGGGGGCAGAGGGAGACGGAGGAGGATGCTCTCTGTGGTGCTGACACATTGAACAGGACAGATCACCTCACAAAGAAGAGCTGACCTTTCTCTTTTTTCGTTTAAACCATCGCCGTATGTTGATTATGAGAGTATGAGAGTGACAAAGTATGAGAGTGACAAAGATAAAGAAAAATGGACTAAATAATTCAGTCAATAAACAAACAAACTTGGCACTTAGTGAAAAATTTGGGCTTGACAGTGCCCAAATCATTAGCTATAATTTGTAGCTTTTACTGCCTGCACGTGGAGATGCAGATGCAGCATGAAAGTGTCTGCGCTGTGGTAGCAGTGAGCACTGTCCTTCAGAACATCTGTGTCACCACGAGGATCCCCCTCCCCAGGCAACACCATCAGCCGGTGCAGGAGGAAGACGTGCACCCTGTGGTCCCTGCAGTGCCTGAGGACGTCGGTAGATCACTAGTCTGTTCACACATTGTTATCACCTTAGAAGTTCAGACAGATCTGTCTTGCTGTTTTAATCAGCTCCTTGTCGTGGAGCTATTTCCAATGTATTGCTTCAGTTCAAACAAATTGCCGGTTAAATGCCTGCTCGTTACAACCAAATGTAAAGGACATATAAAGGAACAAATGGACATCAGTGTAAATGTTTTTTTTATTGTTTACATTAGATTGTGGTTAATTATTATTATCATAATTATCAATGTTATCATTTATAAGGACTGCTCCTCCTTTTCAAAAATATGAGAGGGAGGCCTATTTAGCTCTTGTTGGAGGTAATGTATTTCCAGAGCTTATTTCTGGCTCTTCCTGCTTCATCTGTAACTTTTTGGTTTCAGCCGCCACACAGAGGATCTCTCACTTAAGCAGCATCTGCTGAAACTGCTCATCCTGTTTCCATTGCGGTGCTATGGCTCTGCCATGACAAATTTGGGGAATGGCATCAGACAAGTCTGAAATCAAGTAGCGAATTTATAAAATCTGGCCAAGGAGACTCCACCAGTTTGAACTTTGAACACTCGACAATCGACACTCGTCTCTACAGTCTCACTTTCTGGTCCCAATCGCCAATTTGACTATGAAATTACCCTGCTCAAAATACTGCTTTGTCACTTTTTGACCCGCCCACCTCAGCCGTTGTACTTTCTGTAGTTGTATATAATTTTTGGCTTAAGTTCTATTTTTCCCATTGTAGCCATCCACAGAATAACAACAGGGAAATTAAGTTTGGTTCAACGAGGGAGAGAGAGCTGCACAGCATGAGCAGAAAGACAGATAAAACAATACTGCTTGGCCTGTGCCCATCCAGGTCCACCCAAAGATCCTCCTCTGCTATGGTCAAAATGATGTCTTGGAGTAATGCCTTTTTTCAAGCCACTGTGGTATTTAAATAATGATTTGATTCTCAACACTGCACAGTGAAGCTTGTTCTATTAAGTAGAATTTGGTGAAGGAATGTACAATGGTAAGGCTGCGTTGTTGGTCAATAATGTTGATGGTTTAAGTTCAGCAAAAAATATGACAGTTAGTGCATTGTTTTGTTGTTAGGCACTTTATGAAAACATTTTAATGCACTGACCCTGTGTTATACTCAGTACTTTTCCTTGTTTGTTTTTATAACCAGTGTGTTTGGGAAGAAAAAAAAAGGTCTATATTTCCAGTGTTTTAGATTTGATGTCAGTTGTTATTATTTCTATGTAACAGCCAGTTGTCCCCAGAAGACTTGGCCCAGGTTCCGCCCAACTCCACCTCTAACATTTTGAATCGTCTGATGGTCAGCTATGACCCAAGAATAAGGCCTAACTTTCAAGGTAATGCAACAAACCATACAGGTAAGTGATAACAAATTCTTTGTAGAAAGATGGTGGCCATACAGGAATCAATTGTATGAGTATAGTTGTTCATCAAGAATCATTATTTATTTTCCATTAAAAGATGGATTCACAGTTTTTTAAAATCTGGGCACCTGAATGTTGTTTAAAAACAGACTTGAAATCATGTGAAACTGTCATTCAAAGTTTCAGCAGTTAACTTGTAAAAATACATTTTCTTTCACTAAAAAGTCATTACACCCCATCCTGGTTTTGGATTTACCAGTCAGATGGCAGAAAGCCTGTATAGCATTTTGAGGGCACGTGCTTTGCTAGAAATACAATATACTGCAATTGTGTTGTTAATGTGCTAACTGGCTAACTTGCATCAAGACAGTCTTCTGGTTTCCCTCTTTTAATGGCAAATACTGCTGTCTACCAGTGTGGAAAGTTATTTCCTCTCATGCAGGGCAGAACGTACGTGCTGGTTGGCAATGGCTGTAGTCTCTGCGATGTGCTCATGTGCAACTTTTTGGCTGAGACTCAGGAGACGTGAGGCGATGCAGCAGGCGGCTTTCATCACTGCTAGTTTTCTGAAGTTGGTTTGGTGTGTGTCTGGGCTTAAAGACCTTTTAAAAACCACTAAATATTTGTTCTTTTGCTGGGAGAGCAGCCTGATGTTTGTGAACATATCAGCAACTTCATGTGACCTGATATTAGCACCCACTTGTAAGTAGACTCTAACAGGATTTGTATTTTTTTTTCTTAGCAGAAATTAGACAAATTTTTATGATTTTATGTATTTTGCAGATTCTTCCTTGCTATTGGATTGGCCCTCTGCTCCATACTGTTTATTCTTCTTCTTGTTTGACTTTCAAGGGGACCAGTTTTAATTTCATGTATGAACATCCAGTACTGACACAGGTGCAGGACATGGATGCAAGAGAAAAATATCACCCTAGATTCAGCAAAAGTGAAATTCCAACAAAAATATATACAAACAAAAAACATTCACTGCATTTTCTATTTAATATTGAACTTGGTAATATAATTTTTCTTATTGATTAATTATAGAGTCCATTGCAATTCATGTCAGTGCTCCCGCCTGTTGGTTGTACAAAACAAAAGAAAGGAAATATTCAACAGTAGACATTTAAAAATGAGAAGACGAGATGATGAGATAAAGGTAGAGAGATGGAGAGAAGATTTATGGCAGAAGAGGAAACAGGTTGAGAATAGAGGGAACATGAGGAGTGTGTGCGGTTGATTTGCTCTGAGAAGCTTCAAGCTACAACCAGATGTCCTTCACCTCTCTCTCTCTCTCTCTCTCTCTCTCTCTCTCTCTCTCTCTCTCTCTCATACACACACACACACACACACAAAACCCCTGTACTTCCATACACCAAAACAGCATGGTGGCATTTAAATGTTTTTTCACTGGGGGCACTGTTTTACTTACTGCATTTGAATATTGTTCACAGCATAGAAGGTAAAGTATTTGAAAATGAAATGTCAAATGCCATTGATATTGTCAGATTGTAATAAAATTACATTTTCATTTTGCCTAACTGGAAAATCACGTCACAATGTTTATGATTCATTTTAACTTTTAAATGTGAGTTATCATTTGAATATTGCCTACTGTGCAGCAGGGTAAGACTTGGACAATTAAATGCCAAAGAGCTTTTCAATTTTAATTTTAATATGGTAACAGGACGTCCATACAAGTGTGTGACAATGAAAATGCAAATTGGATTATTGCATTTTTACTTTAATTCAAGTAACTTTTACTTCTGAGAAAAAGTTTACTGCTACTGTGGAGTTACATATTCATTTTCAAGGTGACATTATCATTTTAATAATGTCCCCAATGAGGATTCCATAGTTTTGCCTTGGCACTTGAAAGATTACACACTTGTAAAACACTGTTAAAATAGAATAAATAGAAAAATGAAAAATAATGTCAGTATGTTCTTGTAGATTCCTCCAGCAAACATTACTAATAGCCCTCTCTTTGCTACAGCGATACCATAATGTGTGTTGTGCTAGGCTAGTTACATTAACAGGTTATGGACAGTTGCTTTAGCATGTTGCTTGTTACCCACTGCTTTTGTTCGGTGTAAATGAGCCCAGCTGGGAAGAATTGTGGTAAGCTGCTAGTGCTCAACTTGTTTACTCTTGGATAATGGTGCTTACTTAGCTAACCTGAAATCTTCAGGCAGGTTCTTGCATCATTTGATGTTAGGAAAAGGGTTCTGTGTATGTCTTCTCTGTGAGCAGGCCACATCAGGTCAGCCAGCTGCTGCTGCTCCTACAGCAGCAGAGAGGTGAGGAATAAGGGGGAAGGGAAGTGAGCTGCTCATTTTATTGACCTGGTGACGTCACAGTGTCATAGGTCACACTGACCAATGGTAATTGGAAATTGGGTCCATGGGCAGAGTTTAATACGCAGGTGTGAAAACCTGAGGACTTCTGGGTAACTGAGTTTGTTCAGGGAAGTCACTTTTTACATCTCACAATGAAAGTCCGGTTTAAGTCACACAGTTAAACAAATTCATCTGTGGGAAATTGAGGATGCCCTACATCAGTTTTCTATTAGCTGTAATGTACCAGCAGTGTAAAACAGACTAAAGCAAATCAGGAACTGCCTGGGCTCTGTTTGAGAGGAAGTCTAATATCCAGTTGCAGAGTGTGGTAGTCAAGCCCAGGGTGCTACAATTGCCAATTAGTTTTAATGGGGAGGATTGTATCGAATGCTGAGCTGAATCAATAAACTCCATTCTGATATAGATGATTTTTAAGATGTGTGAGGGCTGAGTAGAGGGCAATGAAGATGGCATCCTCTGTGGATCTGTTGGCTATGCAAACTGGTGAGGGTTCAGGCCAGCTCAGAGTTGTTTTCAATGTGCTGGAGAATCTAAATTTCTAAAAGCACATCATCAAAACGGTGTGAATGCCACAAGGCAGCTATTGTTTAGATTACATACTGCACTGCTTTTTAGGTACAGGGACAATGGTAGCTGTCTGGAAGTAGGTGGAAACACTCCTATGACAGTTACATGGTGAAAAATATAAGTGATGGCATTAGCTAGCTGGTTGATAGGCCTACATATTTTCAATACACAGCCAGGGATGTTATCAGACCCAGGTCTTTGACTGTTTTACACTCAGCGATTTTAAAAGTACACCACTGTTTATTCTACTGTAAATTATGTCGTTAATTAGAAGATGTATCAAAGCTGTTCCCACTGCCATTGGAGGCCATATAATCCATGACTGTCTCAAATCGCATACTTCTGTTTGTACACTTCAATGTAGTACACTCCATACACTAGGTACTACTTGCATGGTGCACTTATTTCAACAGGGTATTTTTGTCTCAGATTGTGCACTGCCATTCTGCACTTAACGGAAGTGACAATGGCTTTTTTAAAACAGCCTCTTCTTCATCTTCATCTTCTTTTTAAACTGCAATTCCCAAATGGATGGTGGAGCATTATTGCCAACATTTGACCACTAACTCCACCAACACATAAACCAAACTTACACCACAACATAAATGCTGATAAAAATGTGCTGCCCTAGTTAGCTAGCTACCAAATGCTAACATTAGCCAGCAAG
Source organism: Epinephelus lanceolatus (assembly GCF_041903045.1). Lineage (NCBI taxonomy): Eukaryota > Metazoa > Chordata > Actinopteri > Perciformes > Serranidae > Epinephelus > Epinephelus lanceolatus. Next base: position 6,763,435 of record NC_135736.1, on the reverse strand, counting down.
CTAACCTTAGCACTCACGTTATTGCTTGCAGTACCAAATCAGTACAGACCCAACAGTCACTACTGACGGCTTCTGTTCAACAACAGTATTTCAATCAGGAGAGACTCGTTTTTAGTTTTGGAAAGAAAATTTTTAATGACAAGTGCACATGAGAATGAAAATGTGAAAAGTCTTTGGCGATTAGACCCCTTCGAGATGGTGAGCTATGAGGAGGGTGATGGATCCGTAGCCAATTAGGGAACCCCCTCGGGGTCTGGACGCTGGTGGTGGTAGAGGAAGTGAAGAAGAGATGAGGATTAGATGGATGGGTGCTGATGATCAGGGTGAGTAGAGGTATGAATCTTCAGGCTTGTCTTTGACCTTGGATACGACGGCTGGAGGTGAATGGGGTGGAGGAGGGGTGGCGATTCTGCCTAGAATGACAGCTGAAAGCGGCAGAGGAGAGAACAAATTTAAAATCTCGTAGTGACAACCTGATTGGCTGATGGAGGTCGTGGCTAATTACGATAGGACGGCTAGAAGAGTGAATGCCCAGAGGCAGCTGATTGGAGGAAGCAGTGGGAGTGGGAGAGGGAGAATTGTGAATGAATGAGCAGAGGAAAGTTTTCCTGATTGAACTTACGCTGAGCTTCTTTAGTACTTGGTGCAAAAAACATGTATAACTTTCATCTGTACAACGTAGCAGTGTTTACTGTAGCTAGCTCAGGCTCCTTGTTGTCCCCAGCTGCCATGTCCAAAGTTGAGAAGTTTGTGACAAAGCTTCCACTTCATCACAAAGATGGCGACCCTTGAGGGTGAGAAGTGTCCATCATTTCACACTCAACTTTTGGACCATTTTGAGTGTGCCAGTAGTACACTGCATTTTCCCGTACTATGCAGTGTGAGTGCACTTAGCATACTTGTGCACTCAGAATATTAAGTGTTTAGTACAGGAGTATGCGGTTTGAGACATACTGCATGTGATTTTGATATTTAGGATGCATATTTAAGCCTACTGTGTTTTTTAAATTTATTTATTAAACAAAGCATTTCAATTATTAAAGTAATAAAGAGTTGGATGCTATTATCCAAAAACTGAGTGGTGCATTTTTAGTTTCCCTGAGTCTATATTTTGCGACCACGATATTGTCTAATGAAGTCCACTTTTAAAATGAATGATCACAGAGACTGGGTACATCCCAAGTCTCTTAAAATGCATCTATGTTTCCCTCACTTGCCTCTTTTCCTTTTGGAAACCAAAGATCCCTAAAAATCCCACCAGGGATGCAGGGAAACTATACAAGGAGAGAGGGACAGAGAAATGTGTTTTAAGAGAAATGAGACGTTTTTTCCTCTGAAGCGTAAAGTGGAGCGACACTTGTTTCTGATGACAGCAGCAGCTGATCACAGCTGGATCAGCCTTCAGTCGTCTCTAACAGCTGTGAGAGACTTTTAACGGAGTTTGTGTCACATGTACACTGTACTAATACTAACAGAGGCACACAGTTATCAAAGCTAGAGCAACAGTATTTTCTCTCTGTGTAACAAACAGCTGTACATTGATAACATGCGTTTTGTATAAAATGTATGATTTATTCAGTCATCTGTAGACTGTTAATTGATTTGCTAATTGCAAATTCCTTATTTAATTACCCAATATATGATTATTGTGTCTATTGAACTCTGGAAATTAGTTATGAGGCTAAATGTTTAAGGAAAAAAATGAAACTCTGTAACTCATCACACCTGAAGCTCAGGACTTAAAAGCCTCACATGTGACTGAATGGAAATGATGTTAACTAAAAGGTGTTTCTTGCTGACAGAGAGACACACTCTCTCTGACTTTAATTGTTTCCACAATAAAAGGAGAAATTGAGGAAAAAACAGATCATGAAGAAATCTTTCTGATATATGAAGAAAGTTGTTTCCGGTTCTTTTGTTGTTCAGATTTTTAACTACATGGTGATTCAGGAAACAAATAAGATATAAAACTTGAGAGTGACACACAAGTTCAATCTCTAACCTGTCTTCACTCCAGTATGAAACTCCTGCAATGTTGTGATCTATCAGCTGATCTATTAGTCTGATCAGCTGCAGCGCATCCAATCAATAACTGATATCAAATCGGAGGGGCGTGTCGGCTGACTGAAGACTTTTGAAGGCTGCCCTTGTGTATCCTCAGTCCTCATTTGCTTGCCTTGCTTTCAGACTGCTGACTGCATACAGATGGTAGCGGAGTGATGAGGTAGCACCTTTGCAACTCCAGGTGGCAGACAAAAGAATTGCATGTTGGATTTTATGAGGCTGGAGGATAGTGTATGTTTCTCCCCTGGCAGCTCCGCCCTGGAAAAGTGAAGCACTTTTAATTTCTACTGCTGTACAGTGAGTTCATGTGGAATTTCCTTGTTGAGAGGGTGTTTTACCTCAAATACACTGTACACCATCAGCTTCTGAGCAGAAGAAATCATTGTGTTTTATATGAAGAACAGTCTGGTGCCATATTGCTTTAAGTTTGTCTTTTGTGTTTATGTGTTTCAGGTATCCCAGTTGAGTCCAGAGTGAACATCTTCATCAACAGCTTTGGATCCATTCAGGAGACCACTATGGTGACTGACACACACACACACACACACACACACACACACACCACAAACACACTTAAAGGTCGAATGAGTAGAATTTAGTGGCATCTTGAACTGAAACTTCTCTCGTGTGCCAAGTGCATTGGAAAAAAACTGTTGCCAAAACACAAATGGGCCTATGTAGAGCCAGTATTTGGTTTGTCCATTCTGGGCTACAGTAAAACAACATGGCAGACTTGAGGTGATGATAAACTAATGAAAACATAGTTATGGATATTATATACATTGCTGCCAATAGATGTCAGTAAATCCTACACACTGGACCTTCAATGTAATTATTGAATGATATTAAATGATATTTAGTTTAAAATTATGAATTGCTCTCTGGATAGTGCAGTTACAACTGGATACCACTGTGTTTTGTATAAAAAGGTGTTTTTGTAATTTGGGTGAACAGATCCATTTATACTGGTCAAAATAACATCATGGTAATATTATCATTAGTATTATTAGCAGTATAGTAATAGCACAAGCACTGAAAATAGCAGTGGCTCTACCAGTAGTAGGAGCAGCAGCAGAAGTACTAGCAGGAGCGGTAGTAGACATGGTGACAGTTCAATCCAGTCCCACTCCCAACTCATCTAATACTGATGCTAAGTCAGCGGTCCTCTGTGTCTGGTACCAATGCACCAATGCACCCTTTAGCAGTGGTAATAGGTGCTCTGGGCGACATTTTTTGATGCACTGAGCAGTTACCATAGTACAAAGAGCAAGAAAGGCTGCTTATGGCTGGCAGGAGGGGAGGTGGAGACTGTTTGTGTCCCCTGTGAAACCAAGTGTCAGTTGAGTTATTTTATTTGCACTGTAGTGTGCTAGTGTGTGTAACATACAGTACTATGCAGATGAAGTATGTGACGTCATGAATGTACTTTGTTGCCTAAACCTAAGAAAGCAAAGTATTTTACCAACGTCTAAGTTTATTTTGAAAAAAAAAAACAACAACTTTTTGCATTTAACAAGCAAAAGCTGTACATTTCATGTGAAAACTGAAGTGAAAAGACTCAATGCATGTAATAAGCATAAATTAACCCACCATCCCTGAGTGTCCAAAACTGACTCTGGACAGGCACCTAGAGCATCATAGTTTGATGTGTAAGGCCACTGACCAGGTGTTGGTATGTGACGAGTTAGGAGGGCAAATGTGTTGCGCAGTTATAAATGCAGTGTTTCTCTCTCTCTACAGGACTATAGAGTGAACATATTTCTTCGTCAGAGATGGAATGACCCTCGCCTACGACTTCCCACTGACTTCAAGAGTGACGCACTAACTATTGACCCCAACATGTTCCAGTGTTTGTGGAAACCAGACCTTTTCTTTGCCAATGAGAAAAACGCTAACTTCCATGATGTCACACAGGACAACATTCTGCTCTTCATCTTCAGGAACGGAGATGTCTTGATTAGTATGAGGTACGCACACACATTATTTTATTATTTTATTTTTTTTGTCAACCTCCAGGATCCATGACCTACTTCATTCCCAGTGACAGAGCTGCTTCTTTTACAGTCCAACACTTCCTTCTAGTTATTACAACGTGTCAGTGTTGGTTTGTGGGTTTGCCATGAAATTTAACACACGCATTCTCTTAACTTTTCATCCAGTGCAGACATGTCAAAAGTCCCACCAGAAGGCCAGTCATTTTCAATGGCCAACGGCTTGTTGTTCAAAATATACTGTATGTGCCCACCACACATATTGTTCAACGATGCAGGATCACTTTACCTTTTTTTAATTCACCCAATGATAGCAGGACTATCATACAGGTTGTACACATGACCAAGTAGGAACTATGCAGGCAGAACTAATGTGTTTTTATAAACAGATGATAAATAAGCAAACAAACGATTACCTAACAGCAGACATTTCCATTAGATAGTAGACATGACCACAGCAAAGAAGCATAAGTTGACAGCAAGGACAACAGCTTTCAGGAGCAGTGGAAAGTTCAATACATTTTCACTGAAATATGAAAAAGTTGTGATTATCTCATTTGCATGTGATTCTTTTTTTAATAATCCATATGATGCGAGAAGCAGCTGGCCCCAAATTATTTTCATCTTGTCTAATATGGCTCCTCAAAATGTTTGAACACCCCTGATCAAGTGCAGTCATCAAGCCAAAAATGTCAAGTTGTCCGTGACTTTAGCGTATGACCAAATACCTGCAAAATGACGTGCTAACCGGAGATGGGGAACATTTTACCTGCTTAACATGGGGATGAAAGATTGGTCACTGTAGTCATGTCATAGCATTGAGCTCAAAGCACCTAAATGAAGCTCCACAGAGCCTCTCAGTATGGCTGTGCCCCTACAAAAAAAATATAGACTTTACAGTGAATGATTTGAAGAATTAAATACATGTAAAATAATAATATTCTCCTTTTCACAAAATGTTATTTTAATTGATCTTCGGGTCTTTCTGAGGATCTAGACGGCCCTGGCAGTTCCAAACTGGAAGACAGTATAGAAAGATTCTAATCAAAGTAAACAAATGAGATATTTAGAATACAATAAATAAGGTGTGTCTTTTATCCACCTTATTTTTCACGGAAACACGGAGGCAAAACAGAACGCAGCCAGCTTCCGTTTTTTTGTGCGACACTTCCGGTCCAGCACTCTTACCACTGTGTAAATGGGAATCGCCTTGTCGTTTACCTTGCTGAGTTTAGCTATATATATGTATATATCACATTTTTCACGTCACTATATCACCGTTTAGACTAATCTGATGTTTGTAAAGTCTATAAACACAATGACTGAACAAACATTAGTATTTTCTCTGTGTGTAATATGGTTATCGTAGATTAGCTGGGCTAACCGTTAGCCGTTAGCCGTTAGCCGTGTCTGTAATAACTCACTAAACTCACAAAGTGGCCCGTGAAAAAAATATTTTCTCCAGCGGATGTCTTAGTTACAACATGACTGAGTTAATTTGAGTAGTTTCATGTCGTATCCGACAACGGGAGGCTTTTAACAGATGATGATCCTGATGTTAGCTTTGCTGCTAGTGTTAGCTGTCCCTGTCAGTTGCAGCCACTGATGCTTTCTAGACATCGCGATTTCCCAAAACTGAATAAATACCACACATAGCAACACAAAACTGCTTTGCTAGCTCAATCATGTTGTAACGGCTGGATGGTTGATGCGTACATGCTGATTCAGGTGCTATCAGAGCTGATCCGCGCATCACTATGGCTTAATGATCAACTCAGTCAATTAAAACAACCCGTCCTGTGTTAGGAGTGTATGTCGCTGACAGAAAGAAAGAAAGAAAAGGGAAAAAAAGATAGAAAAGCAGCGTACACCTCACATATTTATTTCTCACAGGTGCGCACACGTTTGGCTGGCATGCAGAAGCACCGTCTGTGTGTCGAGGGTGCGAGCCGCAGCTTCAGCTGCTCAGGTGGAGAGGCTGTGTAGCCAGGTGTGTTTTTTCGCTGATTCGGTTCTGCAGGTTCTCTGCTGGTACACTGGAGACGGGGATCAAGCAGTTTGTCTCACTCGGGATAGATTGTGCTTTTTTGGTTCATAGTTTATGATTGACGTGCGATTTATTCGCGTTTAGAGGGAATAAATTTCCGTTATAACGGAAATGTGGGCACAGTTATCTAACGTTATACAAAATACACAGACTAATTAACTAACTAACTAACTGATTGACTAACATAAACAACTGAAAATTGAAAAAAAAAAAATAGCTTGCACCGTTAGCTCCGGTAAGGGAAAGCATGAGGGAAAGCGGCTGACCGGAAGTCACGCACAAAAACAACGGAAGTTGATCACTATTTACTTCCGTGTTTGAAAATAAGGTGGATAGGAACAGTGTGTAAGATTTAAGGAAATTTAGTAGCGTCTAGCCAAAACAAACAGATCAGGTGATTTACACCCATAAAAACAATGATTAAAGCAGTTTCACATTAAAAAAAAAATCTGTGTTTTTCTGATGCTCCTCGTCACCGAGGGGCTTCTTCGTACACTGTGTCCTAACTATGTGAGCATCAGACAAATGTGCCGCATCGCATTACATCGGAAGCTTTCCATTCAAGGCAGATCCATTAAACGTGGAACTCCATCACATCATGTAAACAAACCACTTACCTAGCAGCTGTGTGCTCAGTAACCACTGAAAAGGCAGGTAAATGTGTTTTTCCTTATTATTTGTACTCATTGTTGTATCATTGCACCATGTCCACTTTGTAAAACAAGCTAGCTTGCTAGCATCCCACACAATTCTCACCAGTAAAGTTGATCTTCCTGGTGATCTCCTCCAGCCAGATGCCAACATATTTAGGTTTTTGTAGTGAAATGAGGTAACCTGTAGGTAATTCCTCATTAAGACCTTGTGAATCAGCTGTTCCATGTCCACTGAAGCGCTTTCAGTGTGAGCAACAGAATAAAGATAGAACGGGGCGTCTGACAACAGTTCAGCTCAAAGTGGCATGTCCCATTGCGTGGCGTCATGTAGCGTCGTTCACTGGCAGTTAGGACAGTCCAACAGAAAACAGTGCAGTAAAACTGATTTAGTCGCTGATGCTCATTCGTATTATCCCACCCAGTTAGGGCAAGGTGTAACTAACTTGAATGTCAAGTGAAAACTTGAATGTCCTTCTAGAGCCAGTGTTTGGTTTGTCCATTCTGGGCTACTGTAGAAACATGGCAGTGCAACATTAATTGCCCCCCGGGGATGAATGAAGTGGTTTGAATTGAATTGGATTGAAACATGGTGATCTCTGTAGACAAGGACCCCTCCTTATGTAGATATGAATGGCTCATTCTGAGGTAACGAAAACACATTTCTTATTTTCAGGTGATTATACACTAAAGAAAATATGCAAATTATATTATATTCCATTTCTGCAAATATATCCCCCTAAATCCTACACACTGGACTTTTAAAGTTGAGGTTTTGTCTTTCTCCTAGTGAACCTGTGTGTGTGTGTGTGTGTGTGTGTGTGTGTGTGTGTAGGCTGTCAGTGACGTTGTCTTGTCCCTTGGATCTTACACTCTTCCCAATGGACACACAGAAGTGTAAGATGCAGCTGGAGAGCTGTGAGTATGCATGCACACACACACACACACACACACACACACATTCACACATAAACACAGACATACACACATTAAACAGACATACACACACACACACAATGTTGGATAATTACAGGCAGTAAAACAGCTTTTGACATGTACTGAAGTCAAATGTTAACATTCTAAAAACCAGGATAAGTACATTTGATTACTTAAAGTCAGGCAGAAACAGACATCTGATGTAAGTCAAGTCAGCTCTACTGTCAGAGAGGAAAGGTGGTAGCTTCTTACAGTCATCCTCTAATAAATCACCAGCACATTGGTGTTTCTCTGCAAATGGGATTTTGTTTAATTAACAGTACATTCATCTAAATAATAGGACAGTATGTAGGGGTTGCAGTAGTCACTCAATTCATACTGCCACCGTGCTGCTGCAGGGCACTCTGTGCTCTGCATGAATGCTGCAAAGTGTGTAAGCGAAGGGGGGACTCTCAAGGGCAGCAGTGTGTGAGCATAGTAACAGAGATGGAATTGTGAAATTACCTGAATGTGGCTCTTATCCAATGTCCATTAACAGTAACTGTGAAATGCTTCAGAAACAGCTCATTTTCCCACCAGGGCCTCCAAGCAGGTCAATCTGACCATGGTGTCATAGGCAACATTCACATTACAGGGCTTAAAGCTACAGCTGGTGAATTTTATGAAAAAAAAAACAACAACAACTTTTTGTAATATTTACTAAAACTAAAACTGTCACTGCATCCACAAGGTATTATGAGACAAATCTCTAACATAGCTGTCAGTTTTGTCAACCACTGCTTATTAACTGCTGTCAAACTGTCAAAGGCAGCACTGATCAAATATGAATCAAGATTATGTTACTGCATTGCCTGTTTCTCACCTCAAATGTTTTCAGAAACATATTTTAGTGTACTGTTTAGCTGTAAAATGTGAAAGTTTGTGACCCAGCTGCCATGTTTGAAATTATCAACCACTACACAACAACCTAAGCCAATTCCCAAGCAAAGACGGGCAAGTCCCAAGTCAAGTCCTAAGTCAAGACTGACAAGTGCCAAGTCAAGTGCCAAGTCAAGTCCCAAGCAAAGACAGGCAAGTCCAAAGTCAGGCCCAAACTGCTAAACTTTGAGTTTTGAGGAGAAGGGACATATTTTTTTCTCCAAAATAATAAACAATTTGAGTAGGATATGAAGTAAATATATTTGACTTAAGATTGTTATTAAAATAGTTTACTGTTGTATGCAAGATTTAATGGAAAGCATATCCTGAAAATACAACATCCTCTGATGGCATAGTTCAGCAGGGAATGATCCATCAGGCCTTAGTTAGTTGTACATGACTGGTTTTCCCATATACTGTATTACAAATATCATGAACCATGAAATCATCATTTTTGCAAAAGGTAAATAGTGGAAGAGTGAAAGTTGGAGTTGTTAAAGACAGACATATCTTACAAAGTCTGTCGCCATATGCAATGAGGAAAAAGTTGAAAAAACTGGGAGAAGGGAAAAACAGTGTTTAGAAATAAATTTTAAAATCTTAGCATATCATGAACAAATAATGTGGGTTTTGAAATTCATGCTTGGTGTGACAAAGTTATGGATGCTCAAAATATAGATTATTCATTTTCATTTTTATGTTTTAGTTGGCTATACCACCAGTGATCTTGTGTTCATGTGGCAGTCTGACCCTGTTCAGATGGATGAGATTGCTCTCCCTCAGTTTGACATCAAACAAGAGGACATAGTATATGGAAACTGCACAAAGTACTACCAAGGAACAGGTAAGTATACATTACTAGTCCATACCCATTGGTAGCTTTGTCACATTCTACCTATGCCAATCCTCAATGCCTATGTGCAGTTTCACATAGACTGACCACGTCAGTGAGTAGAAAAACGTGGGACAGACAGAATGACAAACTGACAGTTTCCGTGATTATGTCATACCTGTCATAACCTGGCTCAAGGGCAATGACAAAAACAGAGAGACACAGCGCAAACTTAAATACAAAAGTATGTTTATTTAAGTAAAGCAACGTAAATAAACATAATGCAGGTATGGGGTGTGTTAGTCACTGTGATCAGTAGTGTACATGTGGATTTGTGGAGCATGCGAGGTGTGGTGTTGTGGAGATAACCTAAAAGAAATAGAAAAGCCACAACAACCCGCTTAATCAACCCACGCAGCCAAGCAGGGGCAGAAAAAAAGAAAAACATTTGGCCACAGGGGGAGCCACAGCGATCAGTCGCATTTTAGCCATTTTTAAGCATATTTCTGTTGTTATAGCGCCACCCAGTTGCCAAATAGAGTTAAATTCCTCCAGTCACCTTGAGGCGTCCTGTTCTACATATCTACCAAGTTTAGTAAAAATCGATTGGCGGTTAGGCCTAGATAAGAAATTAGCTCTCTAGCACCCCCATTATGTGGTCATATGCCTACAAAGTTGCGTGGTGATCAGTGAAACCCTTGAGATGTTATACACCTTTATGTGATGAGCCACGCTCTCCGCAATATTCATTGCCTTATAGAAGCTCAGCTTTAGTAAGTTTTCCAACTTTTGTCAAGAGGGAACTTTAGATTTTGGTCCCTCGATTATGTCCACCTTGTGTAGCGTAAAGGGACTACAAGTTGTACTTTGCTGTGCAACCCTGTGTCTCAGGATGACAATAAATGCCCTGAAACCCACATTACTGTGTGGAAAAAATGTTACAAACAAGTATTATAATTGAACTTTATATGCAGTATTAGAGTTGCATGCAAAACTGCCCTTTTGAATGTATTTATATTGCTGCATTTAAATAACAAAAATATGGTTTATATATGGCTTTGATTATTTTAAATGGCATTATACTCAAAAAGTATTTCTAAGTTTCTCTATTACCCCTTTTCACCAACATGCTTCCCTGCCTAATTTTGTACCTTTCTGAGCATTTCGACCAAAAATAAATTAGTTCAGAAACTAAAAGTTGGTTCCCAGCTGAAATAAAAAAATATGGGTTTTCTTTGATCTTAGGTGCAAAATGACAACATCATTGGGTGCATCATATTCTACAGGTTGGAAAGAGAGCATGGAGAAGGCAGCAATAGAGACGTTAAATAAGAAATCATGCTTATTTTTTGATACAGATATCTAATAGCAGAACAAATGTTTGCAGGTAATCAATGTAATCTGCAGTCTTGCTTTTACTGTTTACTTCTGTTGTGCACTGGGCAATGCCCTCCACTGATGACACATCCTCGATTACATTGGTCCTGATCCAAACTGGCCTGGTTTGCCAGATAGCACCAAGGTTCTAAATGCCCTGGACAGACCTGGTTCAAGAACCAGAGCTAATTTTGTGGAAAAGGGGTATATGATGATTGCTACTGGCCAAGTGGGTAGTAGAGGGGAGATACTAATATTCTATTACAGGCACCATTGTCAAATAGTTTGGATGATCCACCAAAGGCCTCAGAGCCCAAAGTTTGCTGCACCTACTAATCACACAATAGAAAGAATGCCCTGTTGTACGAATTTTGTGTGATCACACAGCACAAATAGAAACTGTTCTGCATACAGTGGGTTAGCTTGATTTGACTGTTCATGATTTGATTTTTAACTTTACTACAAACGAATCTCTTTAAAAGACCAGAGCCCACACCAGCCTTGAATGAACCATCTAAGCGATTCTGGAGTTTAAGCCAGCATGGAGTGTTAAAAATGAAAGATGCAAAGGATTAAGACCTCTGACAGTTACTGACACCTGCATTAAAAATTGGTCAATTGTGAAAAAAATTTGGGACATGTTACAACACTTTATTTAAAAATATCTAATGAGTGTTATAATGTTTGAACAAACTGTCATTGATTAAGGCCAAATTCTGCACCAGGTTCTGCCTGCACTTGTGAACTTGTGGTGCCCCCACATGGTTCAACATTGTTGTAAAATATACATTTTGAGTTTTATAATGATTGGACAAAACATTTTTGATTTATAGTTTGATTTGTGTCATGTCATGACCATTTCTTAACAGTTTCAGGGTGTGTTTCAGGTACTCATGTGGACATATCCTGCAAGTTTTGTGATGACTGGTGTAATGGTTGTAGACCCTTTTAAGGGTCAATATTTTCAAAATACAGTAAGATATCAACAAGCTTTTGATAACTTTTGATAAACTTGGTCAAATGATGACCAACAGAAAATTTCGTGCAAATTAGACCTATGGTATAGGAGATGTCAAAAATGTATTAATGTGTTAATATTCAAAAATGGTGGAAAATGTAGTTGGACTTTTGTAGAGCGCATTAAGCTGGACTTGTGTGTCCAATTACAGGTCAGTGTGACTTACATTGTGAGAAGTGTGGCCTTTCCAAAATTGCATGTTTGGGCCTTTATTATATTGCCCCCGACAGGTCGACTGGGTACACTTTTGTTCAGCAGCATTTGCACACAACTTCCAGTCACTGGTATAAAATGTGTCTACGATGTATCATCTTAGGGCAATTTGCAAAAACATTTAGAAAAAAAATTAATAATGTGAATAAATCAGCACAAAACAAAAGTTTGAACCCCTAAATATAAAATACATGATAGCTGTTTGCTTGACTCCTCTCTCTGTTTCCAGGATACTACACCTGCGTTGAAGTGATTTTTACATTGCGTCGGCAGGTTGGTTTCTACTTGATGGGAGTTTATGCTCCAACTCTATTGATTGTTGTTCTGTCCTGGTTATCATTCTGGATCAACCCTGATGCCTCAGCTGCAAGGGTACCATTGGGTGAGTGTCACAAATATATATTTTACATGCTGCATTTCAGTTTACATTCAAGTATGCAGTATTAAAATATTTACATAAGTTATGTACATCCTACAACACTGACAGGTCGGAGCACCAAACACAGCAGCATACTAAACACATCATTATTACATTTTTGTCTCTGTTTCTCTGCATTTAAGTTGACACAAATGTTATTAATCTGGAAATAATCACTTTATAACATTAATGTGTTAACATCTGTGTGTCTCCAGGTATTTTATCAGTGCTTTCTCTGTCCAGTGAGAGTATGTTATTGGCCTCAGAGCTACCGAAGGTTTCATATGTAAAAGCCATCGATATCTGGCTCATTGCCTGTCTACTTTTTGGGTTTTCATCGCTTGTGGAATATGCTGTGGTACAGGTCAGTTCTTACACATCATCTCACACATCTACAGTCATCTCCATACCCATCACTGTGTTACACCCTGTGTAGCCTGAGAGTCTGGGATTATGGAAGATGGAGGAACCAACATTATGATACACCAGCAATGGGGCAAACAGTAGCGAATCCTGGTATGGGACGAATAGGCATTTGCCCAGGGCGGCACTTTGTCATGAAATGTGACCCCCCCACATGTGTTGTTTACGTGACAATGCCTGAACGCAACACAGGCTCTGCTCCAATTGAGTGTGTGTACAGTGCCGTGCTGCGCTGCTGTGCAAGCAGCGTGTTACACACTGTCCATAACAATAACTATGTCAGGTAACAAACTGCGTTGGACTCGGGTTGGGTTCGGTCAGGAAAATGCGGCCCGAGCTGGGCTCTAGTGTGCTCACCCTTGTCTGTGTGTGTGTGTATGTGTGTGTGTGTGTGTGTGCATGCATGCATTTGGGCAGACCTCCGCTGTGTGTGATACAGAGAGCAGAGGAGATTAGTAAAGGCGCGACCACGTAGAGACAGAAATGACATGCTGTGGTGTAAATAAGATAAATAACATTTGGTTATTTAGTTTGTTTAATAAAAGGACAAGGTATAGACCTGTTCTATAGGAAAGGTAACCTTAAATGACTTCTGTTGTGATCTGCCGCTATATAGAAAATAAGATAAAATTAACTTGACCTTTTTCGAGGGGGTGGGCATTTAGGCTAGAACCGCCACTGGAGGCAAAGTCATCTTTGACCTTACTTAGCATTATGAGGTCTAGACTGGTTGTTGAAATTAGATATAAGATATCAGTCACAGAAACAACTACAGTGCAAAGAACATATAGAGCAAGTTTATTACTATTATTGCCCTTTTATTGTGTGTGTACTGATGGGGTGATGGGCAACTTTGCCAACCAAATGAACAACAATTTTCATAATACTCGTAATTGTGCACCTAGCCTAGAGTGACGAAGATAAGTCTCAAACTTTGTTGTAAATTCTTACACCACTCATGTTGCTGCCTGCACACATATAACTTGACAGGACAAACACTGAGAGTGGGGAAAAACTTTGGACATCAAGTGTCCTGAACTTTCAAATGCTATTAGTATCTCTGTAGGCAAGGTGTGCCCACAAAATCCACTAATCTGTTCTTATGCATTCTCTCTATCCCTCTTCAAATCCCTCTCTGCCCCTCTGTCTGTCTCTTTCGCTGTAGGTGATACTCAACAGTCCCAAACTGATTGAGGAAGAGAAAGCCAAAATGGCAACGAAAGAGAAAGCTTTGCAAGAGAAAGAGGGAAAAAAGACTTCAAATAAAACTAACAACACAGTGAATGGGACTGGTGGAACGCCCATACATGTCAACACTCTGCAGGTAAACACAACCCAGGCAAATGGACCAGCAGCATGCATGAATAAACAATCCCAATTCCAAAAAAGTTGGGACACTGTGTAAAACTTAATCAAAACAGAATGCACTGTTTGATCTATATTACATTTAATGTAGTCCAAAGACTATATTTAATCTTCAAACTGATAAACGTGGGAGGTGCATGTTTACCACTGTGTGACATCACCTTTTCTTTTAACAACACTTAGTAAGCGTTTGGGAATTGAAAACACTAATTACTCAAGTTCTGAAAATTAAAGTCTTTCCTATTCTTGCTTTATGTACGACTTTAGCAGCCTAACAGTGCTGGGTCTCCGTCATCTGATTTTGCTCTTTGCAATGGGCCACACATTTTCAATAGGAGACAGGTCTGGACTGCAGACAGGTCAGTCTTGTACCTGCACTCTTTTACTACAAAGCCACGCTGTTGTGACACATGCAGAATGTGTCTCATTGTTTTGCTGGAATAAGCAGGGACATCCCTGCGTATAGTATAATCCAGACGTCATCTAGATTGCAGCATGTTGCTCCAAAACCTGTATGTACCTTTCAGCATTCATGGTGCCTTCACAGATGTGTAGGTTACCCATGATGCCATGGGCACTAACACACCCCCATACCATCAGAGATGCTGGCTTTTAACTTTGAGCTGGTAACAATAGATGATCCTTTTCTTCTTTAGTCCAGAGGACACGACGTCCATGATGGACTCATCAGACCACAGCACACTTTTCCACAGTCAGTTAATCTCAGATGAGCTCAGGCCCAGTGAAGTCTGCAGTCTGGATGTTCATGATGCATGGCTTTGACTTAACCTGTGGGACTTTACAAACAGGTGTTTTCTGAGCATTCCGCAACTTTCCCAGTATTTTGTTGTGCCTGTCTCACCTTGAACATGTTGCAAACATCAACTTCAGAATAAGTGTATATTTACAAAAAACTAAAAAGTTTGAACATCAAATATCTTGTTTCTTTACTTTCGTTTGTTTCTTTGTTTTTACATTTAATACAGCGTCCCAACTTTTTGGAATTGGGGTTGTATTTCTGTCACTTACATTGTTTGCAGTAAGCATCACCTTCATCCCTGAGAATGGTATTGTTATTATCAGAGAAAATTATACATTAAATATATATTTTATATATATATATATATATATATATATATATATATATATATATATATACATAATAAATGTATATGTATATGTATATATAAACCCTTACAAGCTTATTTTGATTATCCTGAAACAATTGATTTTGAGTTTTAAGGAACAAGATGGCACTAAACTAGTGCCCCAGCAGGAACTGTTATTGAGGCACTATAGAGTCGGGCCTGTTTCCTTCTTTCTAAGCTCGTTTTGAGTAGAGAAAACAATGGCTTAGGTTTACCCTTAAATGCAATAATAAGCAGCTCCATACCCAGCATAACTTTATGTGTCATTAGGAATGCAGGGCTGCCAACTTGCAGGCATTGATTGTGAGACTCATGCAATTGATACTTTTTGCACTTTCTCATAAAGGTAAATATGTTGCAAAATTGAAGCTTGTAGACTTGATATGAGAACTTGGGGAACAAAATTCTGTGCTTGCATGTTTAAATTTTTATATGTATAAAATATTGACACACATCTGAGCTGAATTTAAAGTCACAGAAAACCTCCACCAACAAATATAGTGCACCCCATGGCCCATCCATATCATTCCCAGCCGCTAGGAGCAGACTTCACTGGGAGGAGAGCAGGTGGTAGCTCCAGAGATGGACCCACAGTTAACAACAATGGCAACTCAAATTCAGTCAGCTGAAATCCTTTGGGCTGGTGTTCTGATCCCAGCCAACCCGACTCCCCACTGGATCAGCAAACTTGGACCCAGTGCTGCCACTGGCCACCAGCCTGCTGTGACTTGTGGTCTAATAAACAGTGAATTCATCAAATTCGGTCCACAGTATAACTATTTTCCAAGCTACTGTAGCTGTTGTATTTCAGGAGACCTGCGTGAGCATGGTTTCCATGGGAACACAGCTGCTGAGGCTTTCGTCATATGGAAGTGTACATGGTGTCATCTAAAGTAGTGTGGAAAAACAAAACACAGGCAGCAGAGCAAAAGAGTGCTTTGTCTCCCGATTTCCGATTGGTTCACCTTGCTCTGCTCTCTCATTTCCACACCCACATGTGCAAGGTTTGAAACACATTTATCCCAAGAACTGTCGCGAAAGGCAAGGTGTGCTTTGTGAGCACACATCTGTTAAGTTGCAGTGATTCGAGAGGCTGTAATCACCGTGTGGTACTAGTCCTTGAAAATAGACTCAAGTAAATATGAGGAAATGTCACTGTATTTATGTAAATATGACTTCACATTCAGAATACAGGTGTTAGAATATTTTCTGAGTGAAAATATAACATACAAGATAAAAAAATTTTACTTGTATAAGATACTCACTCACATGAGCTGAATTGGAAGTTACATATAAAAACAAAACATGAGAGCTCCTAGAGAAATTTAAACATACAGGTTCAGATTTTTGTTCAAGTTCTTACATCCTGCAACATACTTACCTTCATACTCTCACATCACACCTCTATTTTTTCCATGCAGAGAAAAACATCTATAACTGACAACTCTTCTACAAATGTATGATATGCTCATGAATATACAATATACAAATACACATGCATGTGTGCAAGACTGTACTTTCAGCGGGGGGGTATTACAGCAGGATAAAAAATTTTATCCATATGATTAGGGATATTTAAACCTGTAACAAGCTCAGCTGCTGCTGAAATCTGAAAAGAAAACAGATTCGTAAACATACAGATAAGTACGAGCTGCCTGCCACTTAGTTTGTGGGATTTTATGCAATGTAGTATTGTAATAGTAAAGTATGACAACAGCAGCTATTTCTGTCTCTGCATAAAGTGTTGTTTGTTTCATCTCTCAAGAAAACATTGGAGGCCCTATTTTAATGAACTTTGCAGCGTGGCCAGATTGCAGTCAAGCGCACCCTACCAAGTGCTAAATGGTAATTTTGTGGCCAGGCACCCTTGGTGCACCTGTGGCGCGCTGGCGGACTGGGTGGGATCAGTCTAATCCTGAGGGAATTATATGCAAAGTCAGAGGTTTTAAGTGATTTATGGTATTTGATGGAACTGTGTGAAATGTGTCAGTATCCAACACTCCTGCTGATGTGCAGAACAAACTGTGTAGAATAACTAAAGAGAGAAATCAGTGTAAAGGAAAGGCCTTAATAACATCCAGCTGGAATTAATGCCATTAGCACTGGTTAAAAGACCATAATTACTTCATATTTTGCACACACATAAAACTGCCTAATATCCAAATAGTGAAAAAGAAAAAATAAGAAATGTGTCAGGAGAGGTCAAGAAGCCACAGGCTTATACAAACAAACCTCCCCTCAACTTTAGGAGAAAGCAATGACAGAGAAAAAAGTAGAGGGCAAAAAGTATGCAAAAGAAGTGAACTAACAGTATGCAGGAAGAATACAACAAAGGATAAATGACAACAGGAAGCATGCTGAGCAGTCAGTGAAAAATAATCAATAATAAATTATATGTATTACCAAAGACATTAATGTTTGTGTTCATGCAGCTTTAATGTTCAGTTACATTGTAACCTTGGTTCACTGAGTGAGGAGATTATCTCCCCATCCAATAGTTAAATCATAACTATGGGAATTATCCCCATCTGGGGTAATTGACATGGAAAATTAATAATCTTTAAGACACACCACTTTACGTGGCCGGCATGCGTCTGGCTATAAAAGCCCCACCTTGTGCATGCACCCACTGATTAACATTGATTGGAATGGGTACCAAGCTGCCTTGAACCTGGGGAGGTGATCTCACTCAGAGAACCAAGGTTACACTATAAAAGAACATTCTCTATTGTATCGAGATTATCTCCCCACGAACCGTTTAAGACACAAAATCACGTAGGAAAAAGCAAGCACTCTCAAAAACTAAATAAACTCGCAAGGTGCACGGCCAAAAACAGTTAAAAATTTTGAGAGTGCTGGCGTTTTTCCCTTTTTTAATCCTTTAAGACACACCACGTGGGGCCCCAGGAGACAGAGCAGATGCAGGTCCATAAGCGCCCCCCCAGTAATCAAATGAGAAGTCCCCACCACCAGGTACATTAACAACAGAAAATACCCAATAGTTATGTATATATGAAAAAAACTCTAATGAACTATAAACAAATGTACAACATCTTGTGCATTCAATGGTCTGTGAACCCGCCAAACACTGTGTGCCACTGTACCGATGCCTAGACACCAGACACAACCATAAGGGCGCAGGGGTTGGGTGCAGGAAAACCGTTCAGTTGGCCAGCATGCTGCCAGGCCACTGACAATAATATACGACATCACCCTGGCTGGCTAAGGCCCCAGCTCAGGGGCATGGAAGAACATGGCCTATTGTCTGGTGGCACTCAGCACACACTCTGCAAAGGAGGTACCAGTGGCCACATTCAGGCAGTAAAATCTGACAAATGTGGATGGACTTGACCATGGATTTGACCATACAGCAGCTGCACGGACCTCCGAGAGGTCCACAAGGCCCGCGAGGTAGCTACACCTCATGTTGAGTGTGCCCGCACACCCACTGGTACTGGCATGCCAGCCCCTCTGAAGCCTGCCAAACTGTCTCCACAACCCAATGAGACAGCCGAGCCTTCGACACCGGCTGGCCCTGGCGCTGGGCCCTACAGCAGACAAAGAGTTGGTCTGTCTTTCTAAACACTGCAGTGCGCCGGACATAGACCTTCAGGGCTCTAACAGGACAGAGATTTGAGTCTTTTTGGCCCTCACTACCCTCCTTGGAGGGGTTGTAGGGTCGCAATTCCACCGACTGAATCAAATGAAAGTCTCTGAGTACTTTTGGCAGGAATGCAGGGTTTGGACGCGATATAACACCAGCGTCATCGTGCAAGAAATGACAACAGACATCCACTAACAGAGCATGCAGTTCCCCTGCTCTTTTGGCTGATGTCACTGCCAGGAGAAAAAACACTTAATGCTGACTGACTCTAGAGGCTCGAAAGGTTCCTGCTGCAGGGCAGCTAACACCTGACCCAGGTCCTACGGTTGAATGGCCAGCCTCCTGGTGCGTGGTGCAAGCCGCTGCACACCCTTCAGTAACTGAGAGATGAGGCTGCAGTCACCATCTGCAAGCCTATAATCTCCTGTATGAGCAGCCTTGATAGCTGCCACCATGCCTCTAAGGGTTGAAGGTGATTTTCCCGCCTCAAGCAGCCCCTGCAGGTACTGGAGCGCCTCTGGGGCTGCACATGTCAGTGCATTGATCTGGTTAGTTGTGCATCATGATGCAAAGAGCTACCAGCGGTGAGAGTATGCAGCCCTCGTAAACAGTGCCCGAGCACTGGTCTGAATCACTGACTGCGCAAGTCCCAAGCCTAGCAGACCGGCTCTCTCAGGGGCCAGGCCCAAAGTTTGAGCCCCTGTGGAAAGGGATGGAGCAGGGCCCCCTAGGCCTGACTCGTCAGACGGGGAGCTCCCATGGCCTCCCGGCCAGGAGAGGCCCCACCTCCAAGAACCATGTCATGTGGGGCCAGTTCAGGGCCACTAGGATCAGCTGAACGTCCTCCTTCTGAACTCTCTGTAGCAGGTTTGGGAGGAGAGTGAATGGGGGAAATGCATACAGCAGGCCTTGAGGCCACTGATGTGCCATGGCATCGACGCCCAGGGGGGGAAGAGTCCCACCCCATGGAAAACAACAGTGGGCAATGGGCATTGTCTCTGGTTGAGAACAGGTCGGCCACTGCCGAAGCAGTGCCAGATCTCCCCGACCACCTCCGGGTGCAGCCTCCAGTCCCCTGTACTTGGGCCTCCCCTGGAGAGTAGGTCCACCCCCTGGTTCACCAATCCAGGCACGTGGATGGCCCTGACGGACAGGAATTGTGTCCATGCCCAGGTCCACAGCCTGTGTGCTATTCTGCAGAGGTTTGGGGAGCCCAGGCCCCCTTGCGTGTTGACATATGCTGCTGCCATTGTGCTGTTGGGTCTTACCAGCACATGACAGCCTTGCAGGCTTGAGAGAAAATGCTGGAGGGCCAGGTGAATGACTCTCAATTCTGGAGCACTGATATGCTAGCCCTTCCAGTGGGCACTCCCGACCCCACTGGTGCCCCTGCCCTCATGGAGTGCGCCCCACGCCTTCAGGGATGCATCCATAGAGAGCACCTGGCAACACAGTACTGGACCACGCATACTCCCCCTCGAGATGTTGGCTGGATCCTTCCACCACCTGAGGTCCGCACAAAGCTGCACGGTGATGAGCTCTTCTGCCTGCAGCTGTCTCTGTGGACAGAGCCCCAGGCTGAAGAGATGCCTCTGGACGCATGTGCAGAAGCGACAATGGCACCACTTGTACCGAGGCTGCCAGAAGACCCAAGAGACGGGAACACAGCCGCCATGTGGCCCTGGCACCCAGCCGAAAATGAGAGAGGCAGATCCTGATTGAAACCTGCCTCTCCTGTGACAGCATCACCAACCCAGCTCTGGCATCCAGCCACATGCCTAGAAACTGGGTGGCCTGTGCAGACTGGAGACTGCACTTTTTCTCGTTGATGCGCAGCCCCAGACCCTGAATGTGATCCAACAGGCCACCGCGGGCCCCAAGACCACATCCATGCACCTGGTGAAGGTGTGGGCTGCCAGTGAGATGTCGGGGAGGGACACAGAATTCAAAGGTTTTTCCTTGAAGGCAAACCTGAGAAACCTCCTGTGCCCCTCCCAGATTGGGATTTGAAAATAGGCATCCAATGGTTGCACACCAGTCACCTACCCAGACAGCCTGCTTGACCCTGGACACAGTCAACATTTTGCACTTCAGAGGTCTGAGGAACTTGTTCAGCCACCTGAGGTCTAATACAGGCCTGAGTGTCCTGTCCCACTTCAGAACAAGAAAATAGCGAGAAAAAAACCCTGCCTGCTGATCTTCTTTCTTCACTTCCCTGATAGCTGACTTCACCATGAGAGTGTAGATTTCAAGACATTTGCAAGACCTCCCTGTACTGGTGGTCTGCAATAATGGAAAATGCAGCCACCCTTGTCAAAGGAAGAGTGCTTCAGAACTGTAAACGATACCCCTGGGTCATTGTTGAAACAACCCAGGGGTCTGCCCCCAGAGCCTCCCATGCTGTCTGAGGGCAAGGGAAGGCTGGGGGTGATGTTGCATCAGCACACCTCCTTAGCATAGTGAGGGGCTTCTTGGCCCTGCTGAATCATCATGGATGCATCAAGCCCAAACAAGGCAGATGGCTCAACAGGCAGTTTGAGCAGACACGCCCTATCCTCTGGCTGCAGCATGGAATGTGACAGCCAGAGATGGCACCTGGCCACCCAAAAACTTGCCATAGCACTGCCAGCAGTTTCATCGTGCTCTCTCATGAGCTTTGGAAGTAAGGAGACATGTTGTAGTCTGACTATTAGATCCGCACTACACTCCTCCAGCTGGCCAGCCAGATGGCGCTGGTACAGGGACAGTATGGCACCCATGTGTGCCAGCTGTGTCTGGCCTGCCATGTTCTCCATGCATTTTTCCCAACAAGCTATCCATTACCTTGCAGTTTCTAATCGGGCAGTTCGCCACCAAGGCAGCCAAAGCCTGATCCATGGGGGGCAATGGCCCACAGCCTATCCTCCCCCGATTGTCAACCGCAGACATACGACGACAGAGCCAGCCCTGCTGTTGGTGTTGTAAACCGACTCCTGACCACCTCCTCGAAATCAGAAAGGAGAAGCACAAGGAACTGTGTGGGTCACCCCCCTGTTTCATCATTGAAACGGTAAGGGGCAGGACCCTCACCAGCTGGCAGGTCAAGCCCCAGAGCCAAAGCAGCCCAGCCAATAATTTCCTGAAGGAGAGGTGACGGCTGGTTATTCTCCTCTACAGGCACCTGCTGCCCCTCTGAGGCCAACCCATCTCTCTAAGGGCCCAAGTCCAAGAATGTCTATCTCCTCCTCTGACCCAGGGGAGGAGGGGCTCCTATCCAACCCAGCAGAAGGCCCAGGAGCAGGGAAGTTCCTATGTGACATAGTCCATAGAGAACAGCATGTACTAGCTGAGGAATCCATTTCATCCAATAGAAACTGTCAAACAGAAATTATTGAAAAGCACTATAATCTACCAAACAGAATTCAGCAAGTTAACATACAAACAGGTTGGAATTAAGAAAGTGAGGCTCATTTAGGCTATGATGTGGAGGTCTGAGAGTATGCTGCTCAAGTATAACATATTGATTATTGACCATGATTATTGACTTAATGCTTTAAAACTGTGAATTTGGTTGCTGAAATTTGTTGAGGAGTGATGACCCCAACTCCAGGGCTGGGTAATGTCACAGAAGCCCTGCTCATGAAATGCACTGACTTTACCAATACTGAGTCTCACTTATATCCTTATAAACAAAGATGTCGCTAAAGCAGGAATTGTTTAACATTAATATATAATAAAAGAACAATGATCCCAGCATGTTCCCCTGGGGGATTGCAGACTAGAAAGCCGTAAGCGCCCCGACACACCAAGCTGATTGGTCTGCCATTGGTCAATGTTGGGCCGTCAGTGAGTGTCTGTCACTGTAGTTTTATGTGGTGTGTCCTGCAACATTGGCACGTGTTGGCTAGCTTTTTTCCCAAGCTGTGGGATGTGGAATCAGCATCAGGGATGGCAGAGCCTGTCAGGGAGAGAAATCATTCTGATTGGCTGTTCAGCTCAGCGCACAAGAATAGAGACAAAAGTGAGAAAAGCAAACAAACAACTAAAGTCAAGAGGGTGTTAGATCAAATCAAACTTGTTGCAGAAATTGTTGGTAAGTGTTTGCATTATTGTTCACTAGCACATGGTAAATATCATTCTGTAATGGGCTAACTGGTTAAAGCGTCTTGAATCCGTTCTGTTGGTCTTCTGGTTTCCTTTTTGAATGACGAATACAGACTACCACTGCCTGCTGGTATGGACAGTTATTTCATCTCATGCAGGCACAGAACATACATGCTGGTGGGCTGTTGGCTGTAGTCTTTGTGATGTGTTCAAGTGTAATTTTATTTTTATTCAGTGAATTTTTGTCTTTTAGCAGGTGGTAGAAACTCGCTGTAAGAAAGTTTGTACCTCCAAGTCGGACCTTCGCTCCAATGACTTCAGCATCGTGGGATCTTTACCTCGAGACTTTGAACTTTCCAACTTTGACTGTTATGGAAAACCAGTTGAAGTGTCTGGGGCCCTCAAATCCCAGAACAAAGCCAACAAGAAACCCCCACCACCCAAACCCGTCATACCTGCTGCTGCCAAACGCATTGACCTCTATGCAAGAGCCCTCTTCCCCTTCTCCTTCCTTTTCTTCAATGTGGTTTACTGGTCTGTCTATCTGTGAGGGGGAGAAGAGGAGAACAGAATGAAAAGAAAGTGGTTTGTATCTTGTAGTTGAGACTACAGGATACCACATTGACACTGCATTGAACTTACAAATGACATAGCAAATTCATATGCTGAACTATATACTGTTAAAAGCAAGAATCGCAACATTTCAGAGCCATGTTTGCAGAGCTGCAGAGACCTCTGTGGTCCCTGAGAGTTACTGCAAATCACCAGAACTACAAAACCTCGAGGCTGCTGGTTTGAGTCCCCTTTAAATCCAGGCATTAAGTAGGCACTGCATGTGTGTCTCAGTCTGATACAGGACATTGTGTTTCATGTAAACTAAACCCTGCTGTGGTGACATCAATACACCTACGCTGTGCATTAGTAATACATGCTTTTCACTGAGGGTAGGATTACTGGTTACACTTTATTCAAAGTTATAGAACTCCAAATTGGCAAATAATAACTAAATATGGCATTAGAAAATAAGAATATACAAAGTATAAATGAATAAATATATTGTCAAATAATTAAATAAATAATTACAAAAACAAACACGTCTTTGTTATTTCATCATCACAACATTTTAATTGGAGTGCCTTTTAATACACATAAACTACAGAACCTATTTTATTGCAAGTAAAATAAATTTCTGATTAAAAATATTAAATCTGAAACCGCTGCTTGCAAATCCAAAGTTGTTTTTACAAATCCAAAGTTTTTTGGTCAAATCCAAAAGTTTTTCTTGTTGAAATGAATCTGGTGGACGGAACCTGTGCTGAAGGATTAAATACACCTCTCCATTGTCCAGTCTCAATAGCAGTGACAGCTTAACAACATCCACTTTTACTAAATAACAGATTTGCCCATGGGGTTTTGAAGCCCACGGAGAAGACAGACCAGGAGTGAAGAGGACAAGTATGCAGGTATGTTTACACGTAACACTACATGCATGTTTTGCTGAAGTGTTATGATTTAAAACATGTCAGTACTAACAGTCTCATATACGGCAGAGTAGTGTACATGGGTACACTCAAGGTGTGTTACCAGTGGTATAGTGGAGGGCATACACAGGGTATACCCACCTCTTTTGTGGCTGTTTACAGTATACCCACCTTTTGCCAAAGCACCTCTGGAATAAATACTATACCCACTTCCTAATGGGTAACCTACCATTCCCTTCAGGATTTAGCAGGCTAATTTTGTTTTTTTTTTGCAGCCCAAAATGCCTGATGTCACTGCTTTTTTTTTTTTTTTAAAAAAGTGATTGCACTGACAGCTGATCACCGATGATCAGCTAATGCTGCTTTTTGAAGCAGTGGTGAAGGACAGCCTCTGTGAGCTGGTCTCTCTGCCCGGTTAGCATGAGCTAACACAGCAGCAGCAGCTAACATCCAACACCAAGCCATTAAATGGTCCCAGCAATCTCACACAGAAAAAAACAACAACAGAAAAACAGCTTGACTCTGTCATGAAACCCATTAATAAATGTTTGGTAACCTTAGCCTTGTGACGCTAACAAATAGCCATTTCACTATGTGTGTGTGACTTTTTCCCAGGCACTGAGCTCACACTCCAGCAGCAGTGGTCTCGTAATAAACAGAGTGAGAGAGGGGTAAGGAGGGGCTGAGTGAATCAATATGCTGCGCGCAGCTTTACAGTGAAATGAGATTTTACCCATTTTAAATAATTAACTTTGTGGTAAAGTTGCAGTGACTGGACAAAATTGCAAGGTTGTTCAGAATACATGGGGACTGGCTGAATTTATGTTAATTTTTGCAAGAGCAACATCCTGAATAGACTGTGAAACATTCTTGTGAAAATGCATGTGTTTGTGAAGTGCTGAGCATAAGACTGGATAAATTAGACTTGAATTATACTGCACCAGTTGTGTGACAGTTTCTGAACAGATGTTTTGATGCAGTTTAGCTGTTGTTAAGCTTGGTTGGCAATGACTTCAATTCATAAAGAATGTTTGCCTTTGTCAATTCTTCGTTCACAGTGGAGGCATGCCAGAAAAACAAAGTTTTCTTCACAAATTTGATGTAACATGTAGTGAGTGTTTGATGTACATATTGTTATGTATTTACATTTAAAGCTACAGTTGGTAACTCTTATACAAAATATTTGTTTTCAAATTTGCTAAAGGTCTCACTATATCCACACAACACCAAATAAGACAGATAACTCATGAAAAAATTCATACTCGTCTGCCTACTCTATTGCCTTGTAGCATTTCTCATAGCCTTGCCGTCCATGGACGAAAACAACCAGTCAGAGCTGAGGAGTCTCTAACGCAGTTGTCAGTCATGTCAGTCGTGGGACCTCTGTCAAACTGTCAACCTAGGCAGCACTGATCAAATATGAATCAAGATTCTGTTACTACATTTTCTATTTCTCACCTCAAATGTTTTCAGAAACTAGAATATGTCAGTGTACTGTTTAGCAATAAAATGAGAAAGTTTGTGACACTGCTGCCATGTTGGATACAGTTAAAGGGAGTGCCAAGCACTGCCCACCAGCTGGACCAACTTAGCAAATGCTAGTAGAGGCAGCAGAAGAAGTAGAAGAGGAGGGACATGATTTTTGTTTGTTTGTTTGTTTTTATCACAGACTGACTGTCTCATGTACTTCTTTCAAAATATAGTGACAGTTTCAGCAAATATGACACAAAGCTAATTTCATAAAAGTTACCAACTAACTTTAATGCTGCTTAAAACTTCTATTGCATGTGTGTCACTTTTCTCAGGAAAAAAACATGATATGTCTATATGATATGATGTACTGTGCTATTAATCTACTCAGTGGTATACAAAGTATCGAAAATTGGGTCCACTTTGATGAACTGCTAATTCAGGACTTTTACTTGTTATGGAGTATTTTTAAACTTTGGTTTTTGTATTTTTGCTATAGTGCTTAACTTCTACAGGTCCGTAAATGTCCGTTTCACCCAAGCCACTACTAAAGGAGATGACAATGCTGATTAAGCCGATCGGCTCCTCTAACATCTCGCGGTATTTTTCAATATATATCATTTTTAGTATGCGTGTAGACCGGCGACATTCCCGCGCTGGCACACAGGAAATGCTTCCTCACAACAAGAAGGGAGGGGGAGGAAGAGCGGAGAGGTAAAGCACAGGCAGAAAGAGAAAGCAACATGGCGGAGAAGCGGCCGAGACACGGTTCAGAAGTGGATCCTACCACAAAGGCAAGTGTTACTCTGTGTACGGTGTGTGGCAACTGGCGAGTGTTACTCTGTGTACATGGAAGTGCCGCCGGCTTATTAGTTGTAATAACGCATTATCCGCTGGGAGGCGACAGAAGTTACGCACTATAGCTTTATGTAAAAAATTTGAGGACATTATGTGCGAATTTGAGGATTTTATGTGTGCCTGTGGACACACATAAAGTCATGGGTTCCAAGTAGCAAAAAGTAACTGATATAAATATAGGGGATAAAAATGCATCTGAATATAAAAATAGTGCAGTGAACATGGATGTGAAATGACAGTGGAGTAATAAATTATCAAGTGATTTAATTGAAGCCAATTTGATTAAAATATTTGTGATATGGTAACAACAGAACCATGTTTCATCATTTCCCCATATTACATTCGTCATTAATTATTCTCAACAAAAAATGCCATTTATCATTTAAAGGAAGTGGTTTCAAAGGTGGAAATAACAAAGAATTTTTACAAAAATGGAAGTGATGATAATGCTTATGAATTAGTTTTTCTCAATCGATTACACACTGGGTCTTTTAACCAAACATCCCAAATCATAACTCCATCTGCCAAAAGGCCCATTTCCCCAAACTATAAACACTATTCACCTGTTTCCACATATTTCAATATTCAAAACTCTTTCTGCAAAACCTTACAAAATACAACACCTTTCTCTGAGTGCAGCACTAAGCCTCAAAATTGTTAACACACCGACCAATTGCAGAGGTTAATAAATCAGGCCTCAAGGCATCTCCATGTGCTTTTGAACAATGGATCCTAACAATGCACAATATGAAAGACAACAGAAAGGACGAGGAAGACAACAACAAAAGCAAAGACAAGTAACCTCAGATATACTGTAACTGTGTGCTACTGTAGTTCATCATGTGCTCATACTAAGGAGGACTGTGAGAGAAGCTGGACTGCCAGTAAACCCAACCTAAGCTGTTACAAGGTTGCATCCATTGTCTGAATTAAAGTTATTAATGCGATAGATGTAATGTATGTAGAATGAATCTCCACTCTCAATTTAGTTTTACCATAGTGATGGATAAATAATGATAATAATAATGAGCAGTGGATAAAAAGTGAGCATATGTAGTGCAAAGTGAATATTGTATGTGCAAATAGACAACAAGGGGGGCAACAATGCTTATAGTGGTGTTTATAAAGTGTCCATAATGTCCTTAAAGTGTCCATGGTGCAGTTTACTATGAGCAGTGCTGGTTATGTAGCCTGACAGCAGCAGGCAGGAAGGACCTGCGATAGTGTTCCTTCACACACTTCAGGTGAATCAGTCTATTGCTGAAGGAGCTCTCCAGAGCTTTTATCTCCTCCTGCAGAGGATGGGAGTCGTTAGTCCTCAGAGATGACAGCTTGGCTATCATCCTCCTGTCTCCCACCACCTGCACAGAGTCCAGAGAGCATCCCAGGACAGAGCTGGCCTTCTTAGCTTGTCCAGTCTCTTCCTATCTGCAGCCGAGATGCTGCTGCCCCAGCAGACCACTCCATAAAAGATGGCTGATGCCACCACAGTGTCAAAGGTCTTCAGGAGCGCCCCCTGCACTCAAAAAGACCTGAGCCACCTCAGCAGGTAGTCTGCTTTCGCCTTTCCTGTACAGTGCTGTTATGTGATCAGTCCAGTCCAGTTTATTGTTAAGATGAACACCCAGGTACTTATAAGATGTCACCATCTCAATGTCTTTTCCCTGGATGTTCACCGGTGTTGGGGGGAGGAGTCTGATGTCTGGGCCAGGGGAGGGGCAGACTGATCAAATCTATTGAAGAACATTTTCAGATCATTCACTCACTTCTGGTCGCCTCTGGCCTGGGAGTCCGGTTGTTTGTGTCCTGAGATGGTTTTCAGACCTCTCCAGACTGCGCTGACGTCACTCTGCTGCAGCTGTTCCTCCATCTTCTTTTTATATCCTTCCTTTCGCTGCCTGATGTTTCTCCGTAGCTCCTTCTGCATGGCCTTCAGCTCCTCCCTAGTTCCAGAGTTAAAAGCTCTCTGCTTCTCCTTCAGGAGAGCTTTTTAACAGAGTGGAGAATGTCACAAGCAGACAAGCACAACAAATATTGTTAAGGAACAATATTTTACTTTGTATGGACTCTTCCTTACATGTTTTGTCAGTGTGACATCACAAAGGTCAGCAGCATACAGAAGTATTCCCCTATCCACTGTAAGAAGTATACAGTATAATACAGTACTGTTTTGAAATTCTCTCACAGGGCTGTTTCTCAAAGTTCCAAATTATTCCTCTGAATGGAGTACAAAAGAACTTAAGCTGACAAAGATATTTATGTACCAGTTCATTCTTCAGGGCTCAGAGCCCACACACAGTCTTTGGGTTCAAGAGCCAGGGAGTGGGCCGGGCCGAACAATTCAGTTGGCCAACAGGCAGAGGTAACAAAGAGGGGCTTACTGATGATGTGGTTTGAGAAGGGAAGGGGTCTGGAACCAGTAAAGCAGTCCAGTGAAGCAGCAGAGCCAACGAGGGATGAGCAGCAGGGAAGTAGAGACCAGGTGATGGATCGAGGAGCCGAGAGGTAGGCGAAAGGAGGACACACACACAAGGCAGTGTGTGGTGTCTCACAGATAGTCTCTGACAAGCAGGTGGGAACACTCACACTGAAACATCGCAGGAAAACACCACACAGCCACAGGCAAACAGAAACCAGAGATGCTGAGGCAGAACCCGTGGTCAGGGAAAGAAGCCTGGTGAGTATACCAGGAAACAGACGACGTAGACAGGTCAGAGGCAAGCAGGGTCGATAACAGGAGATCAGGCAGGTAAGGAGTGCTGGAAAGTCTTGCATGAGGTTGAAGAATAATCTGGCCCTGAGGGAAAGGCAGCAGCTGCTTAAATGCAGGGAGTGCTGATGAGAAGCAGCTGTGTGCACAGGTGAGTGGAGTTGTCTTGATGAGGGGGCTGTGGCTGGCAGGGAGAGTGGAAAAAACACAGGGAGAGCAGGGGAGCAGAATGCAGGCTGTGACAAGTCTAAACATTTTGGTTGCAGTGTTTTGAATTGATCCCTCCAGTGTGTAACAAGCACTCATGTAGTCTGTGCCTCTGACAGCTTGTGTATCATCTGCGGGTAAGATTTGATTTAAATGTAAGATGTAAGATCACATCTGGTTAGGGTTCCAGCCCCTATTGTTTTTGCTTTGACTCCTTTTTTTCCCTTCAGAAATGTTTTCACAAATTCCCGTGAGATGGTACATTGTAGACACATGAAATTTTCACCATTGATTGGAAGTTGTATGCAAATGCAGCTCAAGAAATATGACGCAAATTGGCCACATGGGCGTGCTAAAATTAAGGCCTAAAAATTCTGTTTTTGAAAGGCCACACTCCTCACACCGTAAGTCCGACTGACTTGAAATTTGACCTATCAGTGCAGCTCAATGTGCTCTAAGAAAAACACACAAGAAACATAAGGGATCACAGTAAAAAATTTCCGCCATTCTTAATTTTTTGAAAAACAGATTTGTGACAGATTCATAAAATTTTTTTCCATGGATGATCATTGGACCAAGATTATGAAAAGGTATCAAATGCTTGTTCATATCTCATTGCGTTTTCAATATATTGACCAATGAACTTTAGAGAGGGCGTGGCTTAGCACAAAAATGGACCTTACTCCAAAACCATTGAACCAATCATCACAAAACTTGTAGGATACATCTACATAAGTACCAGAATCACACTCTGAAAGTTTAATTCAAAGTGACCACTAGGGGCCCTACAAATGCAAAAAGTTTAAGTCATAATCAGCTACAGAGATTTGTATGAAATTCAATTTGCACCCTCTAGGGTGATGCATAAAATGGAAATGATTGCTTTAAAAGGGCATGGCTTATTACAATATGCTTATGCAATACACTTGCAATATGTTGTTCCTGCCTGCATCTTATACCTGCTATCATGTGCTGCGGATATACATATATATATATATATATATATATATATATATATATATATATATATATATATATATATAATGTATACAAATGTATATATATGTGTGTGTGTGTGTGTGTGAAGGCACATCATTTGCTACAAACTTAGGAAAAAAAAAAGGAAATGGAGGGCAGGGCATGAATAGCAAATGGCACCAGTGTTGTACTTTTGAGGTGGCAATGTGAATCACTCTTAAGGGTCCCCCATCCAGTGGACCTCAGTGCAACCACACTGCCTGCGCTGTCTATATTTATGCTCCCGACTGTATGAACCAACTGTGGATAGGTGCCTCATACAACCCCACTTCAAAAATGGATTTAGGATAAAAATACAATGACAAAAAAATCAATAATAAAACTAAATGATCTGATGACAAGTTTGGGGGGGGACACAATCAGTTGTGATTTTTTTTTTTAATTGCACGTGTGCAAATCATGCCCACAGAGCGCTTGAGATTGCCAACTTATTTCACGATTTAATAGAGGCTCATCACCATCACCAAGTCATTCAAAAAGCACTACACAGAGAATCATATGCTTACCTTTACTGTTTATTTCTCTTAAACAGCTGATAGTACATGGAGCCAGCCATCACCCTCCTTTTCACTGCTTTGCTGTTAGTTAATGCTACTTCTAGTTTCAGGGTCTCAGGCATGTTATGTCCACTCACGTTCTCATCTCTCGCCTCTCACAGATTCCCAATTCTCCTCATCATCCTCCCTTTCTCCCAGTATATGGGACTACTGTATACATCAGTGGATATGGATGATTATCAGAATATGAGCTTGGTTAAACTAACTGATCATGTTTTTACAGAGCCTGAAATGCTAGTATTAGTACAGTTCTAAGAGCACAATAAATACTTACAAGTTACACAAGTTGACCCAACAAAATCATTCATTCATCTTCTAACCGCTTCATCCTCTTGAGGGTCGCGGGGGGTCTTGAGCCTATCCCAGCTGACATCGGGCGAGAGGCAGGGTACACCCTGGACAGGTCGCCAGACTATCGCAGGGCTGACACATAGAGACAAACAACCATTCACGTTCACATTCACACCTACGGACAATTTAGAGTCATCAGTTAACCTAGTCCCCAATCTGCATGTCTTTGGACTGTGGGAGGAAGCCGGAGTGCCCGGAGAGAACCCACGCTGACACGGGGAGAACATGCACAGAAGGGCTCCCATGCCCGGGATCGAATCGGCAACCCTCTTGCTGTGAGGCGAGAGTGCTAACCACCACACCACCGTGCCGCCCCCAACAAAATCAGATTTATTTAAATAAATTCATATCCATTCATTAATCATCTTTATAGGAATAAATATCCCAATAACAAAATATGCTTATTTTGCCCTTATCACATCACATTTTTGATAATGTCCATTATCCCCCCCCCCCCCATTCTTTACGTGAAACCTTTATTTTAATGTTGTAGGTAGTGTAACTAATGTTTTTTGCTTGGAAATGAAAAAACAGTGTAAAGGGAAGCTAGTTGTGTAGGCTACGTTATTATTGGACTACAGGGGTTTTTGTAGGCTGTGCGCATATGTCAAAGCCTACTGTTTTATTATTCTTATTTGCTGCTATGAACCATGCCACTGTGTGCCACCTAAGAGACCAAACAGAGACTTCGCTGGCAGCCTATTCAGAGACCTGTTCTGTGACATCAGGTGAGATCAATATAAAATCTGATACAGAATAGACTGTGCTAATCTGTGCATCTGTCATCCCTGCGCTGATGTTTACTGTAGGCCTGCTGCCAGGTTACTAGAGCCTCGTCTTGGTCTCATAAACGCAGTTTTACGTTTAGCTGTCGGCTGCTCTCGGTTCCTTCTCGTGCCTCATCGGTATTCCTGGGCAATCCTCGGCGCGGCGCGCGCCCCCAGTCCAGCAGCAGCAGCAGCAGCAGCAGCGGCGGCGGCACGCGCATCTCAGGACAGAGGATAGGGCATCTGCAGAGCTCGAGACGCTTCTGAGCGGACCTGGAATGACGCCATGAGCTCGCACCGTGTGTGATGGAGGTAATGTTTTGGTAGGAACCGCTACCGTAGGCTGATGTGGCGTCGCGTGAGGAGCCTGAACACGACCATGAAGCTGCTGTTTGTGGTGACATTCTTATGGCGCGAGGCGTTGTGCGGATCTCCGAGCGTCCAGATCGGTAGGATTGTCTTTTCTGTCATCGCCCCTCATCCTTACCACTCCCGTTCATTCGTCTGTCCAAATCATTCCCACTGTTGGCTTTTCTCCTTCGCACATCCATCGTCCCCCGTGTCTTCCTCCTACAGAGGAGGGCCTCTCTGTTTCTGCCCACCTTGTGCTGCTCTCAGTGAGGAGAGGCCTCCTGGCTGTACGGCGGCCGCTGCAGTGTTCTAATTATGTCAACATTTTCATCTTTTATATTTGTGTATGGGCTTAGATGCGCGTGCATCCTACCACCAGTGCAGCGTGTGGTGCATGTGTTCGCGCACGCGTATGTGCACGTTTGTTTGTCTTCAAGGCGTTAACTGACACATGGCAGGTAAATCCAAAATAAGCCAAATCCAGCACTTCAGATGTAGGCTATTTCATGAGCTCCGTTCCGTGTTGGACCGCAGCTGCAGGTAGGGGAGAGTGGGGTCAAATGAGCCAGTGGGTAAGTTGACCCATCCCCTGTTTCTAGGCAACTGTGCACATTTGTTGTCATGTGACTGTAAATTCAGGAAGCACTCATCAGATGGCTGTGATGGTGAGAAACAATTGGGATTATTATAAGTATTTATTTACACACACACACACACACACACACACACAACACACACACACACACAGAAATTTTTGGCTTGTCAGAGTAAATTTTCTGCATGTCAGGTGAAGGGACTGTTACATCAAAGCAAATTTAACCAGGTCTAAAAATCCATGTTGGTGATTTGCCAGCGTATAACACCATGTGAATCATTTAGCCAAAGATAAGCCTGAGTTGCTAAACTGGGCATTTTTTTCCAAAATGGTGGCTATGGGGCAGAGTGAGTCAAATGCTGTGGCATAAATTGAGCCACTCCTGCTCCTCCTGGCACCGGATGTCAATATGATGTCAGAAAGACTTTTGACTGTAATGTCGGACAGACTTTAAATATTGGCTGCAGTCAAAATCAGGTTGACTCAACATGGTTTTTCTTATTTTGCACAATGAATGAATATTGCATACATTGAAAAGTCTCCATCTGCTGGTGGGCCATCACAATATGAGTATGCATGCATAATATGATGTTAATTGCACTACAGAAAAGAGTTGGTATTCACTCAAATTAAGTGGGGATTAAAGTGGATATATTGATATTGATATTGGTTATCAGCCAAATAAGTTGATATATATTGGTATATTGGAAACCAGCAGAAAATCCAATATTGTGCATTCCTAAGGTTGATGATATTTTAAATGTCTAACTACATTAGAATTTCATGCTGTGTGGATGTTAGCATTATGAACATAAATGTTGGACGTCTCCATAACTTATGACTAAATGTCATTATTCTACTTCAGAATGACATTGGCATGAGACATTTTGAAGATGTTGGATTTTGGTTACTTAACAACACAAAACCCACAAAATATCAGTGTCATCTGTCGACAGTATTCTCCATGAAATTAACGGCATTAGACATTGCCCTGACATAGAATTTTGGTCACCTGATGTCACAAATGAAATTCAACAAAAATGGGCAACTGGGGTGGTTCAACTTACCCTACCATAAGGTACTGAAGTTGATTAAGTCTGGGAAGCATAACATGGTATTTTAACAGGTTTATCACATGTTAAATATTGTAGAAAAGCTATCAGGCCAAGGACCTACAAGAGAAGAACCAACTGGGGCTCAACACCCTGGTAGAAAGTGAGAGAGCAGCCTTTGATGTCAAGGGTGAAAAATCAGATCGGTGGCGAAAGACAGAAATATTTATAGATCGCCCCTGCAGAGGTGCATAGAAAAATAAGGAAGTGAAAACATTAGGGTACAGTGGAACAGTGGGAGGGGTCTTCACAGAGAAGGTACCAGGGTTTCCACCAGTGTATTGCCCGTTGACCCTCCCCCTTAAAATGTATTTTTAAGATGTTTTTTAAAGTAGTAGAGTTGCCGAAAGAAAAACACCCCGTTAATGTTACAAAGACACTGACTGCACATTAGTGATGTGACAATACTGGACTTTCTAACTTCAGTACCTTGGAAAATATCAATATGTGATACTGTTTTCAGTACCATGAGGAAAAATGGACTTTGAGGGCATACAGTTAAAAATGTTTATTTTAAAACCAATATAACAAGGCATGACATGACAATGATAACTTTTCTTTTCTTGGTTAGTAGCAGACAACAGCAGAGTGACTGTAGTACACATTAACAATAAGAGAGAATAGTAAAGCTCAGCTGGTTCCGGTGTACTCATACTGCAGAAAAGGAGTATAAAACCATTTCAAATATTCAAAATCAATATGTATTGATAAATTGATATTGTTGACATAACTCCTGCGCACACACACAATTACACACAAACAGGGGTGTGGGGAG
Organism: Epinephelus lanceolatus; assembly: GCF_041903045.1. Taxonomy (NCBI): domain Eukaryota; kingdom Metazoa; phylum Chordata; class Actinopteri; order Perciformes; family Serranidae; genus Epinephelus; species Epinephelus lanceolatus. The sequence continues at coordinate 6,728,076 of NC_135736.1, read as the reverse complement.
AAGGGGGACATGTCCCCCGCCCTTTTTCAGAATGCAATATTGGACCATTTTTTAAATTGTTGTCAGTGGCGATCCAAAATGAAAATCTGCTACATGTTTTTTTTTGCTTGTAATGTGATAGACAATATTCATTAATGATATATATATATATATTTTTTTTTTAACAAAAATAACCTCACACAGTACATTAAAACCCTAAATAACCTCAAACAGGCTAAAAGAACTACTTTTTAGTAGAAACTTTCAATCAGAAATTTTATTTAATCATGACAGATTCAAGAAATTTTTTTTAAACATTTGTTGGAAAAGTCAGTCAACAAAATGTGGGACACATGGCCATACAATGGGAGGTTCAATATGGAGCGGAGAGAACAAAAAATAATTTGCCAATCTATTAACAATCTGTTAACAGTAAATCTAATTTTTGACATTTCTCCTCACTACACCACTAACTTTGATTTTAATGCTAGCTGAATACAACACGATTGTCACACACATGCACAAGGAGGAGACAGTGACAACATCATGAGTTTTACAAGCAGCTATATTTCTAAAATACGTGGAAAATCAGCGGGCGCGCATCATGTACAAGCCCCATCCAAAAGCTAATGTTATATTTTAAAAAAAATAATAACAAAAAACAAACAAATCCAACAAACAAACAAACAAAAAAATAGAAACTGCACATACTGGGACCACGCAGAAGAGCTCTGGCTCAAGCTCCGTCACTCCCTCCCGTCTCATGTTCTCATTCAAACAGATCCAAGCAGCCAGCCAGCAGCTCAGCAGAAAAAATAATAATGTCCAGTTCCCCTAAATTACAGAAGATGGAGGACATAAGATTTCCCCCTCCAAAAAACAGTGTATGCTATGTCTTCAGACACAATCTATATTAAGTTAGCTAACGTTACATTAGGAATATTCATTGTGAGATCATAGTGGAAAATCAGTATCACTTTGTAAGTTAGCTTGAAAATAGCAATGTTGAATTACTGTTATTTCAAATGAGTGCAGTTCGTCTATTGCTGTGCTTCTCCACTCAGCACATTCATCAAAGTAATATTATTTTTGGGAATCATTTAAATTGTATCTGTGACTCAGCAGGAACAGCTGCCCCAACAGGTAATAGGCAGAGAGCAGGACTTCATGCCTATGAAGTGAGTTATCACTTTCATTGATTTTGCTGAAGGGGACATATCAGAATTATGAAAAAAACATGGTTGTGTTTTGTTGCACTTGGGGTAGGGGTATCTGAAAAACTTCCCTTCATCCCCAATGGGACATAAGGCTGCCATGAGATCTGTACATCACATTTTGTCCTCAGCAACATGCTGTGACTGTCCCCATGACAGGTGTGTTGTGTCCAGCAGACACACCAGCTAACAGGGTCTATAGCAAATCATATTCCAGTTATATAGGAGACCAAAAGCTACTGACATCGGGCGAGAGGCAGGGTACACCCTGGACAGGTCGCCAGACTATCGCAGGGCTGACACATAGAGACAAACAACCATTCACGCTCACATTCACACCTATGGACAATTTAGAGTTATCAATTAACCTAGTCCCCAATCTGCATTTCTTTGGACTGTGGGAGGAAGCCGGAGTGCCCAGAGAGAACCCACGCTGACACGGGGAGAACATGCAAACTCCGCACCGCCCGGGATCAAACCGGCAACCCTCTTGCTGTGAGGCAAGAGTGCTAACCACCACACCACCGTGCCACCCTAAAACATAAGACTATTTGGCAAAATTAAAAAACATGCACAAACAAATTACATTTTTAAAATGGGTCAAATATTTTTGGAATTATGTTTAAAAAGACAGATGGTCAGTTTACCCCCAGATGGCTCAACTTACTAGGGGTGGGAGAAAGAATCGATACAGCATAATATTGTGATATTTTTGTGTGGTAATATTGTATCGCCACACAGTGCTAACTATTGTGTTTTTATTATATGAATTATTATAAATTACAATTAATTATTATAAATACAAATTATAAATTACAATTAATTATTATAAATACAAATTATAATAATATTATAATCTATAGCTTTTTCAGTCCACTAGATATATTTTGCTGCTACAAAAGAAAGAAAGAAAGAAAAATGGCTGAATTGAATTGAACAGACTGAAAACTTAACTGAGTCAGATTAACGTACCCCCTCAGTAATAGTAGCCATCCTGAAATAAGGATAGGTGTTTTCATAGTACTTCTGTTTTATTTTTACTTGCTTGGAGGACAACATGAGTAAAAATGGCCACTTTAAACCCCTCTCGCCAATGTACAGTGACGCCTGAGATGATATGTTGACTTTCCAACCACATGCTATTACATTAAAATGTACATGAATAGGCTATAGGTAGACCCACAGTTACTTAAGGTGTTTTTTATGTTGCTGGAATGTAAATATTCCGGTTACTTAGCTATTAAAACAATTTCACGATATCTGTTTTTTTTTTCAATCATTTCACATGAAAGGGGTTGATAAATGTTCATGTCAGTTCAAGGATTTATTTTAGCGGTTTCTCATGAAAAGACCCAAACTAATAAGAATTGATCCTGCTATCAAGTATTGTGTGTGTATCCAAAACCTAATTCCCCTGTGCCATGGGGCTCCATTGTTGTCCAAAAATGGTTACTAACGCTGAGAGTCTACAGTCATGGTAGCAACTCTGTGAGCCTGCAGTGTGGCTTTAAGCTAAATGCTAACATCATTATGCTTACCACAGCCATGATTCTAATGTGCTCACAATGACAATGCCAATGTGCTGATGCTAAGCAGGTGTAACCTTTACTTTTTACTGTATGTTCACACCAAAAGCTGCCAGAGCTGCAGAATAGCTGAATTCGCTCTAGCAGTGCCGCTGATAAAATGTTTGTGGCAGCGAAAGCAGCTCAAGTCGCTCATGACGTCAAATTCTGAATATTTGATATATTTGATATAGGTTACTGGCTGGAGCACAGAAATGTGACTTTGTGCATTTGCCTGAGTACAGAAACATTCACGTTTGGACAGAATAAAAAATCTAAATAGGTCTGACACTAAACATTAAACGCACACAGTCTGTGATGCGTTCAGGCGTTGTCACATAAATAACAAATTCCAGCTCTTGAATAAGCCATAGTACAACACAGCAGCATGTCAAGTGGGTGGAACCTGAACCGAATATGAGCAAAATTTTTTGATTTGTTATTCCCCCCCCAAAGCTGTAAACCTAGGGGAAACACTGTCAATGGTTTGGGTTAGAGTGTCTACAGTGCGATTAGTTAAACTGGTGGTAAGGAGAGCAAATGAATTGCATTCCCGCTAATAACAAGTGTTCCAGAACACAATGAAATTGTATAAGTACATGCACTTGTCCACACTTGGGCAATGGGTCCCATTTTTATAGTCTTTGGCATGACCCGGCTGGGGATCGAACCCACGACCTCCCAGTGTTGGGGCAGACACTCTACCACTAGAGCCACTGAGCTGGCTTTGGGGGCAGAGGTTCCAGCACTTCTTCAGGCTGAACATATATCTTTTTTAACAGTGTCCTGGCCAAAAGGGCGACATAAGTTACAGACAGACAACATAGAACAAAAATACGAAATAAAAATATACAGCTCTAACACAAGTAATATAAAATATAAAATAAAATGACTGCAAAGAAAAGCCTAAAAGTATGTTAATATATGCTATAAGTGAACCATAAGCACACCCAACCAGCTAAAATAAACATTGACATTGGCATATAGATGTTTGTGTACAAAAATCCTGAATCTAAATTACTATTGAAGCTCCCTATTTTTTACCTGATAATGCTACGTTGCAAACAACAAATCTGTGTTGAAATCAGCGGGAGAGCTAGTTAGAACCAGCTGTTAGCAGAACGAAGGTTGCACTGAGTTACATCGGGATGCATTTAAACTCTTTTCAGGAAAAATGAGAGAGGTGAGATGAATCGAAGAAAGTTTATGATGATGCGTTCAAATGTTGTAAAATGCAGTTTTTGGTGAGAAAGATGAATAATTACAGTTATTTGGAGGAGAAATGTGTTGTGTGTTTTCACAGCAATATAAAATAGATATCAGTTATTATTATTAATTCTGATAAATTATATGTAGTAAATAGTAGGGATGCACCGAATATTCGGTAACCGAATATATTCGGCCGAATATTGCAAAAAAACACACATTCGGTATTCGGTGGAATAAGTGAAAAGCAAGGCTGAATAATAGCGGCGTGTTTTGATAACGCAATCAAACAGCGTGCGGTGACGGACAGAGTAAAATGTCAGCAGTGTTGATATTTTACTCCGTCCGTCACCGCACTCGCATTGGCGACTAAAAATAGTTTTGTGCGGGCAAAATAAATCATTCAGCATGCTGTGTGAGTACAGATTTCAACCAGCAGCAGAAATGAAATGGCGAATCCCGCCAGTTGTGGGTTGAACAGGGGTCACACACATGGACAGGAATACGTATTCCTGTCAAATACGGCGGCACATGATAACGGCTTACTGGCGATGGAGAAGTCCAGCTCCAGGTGAATAACTTGTTGTCATGACTGCCGAAAAGTACCTGAACAGCCGAGCCATGGCGGCACACAGTATGTGGCGTATCAGAGGAGAAACGAGCCGTTCACATTTCTCTCTTTGTGTCCACAAACCTCACCGCACTTTAGGGACTGTTCTTTACTTATCAAGGGACTTGTCAGGGGAGGAGGGTGGCTGGTTGATTTTTATTTCATTTATTTATTTTATTTTGACCCCCCCCATGTTTATCACTTATTGATGCTGTTTTTGAAGTGTGAATAAGTCAATAAGTAATTTATTCCATTGAAATATCATTGATGTATTATAGAAAAGTGATTTATCTTTTTATAAATGACAAAAGGCACATCTGCCTCATTTTTGCTGTGGTATCGTGATACTACTCAGAACCATGATACTTTCACTGGTATTGTACCATGGGTCCCAATTTTGGTACCATGACAACACTAATCTGGAGGGGGTTCATCTGCAAAAGCTAATGAAAAACTAAAAAACGGTTCTGTATTCAGTACTCGGTATTTGGCCAAGCGTTTAATATTATTCGGCTTCGGCCACAAATTTTCATTTCGGTGCATCCCTAGTAAATAGGCTTCTGAAGCAGTTAAAAAAGATGTTTTGTATGACTGAATTTCTGCTCATTAAAAGATAGTTTAATAAAGTGTTGAATGACTTTGAAACTGTTTGATTATTTTTATATAATGAAGATGTCTTTATTTCCCTGACACAAAAGTTCTGGTCCTTTACCAGTTGAGTGCAGAGATGATACCTAGCCTCCATGCTTTATTTACATCATGTAACGGATGTGCATACTTATCAGTGTCAGTGGGGACAGAGAGCGAAGCTCACTTGCTGTTAGGACAAGGTATAGAATTTATATGAGGCACACATATCCCATGAATAGATGAAAAAAAAACATCCAGGAAGCCAGGAAGCTGTGGTGTGTTTTTGGCATGGAAATATAAGACCCAGACAAATGAGCTCAGCAAAATGATTTTGAAGTATTCCAAAAGTAATCCAAAGTAATACTTTACTTAGTGTGAATAATCTAATGGAATACGTTACAAATGACATTTTAGGACATGTATTCAGTAATCAGAGATTAGAAGATCGATACCAGTCTTATGTCTGTGTGGTTAAAGAATGTGCTTGAGTTTTTAAGCCTATTTATAGCACTCACAAGCCATCTGTACAAAGAGAGTCATGGGTTGCTGCAATCATTCCTCCTGTCCAAAACCCTTTAAGTGATCCTTTACCTTCACTGTAAGATATTATTCTATATAAAAATGCATTCTTAGATTTAGCTAAAGCTAATATGAACCTTCAGCTGTCAGTTAAGCATTTTAAGTTGGTATCTTTATCCTGATAGTGGTATGTAGGTTAGTCTGTCCTTTGGCTGACTTTAGAATGCATTTTACGCAGAACCAGGACAGATGTCTCTCCTTCATTTTTTTTTTTTAAAAAAGTGTAGTCCCAGCACAAGGCGATCTCCTAACATCCAGTATGCACAGGAGAAATAACTACAGTTACCAATAGCTCTCTCAGCTTACAAATGGCATGTAGGTATTATATTAAAACAGACTTGGAAAACTCCAAATATAAGAAGAAAGCTACATTGCAATGTTGAGATATAGTCATAGCGCCCAGTACTGGCAACAGGAAATGACACGTTTTATACTTTGATCTACTCCTCCAGATCCAGACCAGATCACCTTAAAATGTGGTCAGAAAAGCCAAAAGACCTTGATGATTTTTCATTGTGAGGATTGTGAATTTTCATGGAACAGCATGGCCACGGGAGCGTGGTCAATTTTGATGAGCACGAAAGGCAGAGGTTGCAAGCTTGTTTTAATTTAATTAAGTATTACATTTGTGAGGCAAACGTATATTGTGAATACTTTCTTCACCATCACCCAAGACTAATGTTAAAGCAGAGCAACAATCAGCAGTAACACTTTCAAACGACCAACGACCAACACGCTGCTGCATCAAACAACTTGAACCAACTCTGGTGAAGAAAATATGCTCAGTCTGATTTACCTCAAAAACACCTGTGCCCGGTCCGCTCAGCGTCTTGACTTGCTTTTGCTAAGGCGCAGCAGAGAGCCAACCAATAGTACATAGTAATTTCATGCCATTTCCAGTGAAATATTACAGTATGCAAACACTGGACACTATGCTGGCATAAGTATCTCAAAAGATAAGTGTGTGCAACCGCAGACTGATACTATCTGATTGGTTTAAAAGCTTGGGTGTGGAAGCATTTTGGCCATAAGGTTGAAGGGAAAAGGGACCTGGACAAGAGCCAGATAGTATGCTAGTAAATTCATTTGTTAATTTAATTATGTATCATACAAATACATTATGTTATGATTTAAAAGTATCAAGTAGTCACACAGTGAGAAAAATAAATCCTGTATAGAAATCAAACAGTTTGATGCAACATGATGCATCGGTTCAGGCACCATTTAGTGCTGTTTTAAAAGTATGGTTTTGTCACCAGTATCAGAAAGAAACTCAAACAATGTAAAAATGTCAAGAGGGCAAAAACTATATATTTTTTTTTAGGTCAACATGTTTTTTTCTTTCTTATACAACACCAATGTTTAGAGAGACTTTATCATCCATAGAATAAAGACATTGGTTTAATGTAAACATAAAAACCTCAAGTTCATTTATTTAATGTTTGTTTAATGTAGACTAATCATTAAGGGATCCTATCTTATTTCTCTTAGTTTTTTATCTCATTGTTAACAATTTGCTATTTGCACAAGAGGCTCATTATGTGTGTGTAAAACATTTGTATTAGAAGGGGCCAGTGAGCTACTGTAGGCATAGCCATTCACAGACATTGCATTTTTCCAAGTTTATGTTCTGCTTGTTCAACAGGTGTTTGATAAATTGCTTGTCCTGTCTCCCTGACTGGGGGATTTTGTTGCAATTAGAGATACAGCCACTCAGAATGTCCCCTCCCAGTGGAGGGCAATTTGGCTGCCAGTGGGCTGCCAGCCAGTTCCCAGCCAAATTCCAGCCGCTGGGAGTCCCCTGCCCCCCTCCTGTTTCCTGGCAGGATGTGTCGAGATTCAACTGTAAACACACCCATTCATTCAAATGCAGGGTGTCAGCATGAGATGGTTCTTCACAAAAACTGAAGTGTGAAGCAAACTGATGAAATGTGCTTATCTGTTTAGGCCATGGTTTGCACCTTGCTGGAAATTCAATGATGTTTGCCATCCTTCAGTATTCAGTAGTTATTATTCATGTATTTTTAACAGCATAAATCCTAATTTGATTGAGTACACTTACTCCAGTAGGCTATTGGTACATGAGTACAGTTTTGATGTACTTGTACATTATGTAGTAATATTTCCATTTCATGCTACTTTATACTTTTATTCCTCTGCATTTCAGAGGCAAACATCTAACCTTTGACTTCACTACATTTATGTCACAGCTTTAGTAACTCACCTAGCTTACTTTAGTATCAGTCATCTAAACAGGGTATAACGTCAGATTCACCTTTACCAACTGAACATTAATGTGATGTACACATGAATGTATCAATAATTATAATTCAGTAATATAATGTATATTAAGGATTTACAAATTTATCAGATGAAAATCGGTGTGGGCTTATATTCACCTTGTTGACAGCCATCAACATTGAGTTACATTGTGATGCGTTAAAGCTCTATTCAGTTAAAATGAGTACTGGATGAAGGTAAATTGTAACGTTCTCATGATATGTTAAAATGTAATCTTTTAAAATGTAGTTTTGGTGAGAAACTTGAAATGTACCGTTGTTTGAAGGAGAAATTTGTTGATGCTTTCACAACAATAAAAATAGATATTAGAGAGGGGATTATCATATATATATAGTAAAAAGGCCTTTAAAGCAGTTATTTTTGTTGTGTTTTTGTGTTTTTCATGTTAAAGGTTAGGGAGAGAAATGAAGTCCATGACATCAGATGGACAGATGGACAGATGACCTTTAATTTGTGACCAAGATTATTCATATTGACCTTGTAGTTGCAGAGAAACATTCTTTATATAATGGGCATTTAATTTTCGAGCAGAGACCTGAGAAAGAGGCCCAGTGAAGAGGAGGACTCTCTAGCATCCAGCAGCAAAAGTGCACTGCAGTCATTGAGCCATGGCTGGCCCATTGCGGACAACATGCTTGACTAAGTCAAGCCACAAAGTGGCATGTCTTTTTAAAGTAGTAGTAACTACTTAGTAGTAGATTAACATTGATTGTCCAAATTGATTCAAAATATACAATGCACGTCTTAACGTCCTTGGTTACACCTAATACGCCAAGTGAAGTACTGTACATTGGATGAGTGGTTCTCAGACAGACAGACAGACAGACAGACAGGCTAACAGTTCTTGATGTTCTTTCAATGGAAAAACATAGATCTCAAAGTGACCCAGGGATGCCGCATTTCTTCTTCTTCTGACTGACTAGGAACAGGGCTGCAGCCACCCTTGTTTTTTCAATTTGTTTTGGTTTGTTTTTAAGCGTTTACTTTGCAAGTGCAACATAAGTTTCACCATGTCCGTTTAAAATGCATGGAAAAAGAAAACACTGCAACTGGATAAGCTTGTGGGCGGAGAGGGCAACACACACTGTAACCTCTACAGAGGACTCAAAGTGAGCTGAATATCTGAGCTGTGACTCTGCACTTTAACCTGAAGTGGATTATAATATGACAGCTACTCTCTCAGTCAGAGGCGTGGACTGTGTGGATGCTCCATTAAGGGCACGGGAAGGTGGGTGCTGAGGGTGCTGCAGCCCACCCTAGTGACAAGGAGTGGAACAACACAGTTTGTAAATAGTTGGCAAATTTACCGTTACTTATGGGCTATCTGAACCTTTCTTTACATTTTAAACAGCAAATGATAAGGTGCATGTCAAAAGAATATGGGAAAAAAAAGATGTTAAATATGTGCAAATTTAATGAATTCCTCCGATCTGACGTCATCGCATAAGGTCAAAGTGCAAGGTTTGGGTTCAGTTTATTGGTCAGCTAAATTTAGGGAGAGACTTGCAGTAGCTGGAGCTGATAGTGCAGACAGGCTGAACAGGGTAAGAAAGACCAGAGTTAGAGTCCCAGTTCCAGTCATGAATATTTAACATACTTAAAATGATCTTCATGAGAACAATGGAAAGGGGATTAGAGGACAAACAATAAGGATCATTTAAGACCACACACTAAATGAATTTATCTTCCAACTGTCAACTCTAATAAACCCACACTGAAACAGGTCCAGCATACACTGACCAGTCATCATGCCCTCTTGGTCCAACTATGAAGAGTTGCTGAAATGTTTGGTAAATCTGACTTTTTTGTAGGGATCAATTGATATGTTTTTTTAGGGATGATTCTGTACTGATTATCAGTAATCAAGGAGACCAATAACCAAAATTTGGAACCGATATACAGTGGTGGAAAAAAGTTTTCGGACACCCTTAAAATTTTACACAATCTCAAATATTATCATGAAATATTTGTGGAAAAATCTTTTTTGTGTTTCAAAAGGTGTGGCTGCATTAGATAGATACAAACAAATACAAATTATATTTTTTTGTTTATTGTTTACAAGAAAAACTAACAAAACTAAATTCTTGACAGTTTTAAGATGTCAGTTCTCAACATTGTCGGTATCAAAGTCAACAAATAACAGAGAATGTGTTCAAAACTGAACAAAAAATAAACAAACCATCACATCATCAAATTAATATTTAGTAGTCCTGCCATTGGCACGTAGTAGAGTTCTCACCCTGGCTGGCATGTTCCCCACGAGCCTTTCACACTGTTGAGGGGTAATCTTGTCCCATTCTTCTTGAATTACTGCTTTTAATTCTTCTAAATTCTTTGGTTTATGCTTTGAAACAGACCTTTTGATAATCCACCACAGATTTTCAATGGGGCTCATGTCCGGGGATTGAGCTGGCCACTCTAAGACCTGGATACTGTGCTCCTGCAGCCAAGTTCTACTGGCCTTGGATGTGTGGCAAGGGGCATTATCTTGTTGAAACATCCAGTTTTTACCTCGACGGAACAGTGCATGCGCAGAAGGGAGCATGTGGGTTTCGAGAATGGTACAATACTTGGTAGAGTTCAATGTGCCATCACAGACAGTGAGATGACCAACACCAGCAGCACTCATGCATCCCCAAACCATGATACTGCCTCCACCATGCTTGACAGTAGGTACTGTACATGCTGGAGATAATGCTTCGCCTGGCCTTCTGCGTACCCTCACATTAGTAGGAGGAAGATAAAGCTGGAAACTGGACTCATCTGACCACAAAATCTTCTTCCAATTCCTGGCTGTCCAGTTCTTGTGTGCCTGGGCCCAACGACGCCGGGCTAACCTCTGTCTCTCATTGATCAGGGGCTTCTTGATAGCCTTGTAGGACCTTAAGCCATGATCTAAAAGTCGGCCACGTACAGCGCGGGTGGAACACTGGACACCAGTTTGGTTTGACCACTGCTGCTGAAGCTCCTGTGATGTCATTCGGCGGTTTTGCCTGCACATGCGGATCAGGATGCGGTCATTTCTTGCTGAAGAAACCCTTGGACGCCCAGATCTTGGTTTGTCTTCCAAGCTGTTGGTTCGTCTGTATTTCTGCAGAGTGTATCCAACTGCTGAGGGACTGCATCTGCACTTCCTGGCTATCTGGCGGCAGCTGTACCCTTCCTGGCTGAGAATCTTTATCTTCAGGCGTGTTTCCTGCGTTAGGTTCCTTGTTTTAGCCATTTTTGTGTCTGAAGAACTTTCAGATGTGCTGGCTTTATGTAGACACGAAGCTTGGCAACAAAAATTGTGTCTTTTAATAAAAAGAACGACCTTCATCACTGGTACCAAAATGACCCAATACTCAAAATTTCTTATGTATTTTTATGGAACCAATCAATTTTAAGTTTTTAATGGCTTTTTTAGGATTTATTTAGTATTTTGGCTGTGACTGTACTAAAAGAAATTGCACTTGAAGACCTAAGAGTGATTCTTAATGCAATATTTCACAAATGCATGGGGTGTCCGAAAACTTTTTTCCACCACTGTATATTTGCAGTAAAAGTAAATATTAATAGTAATAATAATAAACTTTATTTATATAGCACTTTTCATACAAGTAATGCAGCACACAGTGCTTTACAATAAGGGCAGTATATGCACTGAGTGCTTCACGTGAAAATAGACATTATGGACATATTACAGGCAAGGCAATTTAATATGAAAGGACATTTGAAACAAGTGAAATTTTTAAAACACAAGCTCCACAACTCCAACATTGAACTTTGTTGTCTGACAACTTAAGATCCAAGAGCAGGAGATTTTTAGCAGGAGCCAAATTATTCACAGAGCTCTCATCCTCTCCAAAACAAACAGACAGACAGGTGATTAAATCTGGCAAAAACACTAAATAAAATAGTTTCATGTTAAATACACAAAAACACCATTGGCCCTATCCAGAGCCAGTGTTTGGTTGTCTTCTCTGGGCTACTGTAGAAACATGGTGGTGCAACATGGAGATCTCTGTAGACGAGGACCCGCTTCCTATATAGATATAAACAGCTCATTCTGAGGTAATGAAACACAATGACTTTCATTTTCAGGTGCTTTTATGCTAAAGAAAATATATTTATTTTATTCCCTTTCTGTCATTACATCCCCCTAACCTCAACACACTGGACCTTTAACATTTGATAAGCAGGGATGACTAGTAGCAATTTAGTCTTTTACTAGTGGAAACAAAAATTTCACTATGAAAGAAGGAAGGGTGAGAATTAAGTCTATGCGGTAACTTTTAATTATAATTTATTATAAAGAATATCAGTATTGTGATATTATATTAGTGCCATATCGCCCACCCCTAAAATAATTTTTCTACAGTCCCTAACTCTATAAAAAGATTGACAGCCAGCCAGGAGAGAAGTAGGATCCCACATGATGTCCTGACTAAGTTAATGGCCGATTATTAATAGTGGCCTTGTTTCTGATGACAGAAGCTCAGCGAGCATGTTAAGACTTGTCAATCACAGAAGCTAATAATTATGCTTCACTGCAAGCAGCCATACTCGCCTTGTATGGCCTCAGCATCCCTACTCTGTGCCAAAGATCGTGTGTGTGGAAATATGACCTCATTCTGCCAGCTCCACCACAAGTGATGCAGCTGAGCTGAGGTAGAATTTTTTAAATTGATATTGATTTTTTTTTTCTCTGCAGTGCATGTTGATAATGACTGAAAAAAAGACTGAATTGTAAATGGAGTCCTCCTGTGAACACATGCTGGTATGCTCTCACTGATCAGAATGTGACAATGTCCACTACAAATGTCTCAGTCAGTGGTTCCTAAATTTAAATTAAAAGCACCAAAATCAGAAACAATGATTGTGAAAAAGGTTAAACAAATAAATAAACGTCTCTGAGATAGTGCTTTCACTGAGTGATTCATCATGGCTGACTGATCTTAAGGATGCTCCACACAGTCTCCAGATGCTGCTACTGGGACACAGTGGGACTGTGGATGCAGTCAGGCAGTATCTTTAGGCACCAAGTGCAGAGTAAACCCTGGAGGCCTGTGATAGTATACTTCAACATGACAGAGCCAAAGGAGCAGTGGCTTTTGTAGGGCTAATTTTTTGAATATATGAGTGTTCTGATTATCCACAATGTACTTTAATCAAACTAATATTAAACCTACATGTAAGGTGAATTAAGTAGGAGAAGTCATGAAAAACAAGGAGAGCAGAAAAAATATAGTAGCAAGGATTGATGTCTGGGTTCAAGCCGAGGGACCTATAGAAGCTGAAAGCTGTGAAGGATTGAGACAGTTTGACAATTTATGACACTTCCAATAAAGATCAATCAAAGATAATTAGGATTTATTCAGACGCCCATTTATTTTTGTCCAAATCTCATGCTCTTCCTTGGCAACACTGTCGATTGGTCAGTGGTCTGTTGCAGAAACATTTTGAGGACATGCTTCAGTAGCTTGATTAAAAATATCCACCAAGTTTGGTGATGTTTGAACAAATTGTCATTACTTTATGGCCAAATTTTGCACCAGGCCAATACACTTGTTTGGATCTGATGGTGCCCTCTGTAAAGCAATTTCAAAGTAATTTTACACACATGCTATGGAACATATCCTGTGACTTGTGTAATGATTGGACAACAATTTCTGATTTACAGCCCGATTTGGTTTATTCAGCGCCCATATTTTGTATTTTGTATTAGAACCCCTAGTGGCTGATTTAAATGATACTTTCATGGTATGTGGACATAATGATTGGCCCAACCGTTGTGGAGTTAGGTCTTTTTATGTGCTGAGCCATGTCCATTTCAAAGTTCATTGATCAATATCTTCAAAACGCAATGTGATATCAACAGGCTTTATGTAACTTGATAAGCTTGGTCCAATAATGAGCCCCTCACAACTTTGTAGCAATCAGTCCTATGGTTTAGGAGATGTCAAAAATGTATTTTAATTTTTATTTTTTTTTTTTAAATATAGTTAGGCAGGCTTCAATGGTTTCAAGTCAGTCTTACCATGAGGGGCATGGTCTTTCCAAAATTGCACCTTTGGCCCTTAGTTAGAGTGCCTTCATCAGGCAGATTGGAATAATATTTCTTGAGCAGCATTTGGTCACACTTTCCAGTCTTTGGTGAATTTAATATGACTGTAGTTTACTAGGGGTGGAGGATGCATGGTACGATATCATCACAATACTAAAGTCATAATACAGTATTACTGTGGTTTTAAATATGTTGCGATATGTTGAGTATTGGAATCAAATGTATTGTGGTATATTTTACTATTTATTACCTTTTCTCACGTGTAAATTACGTCCTCAGAGGAAAACTGCCAACATCTGTTTTATCTAATAAGATAAAGTTTTGAGTCTGTTCATCTAACTTCAGCCCTTTTCTAACTTCAGACAATTGATCATATTATTCGAGTAGGCTACCTAAACTTTAATTTATATTTGTCATTAATAATTTACATGATAAAAAATTGACACTCAGCACTGTGTGGTGATATGATATTGCCACATGAAAATACTATAATACTATGCTGTATCAATTTTTTCCTTATACCCCTTTAATTTACCATCTCATGGGAATCTGTGAAAACATTTTTGAAGAAAAATAATAAGACAAATGAAACAGGACAAAAGCATTAGGGTTTTTATAATTAAGGATAAGGCTGTCCCTCAGTGGCTAGATAACTACTGTACCAAACGAGCAAATAAGCCCCTATATAGGGATCTTAAAGTTGCCTACACTTGTACTTCTCATACTCAAACAGAAATTTAGTGAGTCAATAAGATAACACAATAAAGTTTTAATCAGTGTAGTCCATTAATTCATCATTGAGGGCATAGCCCATGTAACGTTTTAAATATATTTGTTCAGCTTTAATCTGAAGGGGAAAAACTCAGGGGCCAGCATGAGAAGATGAAAAATATAGTTGAAGATTTACAAGTATATTTATATCAAAGACAAATGCTTGATTATAAGCTCACAATCTGATCTAGTAATAATGTGTTTGGTGATTTACGGTAAAGGTGTGGAGGTTAAAATACTATAGAATAAATTTTAGGAATCTATCTGGATCTCAGTGGTTTTACTGTACCTCCATGTCGGCGATAGCTGAGGCTGGAGGCATTATGTTTTCGGGTTGTCTGTCTGGCCTTATGTACGTTTGTATGTGCGACCCATTCTGATGAACACGGCATCTCAAGATCATGTTGAGGGAATGTCTTCAAATTTGGCACAAATGTCCACTTGGACTCCAGAATGAACTGAAATTTGGTAGTCATAGGTTAAAGATCAAGGTCCTTGTGACCTAATCTGTCTCATACTTGTGAACATGATATCTCAAGAAAGCCTGAGGGAATTTTACTCAAATTTGGCACAAATATCCGCTTGGACTTCAGGATGATCTGAATTTGGTGGTCAAAGGTCACTGTGACCTTACATGCGTCTCATTTTGTGAATGTGATATGTCAAGAAGGTTGTAGGGAATTTCCTCAAACTCAAATTCTCGTATTTTCCACACTTGGACTCAAGAATGAACCATTTAGAATTTGGTAGTTGATGGACAAAGGTCTAGGTCAGTGAGACCTCAAAAAACATGTTTTTGGCCATAATTCAGGAATTCAAATGCTAATTATGACAAAATTTCACAAAAATGTCTAATAGGATAAAAAGAAGACGTGATGACATTTCATATCCAAAACGTCAAAGTTCAACTTCGCTGTGACATCATAATGTCCTGCAAAAACACAGTGTTTAATAATGGCCAGGAGGCCATTATTAAACACCATAAGTCAGGAACAGAAGGCAAGGCAGCTTTATTTGTACAGCACATTTCATACACCAGGACAATTCAAAGTGCTTTACAGAGCAATATGATATAAAGCATACATAATAAAGGATACAGATTTACAATAAGAGAGAAAAAAGACATAAAAGAGGAAAGATTTGGTCAGATGCTGAATTGATGACACTAATCTTAGGTGTCCACCTTGACACTGTGCTGATTGTATAGACCTTCTGAACTGCTGGGGGAAGATATGTGAAGCAACCATGTTTTCACAGATGTGACTGGTTGGTAGAGGCATACAACCACGGGGCAGTAATTCTAGTTTCACCCACTTCAACAAATGTAGTAAATTTAACCATTGTCAC
This sequence comes from Epinephelus lanceolatus, assembly GCF_041903045.1. Lineage (NCBI taxonomy): Eukaryota > Metazoa > Chordata > Actinopteri > Perciformes > Serranidae > Epinephelus > Epinephelus lanceolatus. Next base: position 6,711,828 of record NC_135736.1, on the reverse strand, counting down.
TGAAATGTTGTTAAACACACTCAGACTATGCACAGCCTATTTTTTAAAAAGGCACTTAACATTCTGCGGCTACACCACAATCCTGCTCACTCCAAAATATTAACATATAAACTACAGTAAAATAGATATTGCCCAAAGGGAAATTTGCTGCTTACAATAGTGTTTTCTTTGTCTTGTCAGAAATAAATCAGCTTCTTATGTTGAGATCACTAAATTCTGATCCATTTCTCATAACCCCACCCCCTTAGGAGAAACAAGGAGTTGAGACTTGCATTTGATCACTGATTAGAGACAAATTTCTGATCTTATTGTTATGTCAAGAGCTGGATTTTTCAGACAAATAAAGATGACTGCAGTGAGAAAGGAATGAGAGCATTTTAAGATCTTAAATTGGGATTTGGCTGAGACAAGAGGAAGATTATTTCTAAATAGCTGAATTAAAGAAGTATGAGAAAATGGTCAAAATCTGATACTGATTTTATACTGAGCTCAGAAATAGGCTGGACAAAGAAGACATCTTATTCTGAAACTTCTTTTCCTCTGAGTATGTTCCAACCATTCACATCATGACTGAAAGAGATGCTTATTCATTCATACCAATTTTTACTATTTAAACTAAGATTACACATTATGTGCAATAAACATTTTAGTTGAAGTGCTCGAACAAACTGACAGCTGTCTTGCGTAGACTCACAGTGTAACCTGAAAAAACCCCCCAAAAAAAACAATAAAAACTTTCACCTGCAAAAGTAAGGATATGCAGATGTTTTATTCAGAGCTGGGGGTGAGTCAATCTTGGAACCCATCGGCTATCCTTTGATGACGATAAAGCTTACATATGCAGATATCTATTTATAGAGATTTGGGGTGACTCGATGCTGCCTGATAATGAATGTGAGGGCAACATATGCTATCAAAGAAATGACTGACAGCAGATAAAAGCGTTAACTTTGGATAGTCTTGAGTGACAAACTAATATGCAACCAGGATTTTGATTCGAACATACAGTAAACCTCCACTAATTAATGCACTTTGATATGTCCTTTGATACGGACTGAATCAATGAGGAAATTAAACAGTGAGTCTGGCTCTGTCAGAAGGAGAAGACAGAGACAAACTCAGGGATTGCTGAAGTGACCATGGTACTGATCTCCAAAAGGAATGAAGTTAAAGATGAAACATTTCTTCTTTCTTCTTCTTTTTTTATTTAAATCTTTTACAGTTTTAAAATAACAAAATAAGAAAAAGGGCCTGAAGCAAAAGTTTGGGCACCCTGCACGGTCAGTACTTAGTAGGGCCCTGTTTGGCAAGTATCGCAGCTATTAACGCTTTTTCTAACCAGCTATGAGTCTTTCAATTCTTGTTTGGAGGATTTTCACCCATTCTTTCTACAAAAGTCTTCTAGCTCTGTGAGATTCTTGGGCTGTCTTGCATGCACTGCTTTTTTGAGGTCCATGCACAGATTTTCAATGTTGTTTAGGTCTGGGGACTGTGAGAGCCATGGCAAAACCTTCAGCTTGCACCTCTTGAGGTAGTCCATTGTGGATTTTGAGGTGTATTTAGGATCATTGTCCTGTTGTAGAAGACATCTGCTTTTTTACAGATGGTGTGATGTTTGATTCCAGAATTTGCTGGAGTATAACTAAATGCATTCTTCCCTCTACCTGTGAAATGTTCCCTGTGCCACTGGCTGCAACACAAGCCCAAAGCATGATCGATCCACCCCTGTGTATAGCTGTTGGACAGGTGTTCTTTTTATGAAAGTCTGCAATTTTATACCAAACATACTCCAACATACTGATTGCATCCAAAAAGTTCTATTTTAACACCATCTGTCCATAGGACTGATTCCAAAACGGCTTGTTTAGATTTTCCTTTGCAAACTTCTGATGCTAAATTTTGTGGTGAGGACACAGGAAAGGTTTTCTTCTGATGACTTCTACACCCCAGTTGGCCTCCACCTCGTCAGACATTGATATTAGGTTGAATTTAGGTTGTGACACTGGGTGACCAAAATTTTATGTCAGAACATCTAATGCCAATTTTAATTTGATGTAGAATACTGACAACAGGCAACGTTGATATTTTGTGGGTTTTAGGTTGTGTTGTTAAGTAGCCAAAGTCCAACGTCTTCCAAACATATGCCAACATCATCTTGGCAGAGAATAACGCCTCTAGTCTAAAGGTATGGAGAACCCATATATGCCCAAAACCCAATATCTGCAAAACATCATGTTAATGTCCACACAACTTAAAATTCTAACATGGGAATTTAAAATATTGTCAAACTGATTCTTATTCCAAAATGTAACGTCTGTCTGACATAGGAGTCCATCTTTCTGTCGTCATACTGACATTTTGATTTTGGATTTTTGTTCAGACTGGCAGAAAGTACGTCCCAAAATGGTATGTGTGTAAAATGCAAGTCTAGAATTAAGATCCACAAACACCTTTCTGATTTACAAATAAAATCTGGATCCACAAATGCTTGTTCTGAAGTTGTTAATGTTGGTAAGAAGCGCTGAACAGGACTGATGAAAAAAATCTGACATACTGGACACTATAGGAGTTAACTCTTGGCTCGACGATGATGAATACGACATAATGTTACAAACTTTCAATAAGTCTCTGCATGCGAGAAACTAACTTTTCTTGCCCAGAAGCCCCGCAAGGACTCTGATGCGATCATATCCCTTTCAGTAGCTTAGTAATCTAGCCTTGAGCTGTGGTGTCTTTGTGGACACTGAATGTGCTCTGTGATTATTTATCCATTTTCCCTGACTGTTTCCAGTCCCCCCACTGCATGTTCCTCTGCATTTCTTCCATCCATTGTCATTCTGTTTTTGTTGTGTTTCCTCGTCTAATTCTGCAGTAAAGTGCATCATACTGTACGACTACAACTACCATTGTACACTAATTTGGTCATGTTTTTTGGAGCACATAAAAACTCCTTGGTGTTAAAATTGAAATGCTGTTACTGATTGTGGCGCTGAGTTTGGGAAAAGAAAAGACAGAGAGACAGTGACACAGTGAAAACTGTGTAATCCTGTTTATATAACAGATCATGTATAGATGGCTTGTCTCTCTGACCATCGTCCTGTCTGTGTGTCTGTCTCAGGTGGTTTATTCCCCAGGGGTGCAGATCAGGAGTACAGTGCATTCAGAGTTGGCATGGTTCAGTTTGGGATGGCAGATTTCAGACTGACTCCACACATAGATAATCTGGAGGTGGCCAACAGCTTCGCTGTCACCAACTGCTGTAAGTATGGGTTTCTTATCTTTTTCAGAAGACAGCCTGATAAACTACAGATGCCATTACTGTAGCAGATAATTCCTGCAAGCTCTATGTTTCTGAGGCATTAAAAATGTCACAAGTAAAGAGCCTGACCAGCTTACTGTATTTTTTCAGGTTGCTATCAATATCGATATTTGGTCTGGTGTTATTCTGTATTTTATGCCTCTGTGCTGGCAACAGCTGTGGCTGGAGGCACCATGTTTTCAGGTTGTCTGTCCGTCTGTCTGTCCATCTGTACCTTTCTTGTGAATGTGATACCTTAAAGGAATTTCTTAAACTTTGAATATGAATTTGTTCAAATTTGGCATCAGGGATGCATTGCTATTTGTTTAAGAACTGGAGCACACCTGTGACACACACAAATATGTGCATGTGCATGGTCAAGTTGTGGTTCATTTTGAAGGTTATGTAACCACTGTTCCTACAGTGGCAAGTTAACATACATTATGGAGCAGAAGCAGCATTGGATGCCATGCATCCATGTCAAAAGAGGGTTGCAGATGGACTGAGTGATCTTGTATACATGAGAACGTTACCTAGCCCTGCCCACTCCCTCAGTCTTTCTTCACACACATGCACACCCACAGACAACAACAAATGTCGGGGTGGTCAGGAATTAAATTATTTAACCTACATTTCCTAATAATTAGAGCGTTTTTTTTGTCTGTCAGGAAGATTTGGGGGCTAGACAAAAGAAATTCCCTGGTGAAAGCTCCTGAAGCCTGATGCTGACAAACATATGTTTTCGTGAAATGTACCCAAGCCATAGACCATGACATGAAAATACTGCAATAAATGTATCCACAAAACAGTTATTCTTTTATTTTTTTAAATAATTTGTAACTTGGAAAGTATAGACTCATGTCACATTTCAAATTCAGTAACTGCGAAGCAAAGAGTAGAGGCAATGGGAATGAGGACTCGATGCATGCAGTATACTCTGCCTTCATCAGAGCCTGACGTAACGATGGCCTGAGGCTCAAAGCTCTGCTATTTAAGTACAGAGTATTGTGATGGCATTGAGTGCATGCAGTCTTCTTTTTTCTGCTGTCTATCGCTCTAAAAATGAATTCTTGCATGTTACAGGTTCAATTTTTTCATAAATTTCCAAAGAAATAACATTGCGTACAGCAGTTACATAAAATGAGCTTCTAATTATGTACTTTGACACTTTAGTAAAGCTGTGCATGTTCCATAATCATAATATGTTTGTCACTTCCTTTGGTGAAGGCACACCCGTATAAACCTCATTGAAATCACACAATGATTGTTTATATGTTTTGCTTGTTTTTCCTCTTCTACACTCCTCAACTAACAACGGCAGTGAGACAGAAGAAAGATAGATAAGTGATTCTTACAAGCATCACATATCCACAACAGCCAGTAGCCTACACTGTTAGCCTTTCCTCCACTTTCATGACATTATTTACAGCCACCTGAGGGCTACAGGTTGAGTTAGTGCACAGTCAAGCCACGATTACACTCAGCAGATCCACTGATTAAACCTCTGCACGTATGTGATCACTGTATACAGTTTCTGCTGTAATGTAAATCAATTTTGGAGATTTACACATTGAGTACAGTTCATACAGGCCCATGACAAATTGTGGTCATTTAAAGCACCACTCTCCACTAATAACTCCCTCAAGACCATCCGTTCCTACCAGTCCTCTCTGGTGTCTCCATCAAAAGCCAACTGTTACTGGTGGAAATGATTGCGTGTTATCTTCCCTTGAGTCTGGCTAAAGTGTTGCCTGGCTCTGCATTTTTAAACAAAAGTGTTTTTCAAAAATCCAAGTTTATTTTTGGATCATTACCAGCATGACTGCAGTATAACTGCCAGTTTATGTCACAATGAAGACTGCAATGTGGATTTAACAGGCAACTATTTGTTACAGGATTGAAATAAAAATACAACACACCATATGCTCGGCCACATTGTCAATTCTAATTTTATTTATGGTACTACAGTGGTGTTTAACTGCAGATGGTTATTGTGTGGAACAATTGAATGCCAAGTAATTCACACACTATTACACATAGAAAACATGCTGACTGTCGGATCTTTAAAATGTGCAGAAAAGTAAATTCAGCCATCATCTTCTATTGGAAGTATATTTGAGCTGCTGTTTATTCATACATTATACACTCATACGTGGAACTCTTCACATTCTGTGTAATAATACGTTTCCACAAAGGGAAACTTGCGGGTGATATACCTGCGCCTACCCCCAAAATGAGAGCCAATCACACTGCCCAACCAGCAGAAATATGCATTTATCAACCACCTGAACATGAACCGGTCTGTGAACTGCCAATTTTATGCATTATAGTAGCACAGTTGTCACGGACAGAGCGCTGCAGTGTGTGTGTGTGTTGACTGAGAGGAGGAGAGGCAGGAAGAGATGGTGGAAGGTGGACTGTTACACACAATAAGTTATTTATAACTTACTTGGAGTGCTGCTTTGTTACTTTGTTGATTTGCCAGCTTGAGCCAGTGATTTTTTCCAGTAAATTTACCTGTCCGATCCAAAGGTCAACCCACACATCACTACTCCATGTGATTCTCAAAACTGTCAGTGTACTATAATGGGGATAATCTTGTGTTTAAGGGGGATGAAAATCATAAATGTGGCCATGATTATCACAGTCTCAATCACACCCACCTACAAATATTGTATGATAATGTGTTTTTTATGACCCCACCTTGTATCCAAGCATGTCACAGGGGCCCCCTAGGTTAGCCTGGCCAAAACATTGCCATATGTGCCTTGGTGTGCCTCCATCACACTTGACAAGGCACACTTGACTGTGTATTGGGGCCATGCTGCATTGTTCACAAAAATAAAAAGTCTACAGCCCTGCCAGCAGGTCAGTGAGTCTGGACTTTGGCACAGTGGTGTTTTGAATGGTGGTGATTTGTTCATCATTTTCTTTAGCATATTAGCATGCTGCCATTTGCCTAATAGCACTACACAATGTACTGCTGAGCCTGATGCGAATGTCATTTATTCATTGCAGTTTGCAGTTATTTAGTCATAAACTAAAATATTGGGTAAACTGAATGTTTAACCTGAGTGATGAGGGGTAATCCCCTTGAATATTTTTCCTAAATTTAATTGCAATCCATCCAGTAGACAGTCTGGATCAAAGTAGAGGTCAAAAAGAGTGACTGACATTGCCCTCCCTGCAGTTGTGCTGAACGGAGATATATACTGGTATATAAACTAGAGGCTAAAAAATTGCCCTAATTTTTCAAAACAATTCAGCTAGGTATCCTTCTTTGTCTGCTGTAGACATTCTGGGATGCTGCTGCCAATGTCTGGACGTCAACAAAAGCACATGATTAGTGGTTAGGTTAACAAAAAAACATCATGGTTTGGCTCTACTGGAAGCCGACATTGGCTTCCTGGATTAAAAGTTTAGGTTTGGTGGATTCATCCTCCACCCCTCCCACCCTGCTCCTTATATTACGTCGTTACTGGCAGCATTTCAACCTGACACTGTCCAGTGGTGTATCATACTGCCACGGCAGGTGCCATCTAACGGACAGGCGGCATATCATAACACTTTGAAGGGCTCTGTTCAACCACATAACCAACTGATGCCACCTGGCGGTGTATCATACCGCCATGAAAGGTGGTTTTTGGTGTCAGTATATAGATACTGTAGATTATAGAAGGTAGAACAAGTTATAAATGCTGATTACAATCAGTAGCAGTAATGTGTTACAGTGGAGCAGCAATTGCTTTGCTTTTTTGCAGCAGCGCAGGGGTGTAACACATTACAGCTACTGTCCATGTGAAATCTGTTGCATGAAATATTTTAACCTTATTATGTGACCACAGGTAAAATTTGTAAGCTAGAAAAACAAGCCCTCCTTAAATAGTCAGTTATTTAGCGTACTCCTCGATCACCAAATCATTGGTCCAGTTCTACTGAAAGGCCTAATTCTTGAGCCAATAGTAGAGCACTTTTTTTCTTTCAGTTATTCACCTCTTAATTTCCTCTTATCTGCACTTGCAGTGGATTCTCCATAATCCTGATACCTGTTTGGACCACACTATAACAATCTTCAGAGTTGGATATAGTATGAGTGTGGGTCAGTACGAGTCCTCTCTGTTTCTGTAGCCAGATGGAATGTCAAAAATGAAATGGCATTGGACATTAGACCTGAGTACCAATCTGAAACATGCACTGTGACTGTACCTGGATGATATTGTTTAAGTGCACATTAATATTCACATCATATTCCAAAATCTGTGCAGCTCCACTTTTTATTAATAGAGCAATGAATTATAAAGGATTGGTTGAGTCATGTTCATATCAGGCTGTCAGCTCAAAGCATGACCTTATGTCTTTAAGCACGGAGCATAAATATATGCATTATTGCAGTACAGTATATAACATACATAACTGCAATATCATACCCAGGGAGATAAAACTGGACTTTTTATTTCTAGAGTAAGAACAAGGTCATTGAAGTAGGACGACTAAATATAGCTGTAGACAAAGGACTTTACTGTGTACAGCCTTTAAATAAAAAAGCACATGACATTCCAGCAAATGTTAGCTCTTTTTGACAACATATATAATACAATACTAGAGTCTAGTGTGTAGGATTTAGTGACATAATTTAAAGGTCTGGAGATTTGACTTTAAATGTTGCTTTAATCAAATATCACTAGTGATATGATCACCATTTGCCCCACAGAGTAATGACATTACTCAAGGAATGAGAAACTGATTGATGTTTTAAAGCTCCAGTGTGTAAGATTTAGTGAGATTTAGTGAAATTTAGCAGTGAGGATTGCAGATTACAACCAGCTGAGACTTCAAGTTAGGAATCCTTCAGTGTTCATTGCTAGGGAGGTTTTGACCAGGAGTCGACTGTCTGCAGAAGTCTCTTCCTCTTTAAAACAAATGGACCAGGTGATTTATACCAGCAAAAACACTGAACGAAGTAGTTTCACATTACAAAAAAGTGTTTTTTTTAACTAAAGTGGCCGGAAATATGAATGGCAAGAAAACAAATATAACCAGGTGACTGTGGTGCCATGCAGGCACTGAGTCAGCTGTCTGACTTTTTAGCTGTAACATTCAAGTGATCTTCTGAACTCACTGCAACACCTGTTTAACACCGTTCTCCTCTCTGATGTGGTGATGGACACCTGCACCCAGCATTCATTTACAGATTTAATCCCAAGTAATGTACATCTACTCTAAAAATATTTTAATATGAATTTGACCCTAACATTGATTACAACTGTATAATCTGCATAGTTGTTTAGATGGTAAGTATTATGGCAGGGTGTTGAGCACAGGGACATCCTTCCTTTGTCACTGCTCAGGATTTAACCTAAATCCTGCCTGCCTCCTGTGTCTGAGTTAAAGCCTCTCTCTTTGTCTCTCTCTGTTTAATGTTTTATCAAAATGTTTCTCTCTCTCTCTCTCTCTCTCTCTCTCTCTCTCTCTCTCTCTCTCTCTCCTAGTTTGTTCCCAGTTCTCCCGGGGTGTCTACGCCATTTTTGGCTTCTATGACAAGAAGTCGGTAAACACCATTACATCCTTCTGTGAGACGCTACATGTCTCCTTCATCACACCGTCGTTCCCAGCAGAAGGAATGAATCAGTTTGTTCTCCAGATGAGGCCGGACATCAAGGGGCCGCTAGTCTCGTTAGTGGAGTACTACAAATGGGAAAAGTTTGCCTATCTATACGACAGTGATAGAGGTAAGAGAAGTCTCATTTTTTATCACACAAAGCATTATTTTAGTGCTGCTGCTTAATTTTTACCACAATTGCAATGAAAGTATCCCTTCATTTATTTTCTGAAAGAAGCAAGGCAGGGCTCCAGACTGACTTTTTGACACTGGTGGCACTGATGCAAACAACTTTCTCAGTGGGTCACACCAACACATGATTATGTTGCACCCTTTTGTCATTATTATTTAAATTATTCATATTTTTTATTGTGAAATTAAAAACACTGGTGAGCGAGCAGATGAGCGAGAGATGTGACCGGTAGGGCTGCACGATAAATAAAAAAAAAATAAATAAAAATTGTGATCTTGATTTGCACATCTATGCAATCTCATTTTTGAATAATGACGATGAAATGGCTCCTATTTCCCTATGTATTCATGTCATGCATGTTGACTTATTTGTTTAGTAACAATCCCAGTTGCTATCAGGATCCCCAAGGGCATAGGTTTCCATATGGACCAATATTTTGGGAGGACAGAATCATCGCAAACCTTGTATTATACTCATTTTAACAGTTTGTTACACCAAAATACTGAACAAATCACATATTGTATTGATTAAGTAAGGAGCAGTGTATTTATTTTTCAATATGGGACAATCCCTTAATATGCCTGATGAGAAGTGTTTTTAGTTAATTTTGGTTCTCCACCTCTGATGAAGAGCAGTGCACAGCCTCTTAAATTTGATCCATCCAGAGAGAGCCTCAAACAGTGCTCTCTGTCTGTCAGATGTTCTGAAGAGGATACTACCACTGCAGTGAGAGAGGCAGACAAACAGCAGAGTTTTTCTTCACAGCGCCAAAGCGTCTGAATTAACAGACGGACGTTCAGCAGTGAAAACTTACTTATTTAGACTTCTACAGAGTGCTTTGTTTTAGTTTCGGTTTTCATCAGACTTCAGATGGAATTATCTATAAATACACAGACACATTGCTCTGTGTCTCATCCAGCCACTCTTAGCTGCGCTTGTGTTATTATCATCAGGGCTGGATTTAGTGTTTTGTGGGCCTGGGGCCTCAGACAAACTGCTTTGCTTTATTTTCTCCCTTTCTTAAACTGTGAATGTTGGTAGGCTATTGGCAGCTGTAGAAGACAGACTCAAAGCTTTTTCCTCAAGTAAAACTAACAAAGGTTAAAGTCAAAGTCCTGCAGTCAACAGAAGTATTATTAGCACAGTCTAATTAAATTCACTTAAAGTCTGTTTGAGGTGGAGCTTTCAATTCTTATAAAATGCTGGATGTTTGATTAAATAATAATCCATCATATTTTTAATAGTTACATTTTGTGAGTTAAAATGTGAATCTGAAACATAACCAGTAACAAAAGACACAAAGGAGGATGGAAATGTAAACTATGCCTACATTTGTGTTGACTCAGCAGAGATAATATCAATTGAGAAAAGTTGATCTGCAGGAGAAATGATATATATTTGAAAGCAATACAGAATGCCTGAATGCCTTACTGCATTATATTCTACTAGTCCATACCCATTGAGTGCACAGTTGCCCATGCATAGTTTCACATGGTGTGTGTTTGGGATACAGGTCATAGGAAATTGCAGATTAAATAGTCAGCTGAACCCATTAAGAAGAGCGATGTATTCAGACAGAGTTTTTGTGAATTTGATTTGCCACCCAGTTGCCAATTAGAGTTAAATTCCTCCAGTCACTTTGAGGCGTCCTTTTCTACATATCTACCAAGTTTAGTAAAAATCAATATGGCGGTTAGGCCTAGATAAGACATTAGCTCTCTAGCGCCCCCATTTTGTTTGATCGGGTCAATAATGGAGGGGTCCCCTCAGATTATGTGTGGTCATAGGCCTACAAAGTTGCGTGGTGATCGGTGAAACCCTTGAGATGTTATACACACAGCGTACATACACAAAGCTTCATGTTCATCATGAAATTTATAAAGAAAAGTTGTACGTGTTCAACCGGATTTTACGTAGAACAAGGGAGAGGTACTTTTCTGAAATTATTGGAAACTGCAGTAACAACTCGCGTGTCTTATTTGCAACAGTGAACAGATTAACAAACCCTCCAGCTCAACTGCCGTTGGAACTGATCTCCACATCTAAGTGTAATGAGTTTGCAGTATTCTTTTGCGACAAGGTTCAGACCATTAAAAATGCCATCAATTCCACAACACCAATAACAACCCTGCAGCCACCTAGACACTTAGAGCTGACTCATTTTGCACCTGTAACTGACAAAACTGTCCAAGAGATCATCACCAGTCTGAGTTCATCTACATGCTGCCTCGATGTGTTACCCACTAGATTTCTAAAGTCTGTGCTGAGCAGTTTGTTACCACCACTCGCTCACATAGTTAACATGTCACTACAATCTGGAACATTCCCAAAGGCCTTGAAAACTGCGGTCATAAAGCCTCTCCTAAAGAAGAGCAGTCTTGATGCCACAGTACTGAACAACTACCGGCCCATTTCAAATCTGCCGTTTTTAGGCAAAGTCCTTGAGAAAGTTGTTTACCAACAGCTTACTGACTTTCTCCTAATGAACAGCTCCTTTGATGTTTTCCAGTCAGGTTTTAGACCCCATCACAGCAGTGAGACCGCTCTTATTAAGGTGACAAATGACATCCGCCTGAACACTGACGCAGGCAAAGTCTCAGTTTTAGTCCTGCTAGATCTGAGTGCTGCTTTTGACACTGTCGATCATGACATCCTTTCACAGAGACTAGAGGACTGGGTGGGCATCTCTGGCACTGCCCTAAATTGGCTGAAGTCCTATCTAGAAGACAGGAAGTACTTTGTTGAAATTGGTAACTGTGTCTCAGACCACATGGCCTTGACCTGTGGGATGCCCCAAGGGTCAATCCTGGGACCCCTTCTGTTCAATCTCTACATGCTGCCTTTAGGCCAGTTAATACAAAGTAATAATGTGTCCTACCACAGTTATGCAGACGACACTCAGATCTATGTCTCACTGACAGCAGGTGAATATGGACCAGTGGATTCACTCTGTCACTGCATCCAAAAGGTCAGTGTGTGGATGCAAAACAACTTTCTCCAGCTAAATTCAGACAAGACTGAAGTCATCGTATTTGGTCCACAGAAACAAAGAGAAAGTGTCAGCAGTCACCTCCAGTCGCTCTCTCTAAAACCTACAAATCAGGTTAGAAATCTCGGGGTAATAATGGACTCAGACTTGAACTTTAACAGCCACATCAAATCAATAACATCAGCAGCTTTTTACCATCTAAAAAACATTGCCAAAATCAAAGGTATAGTGTCTAAACCTGACTTGGAGAGACTTATCCATGCATTTGTCTCTAGTAGGTTAGACTACTGTAACGGCCTGCTCACTGGCCTCTCCAAACGGGCCGTAAGACAGCTGCGGTACATCCAGAATGCTGCTGCTTGGGTCCTGACCAGAACCAGGAAGTACGAGCACATTAGTCCTGTGCTCAGGTCTCTACACTGGCTTCCTGTGGCTCAGAGAATAGACTTTAAAGCAGCTCTGCTTGTGTACACGGCCTAGCACCAAAGTACATCTCTGACATGTTAGTGCCATATGAACCATCTCGGACTCTGAGGACCTCAGGGACCGGCCTCGTGCTGGTGCCCAGAGTCAGGACTAAACACGGGGAATCAGGATTCCAGTTTTATGCAGCTAAAATCTGGAACAGTCTTTCTGAAGATGTGAGACAGGCCTCTACTCTGACAATGTTCAAATCTAGGCTCAAAACAGCTCTATTTCACTGTGCATATGACTGAAAGGATCTTATCTGCACTCTTCTCTTTTAAAGTTCATTTTATAATGATTATTTATGTTTTTATTTTGTATTGTGATTTTAATGCATTTTCTTGCTCTGTAAAGCACTTTGAATTACTTTGTGTACGAATTGTGCTCTACAAATAAACTTGCCTTGCCTTGCCTTGCCTTGCCTTACACCTCTATGTGATGAGCCACGTTCTCCGCAATATTCATTGCCTTATAGAAGCTCAGTTTTAGTAAGTTTTCCAACTTTTGCCAAGAGGGAACTTTAGATATTGGTCTCTAGATTATGTTCACCGAGTTTCATGCAGACCTGTCAAACTTCCTAGGAAGAGATCGATTTTAAGTGTTTTTCAAAAAATTCAAAAGGGCGGAAAATCTATATAACCGGAAGTTATGGGTTCTTGAGGCAAATTTGTTCCTCACGAGGAGAGGCATCTCTGTGCAAAGTTTCATGTCTCTACGACACACGGGGCATGAGATATGCCCATTCAAAGTTTGCAATTTCAATCGGTTGCTATAGCGCCCCCCTTTGGCCAACTGCTGTAATATTGCTTCATTCGCATCCTCCCATGACCCTCTACCACTGTGCCAAATTTCACATGGATTGACCAAGTCAGTGAGGAGAAAAACGTGGAACAGACACACAGACACACAGACTGACAGAGTTTTTGTCATTATATAGTAAGATTATAGCCTGAATTTTGTGTTTTTGTTTATGTAAAAAAAAGACAGCTCCACTTTAAATAGGTGAATGAAACTTTGCCAGAATGCAAAAAATGAAGTGTGTGATGTATTTCTTAAGAGACTTTTATGTTTAAGTCAAATACTTTGATATACTGGAGATTTGATCAGGGATTTGAAAAGAATAGGATTGGATAAGCAAGTGCATATGGATTCAGATTTGTTAAAATTTTGTAGAACTTGGTATCTGTCTGATATACACTGAAAAATACCAGCAATACTGAAAGGGTTGTATTTCTGATTTAGCTGCAGTGCTATCTTTTAACCTTTGTACACTGCAGTAAAAAATATTTTTAGTATTTAAATATGACCAATCATGTTTTGTGTATGTGTGTGTGTGTTTGTGTGTGCAGGTCTTTCTACTCTTCAGGTAATACTGGACACTGCAGCAGAGAAAAAATGGGTCGTCACAGCGATAAATGTAGGAAACCTCAAAGACGAGAGGAAAGATGAAGCTTACCGCTCCCTGTTTCAGGTACTGATATACTGTTTATACACAGCACTGCATACTGTTATTACTCACATCATGCGTCATGCAGAGAACAGCAGAGATAGAGGGGCATGGAGTTTATGAGTAGTTGTTGATTTACAGAGCAAATTTACTAGATAAAATTGGATGTTTTATTGGAAAAATGTAGTTGTTGTATTTGTGGAATATACAACCAAGTTTTTGCATGTTCAGGTGTCCTGCTGTGCTCTGAGTGAAAAACAAAACACTATAGCATGATAGAAAATAGTTTGAATTAAAGGAGCAGTGAGTAAGATTTCGGGGGATTTAGTGGTGTCTGTTAGTGAGGATGTCAGAGTGCCACCTAGCTGAAACTTCTGATTAGAATTCTTTCCCATCATTCAGGAGGTTTTTACCGAGAGCCAAATTATCTGAGGTCTCTTTCTCTCCCAAACAAAAGGACCAGGTGGTAAAAACACTGAATAAAGCAATTTCTCATCATAAAACACTGTTTGACACGTCAGAGACCGGCTGTTCATCCAGCACTTGCTGTTTGTTCACCTTTTTTTCCCCTGATAACTTAATATGTGCTGCTTACCTTATTTCTGATCCAAACGTTCAGGAGGTTTTTACCATGAGCCAGATTATCTGTAGAGGTCTCGTCCTCTCTTAAACAAATGGACCATGTGATCCAAACTGTTAAAACACTGAATTAAGCAGTTTCATAATACAAAACAGTGTTTCTCCGACACTGCTCATTGCAGAGTGGCTTCTAACAGCAGTGGCCAATGCAAAAACGTGAATGGCCCTATCTAGAACAAGTGTTTGGTTTGTCCATTCTGGGCTTCTACAGAAACATATGGGACACTTGTGTGGGATGAGGACCCGCTTCCTATGTAGATATGAAAGGTTCATTTTAAGGTAACGAAAACACAACAATTCTTAATTTTATGTGATTAACTACTGAAGAAAACATACTTATTATATTCCATTTTTGCCAATGTATCCCCCTAAATCCTACATGCTGGACCTCTGATTAATTGGACATGAACAAATTGAATAGTCCATTTTCCATGTAATTAGAACCAGATTATATTATCCTTTTCAGGAACCTCATTAAGAAATGACAGCTCAATGTCACTTCCTCTCCATAATCATGATAATATAGGACCTTTGAAACAAAGTGTTAGGAATATGTCATGCAGTCAAGCAAAGAATTTTGTTTTTCTGTTACTGGGATTTCAGACAGGTCTACCCTGGTGCAATTACCTACAAATTAAAGTGACCAATATAGCACAAAAACTCGGGTACAGTCTCTACAGTTTGTCATTGACCTGGCCTACACTGGTAGGCAGTATGCAGCTAGATGACTCACTCTCTACTCTCTGCTGCACCTCTCCTCCCACAGTCAGCCACCAAAATACCAAAGTGGTGCAGGAGAGGAAGGAACCTCTCTGTGCCTCAGGAAAATATCACTTTTCAGAGTAACATTAAACGCTGTAGGCCTGCACAACATTAAAGACTCTTGATATTGAATACCTCTCTGTTTTTCAGGACCTGGAGATCCGTAAAGAGCGCCGCATAATCCTGGACTGTGAGCAAGACAAAGTCAAAGACATCATGGAGCAGGTTAATTCCAGTCTTTTAACTACTGCTGCTACTATTAACATATATGATAATATCCATCCATAAACAAGCAGACTTCTTCCACTGTTTTAACGTAGAGTGAAAATGAATACAGTGAAAATGTTGTGAGCATTAATAGTTAGGATCAGGAATGCACAACATTGGATTTTTTGTTGATATCCAATATGGCGATAGATAACTTATTTGACCAATAACTGATACCAATATCAATATATACACAATATATACCCCACCTAATTTTAGTGATCATGAAGTCTCTTCTGTAGTGGAATTAACATCATGCATGTATACTCTTATTGTGATGGCCCACCAGAAATAGAATACTTTTTAATGTATGTAATATTCATTCATTGTACAAATTAGGAAAAAGCATGTTGGCCAGTTTTAATAGTTTATTTTAAAGCTGACATCGACAGAAACCGATGAGGTAACGATATCAGCATGTTGGCAGATTCCGATAGCTAATGTTAAAGCCAATATCTGCTGATACCTATGATGTGCTGATATTGACGTGCATTCCAAGTTAATATAATTGACAAGTTAGCATTTCGCATTAACAAATTAGAGACAAACAACCAATGTAGACCCTTTTTTCTTGTACAAGGATGTAAAGAAGGAGCAAAATCTACAAAAACTATACATGTTGGTAGTGTATTTCTTAACCTGCTGTATTGTCCAATTGGAATTATTAATATCCCAGTGATATATAGTATATGAAATTATATATGGTAACATCATAGATTAATACATTTTAGACTGTAAGTTTATTTTGGTTTTGTCCCCGTACCTTTGTCACTTTGAACTGGGGAACTATGAACATAAAAGGCTATAATGCCTTCATAGTTGATCTAATTTTGAACTTAACAAAAAAGTCAGAAATTAAACCAGAATCAGTGTTTGATTTTACATCCAAAACACTGGAATAGAACACACCAAAACATGTATCATTGTCCAAATATTTACTCATGGTAATGTATGTTCAGCCCAGTCACTGGTGTGTTTCCAGCTGCTTTTTCGGCACCAAACATGGGTGTTTTGTAGCAGACCATTGGCGGGGATAGTGGCCAGAGAAACAGTTGTCTTTACAGAAACATCAGTGCTTTTCCTGCCAGGATGATGCACCCAAAACTGGGTATTATTTCAAGCCAAAACATGATCTTTTCCTGACCTAACAAAGTGGTTTTTGTGCCTAAATATAACCACACATTATCCACAGTGTTGTTAAAGTTTCAACTTATCTGTTACATAATAATGTGTGAATGCAACGTATCTGTAGTTTGCAAAAATGTACAGTGCCAAATTTTTTTCTGCCAATTGGGTTGGTATGTCTGTGCCACTTGCATCCATCATTGATTTATTTTATTCTCTCCTTAAACCTTTTAACGATAAGTAAAAATTTGTTTTATTGATTAACCAATAAAAGCTTCACTTTCAGGCTCAGCATCCTTTTTGTGGCTGCATTGCTCTGCCTTTTCATGTTGTGCACTTACTATCTCCACTCCTCAACAAGATCTGGGAATAAGGACAAACCACGCTTGTACTCAAGAAAGTGTAGACTGGTCATCCCTGCCTGATGTAGCCAACAGAATTACATCTGTTAACGCAGAGGGAGCCTCACTCTGAAATCTAAAAGCAGGCCTGTAGTGCCCTGAATTATGTAACTAATTGCCAACTTTACAGCCTGTTGATGGCTCATGCGTTTACAAAGATAATGCTTGATGTAGCCCACTAAGTATGCTGTTCAACAGGTTTGTTTTTTCCCAGCTTCTACTTTGATAATTGCTGCTGACAAATGCTT
Source organism: Epinephelus lanceolatus (assembly GCF_041903045.1). Classification (NCBI taxonomy): domain Eukaryota; kingdom Metazoa; phylum Chordata; class Actinopteri; order Perciformes; family Serranidae; genus Epinephelus; species Epinephelus lanceolatus. Next base: position 6,694,395 of record NC_135736.1, on the reverse strand, counting down.
GTATAACCTTTCTCCTCCTCATTCTTCAGTGTTGCAAAGTTAGCTGGCCATAGTGTCACTGTCCAATGAAAACCATGTAAATCTGATTTCAGATTTTTCTGACTGATACTGAAGGATAAAATGTTCCTTCATTAGCTGATTCCTACTTCTGAAGCCAAATAAAGTATCTAAAACCCATTGCATTATATTGTAAATATGAGCAGAAAACTGGACAGTTTTTCTTAGCTTAGGAGCAGAAGACCTTGGAGATATGGTTCTCATAAGACAGCAGTGACTGGCAAATGTTAACACCCCAGTGCATTTGATTTTCATTACAGCTTTTGTAGTATTATAATAATGACACAGCTTGTACTCTTTTTCCATCAGGTGATCACTATAGGCAGACATGTGAAGGGATACCACTATATCATCGCTAATTTGGTGAGTCACCGTCTGTCTCTGGTTCAACCTGATCAAATGCTGCAATGTTTGGCTGATAAATGAAGATGTGTAGTGATATGCAGTGAGATATTACAGTCATCAACTGGCTGGCTGGCAGCGCAAGTTGTCACGTCCAAAAGAGCTGTAACAGCAGGCAGGTGTCAGGCAGCTCAAGAGGAAACAGATTTACAAACTGATAACATGCTGGCAGAAATAGCTGCAAACAATATGGCTGAAAAGCAACAGAGATGATGTGGCATAGATGGTGATTGCTAGCTGACTGGGGTCTATACAGTAAAGCAGTGGTCCCTGAGTTGGTCATGGTCCTAAAGTCCATTCTAAGTGAATTGTAAGCAGGCGGGTAAATTCAGCATAGGTGTGGGCGAAACATCAAATATACTGAATCATGTATCGTGGCTTGCTCCACATGGGATATATAAAATGACTTTATCATGAACATCAAGATAAATGGTCTGCTGTTTTTTTGTAGCCACTGGCATGAGACTCGCTTTGGTGTTTCAGTTGTCGTGCTCTCTCCTGTGGCTCTTTCCCTCTCACAGACACACATATATAAAGAAAGACTCACAAACATCATGCCACACACACTCCTCCGCCCATTCAGATCACTTTACCCAGAACGACAGTGTAGGACCAGGCAAGGTGTGTTTCATATCTTCAAGGCTCAAGACCGCTACTATATTTAGTCGCATTTTGCAACCAGTGCAACTTGCAAATATTATTAATACATAATCTGGAGAGAGTTTGTTTCCAGCTTACAGTGAATAAATCATCAAGTTTAATATCCCCACAGTAACAGTTCAACTTATTTAGATCAACAACAGTGTGAGCAGATGGAACTTGTGATTTTGTACCTGTGGGGCTTCCGACTGCGACTATTTAGTCACATTTTGTGACCATGGAGCACCAGTGTGACTTGCAAATACCATTAATATATACAGTGGAGAGCTATTAGTGTGTTTCCAGCTTACAGTGAATAAAACTTAATGCTTAATGGCACTGCGGCAACACTTTAACTTTATGCTTATTGCAAACATCTGACTGTTGACCGGAAGCTTCCAGTTTACAGCAAATACAGTTCCAGCCCGAGGAGAGCCAGGTTCTTCAAAACAGAAGCAGTGTTTCGACTTTATTTAATTTCATTAGAACAAAACTTTATTAAACTTCATCTTTACAGTGCTTTATTTAACTTTAATATAACAGTACTTTAGCTTTATTGTAACAGAAGCTACTTTATTTTACTATATTGTAACTTTAAGTTATTTTATAATTCTGTATTTGAATAGTCTACAATATTTTAGAGGAGATTTCAGAATATCGCAATATATATTATGCATCATGATAAAGCCTAAAACTATTGTGATATTATATTATTGCCTAGCCCTAACTCAGCACCATTGAAAGAGAGAGTAACCATTTTGGATCAGGAATCTGGAATGTGCAACAATAGTGCAAAACATAGAAAGCAAACAACTTTGTTCAACTAAACATTTTACTATATAAAATAATATGTCCAGTATGTACATTTTTCGTTGAACTGGCAGTCTTCAAAGAAAATCTGACCTCCTGTCAAGAGAGGAAGATGGTAAAAAGCAGAAAGAGAGGCATAAAGATGTTCAAAATGGCAATTGCATTCTTTCACAGCTGCTATTACAGCAAGTCCCTTTTCTTAGGCATACTATTCTATCAGGCAAGACCTGAGGCCTCATTTACAAACGTGGCGTATGCACAAAAGGCGACATACGCCACTTTCTACGTAAACTTTGGGATTTATACAAAACAAACTTGACGGGAAAATGTGTCTTCCACAGAAGCTCTGACCCATGCATACGCACAAAAACTGTTGACATGAGAAACTGCGACCCCCGTGGCAGAAAGATGAAAAGGAAGAAGTGTTGTGAATTTGATATCATTGTGTAAAATAAAGACAGATCTGACTTCTCACGTTTTATATATGAAGAGCGCACTTGCAAAAAAGGATAAACATGAATAAACGAACAAACATGTCTTTGACTGATGGTCCCTGGTGTGCACACATTAAAAAACACCTGTTAGTAGACTAAATACAAGCAGATATCTTTCTTTTAAGAGAACTCCTCAGGTTTATTCTATAATCATTAGATAATCTGATGAAATATAGTCTGTGAAATAATGATGTGAACAGTTGGACAAATCGAGTGTACGCTGCTGCCATTGTTGATGCCTTAGTCGGGCAGATACGAGTGCAGTGTCACTGTTATTCTATATGAGCCAATATATTGTGTTTTATAATGTGTTTGTTTGTTTTTTAATTCTCTTAATTTCTTTGTGTTAAATGTGTTGTATGTCATTGAAAAGAGCTATGTCACTGTTAGAAAAAGTGTAAACAAGTAACATTTATTAATATTTATCTCACGTGTTCGTTGGCCAAAATTGCCCCTCAGTTACAATTCAGGGAATTCCTTTTCACATGCAATCAGTCAGTTGATGGGTGGGTATAAAAACAGTGATCACAGTGCAAAAAGGCGCACGATGGCTTATTTGGCACTGTTAGAGGATGTGGTGGATTGGAGACTCCGGAGGGAGCGGATAGTCAGGGATCAGCAGGACCTACTTGTCAACGATGATGAGTGGCTTATGAGCTGATTCCGACCGCTTTGTGTAGTACTGCTGGATCTCTGCGCTGCGTCGGGCCCGGCATTACAAAGAACCACCCGCAGGAACCAAGCTGGGCCGGTGCTGTGCTGTATAATGTGGCACACCTGAAAAACGTGCCACTGCCGCTTGATGTCCTGACCCCGATCTCTGTCCTCAGGCATTTGAGCAAATGCTGCTGCTGCACGGCAGCGTCTGGATGTGATGCATTGGTTTTGAAAACAAGACATATTTAAATAATAATTTGAGTCAAGACAATCAGATTGTTTGTCAAACAGCTATGGCAACTGTATCCCCAATTTAGAGTGTTTATTTCAGACAGTCACTGAAACTGTCTGACAGTCAGCTCGAAATATCCCTCAGTTTTCTGTCTAAATGAATCACAGCAAATAGCCGTAACACCTTAATATCGGACCACTTCTTGACTTCTGACACAGTCTGAGGCAGCAGCATTTACAGCATCTGAACCAGCTGCCACTCCACTGCATTTTTAGCTTTAGTAATGCCCATACTGAGTCCACCAAACAACATTGTCTCTCTGTTATCAACCTCTCCAACAAGAATTTCAACCTCACACAAGTTACGTTTTTTACCCTTTCTTACTACATTTGCCGTGCTCTCCTTCCTGCTGTTTCTGCTGTTAATGAATGGTAATTCAGGGGATTTCACTGGCCATTTATAGGCATCTATGGATGGGGCAAGATGCTCGCTCACCTGCACCACATTTCGAGCTGATTGTTATTTATAAAAGGAAACAGGCGTGGGACATGTGTGCGCACTGTGTTATAAATCAGGATATTTTTGTGCGTAAGCACTTTATGTGCTTTGTTCGTACATCACCTTTAGTCACCTTTCCTGCGCACAGTTTCATAAATGAGGCCCCAGGGCTGAACCCTGGTCATGGATGGGGTATTTACACCTAGCCCCTGCAGCCAAGCACTCCTATTTAGCCTGTTCCTCCATCAATGGTCTTTCACTCCTGTAGCTGATAGCGCTAGATCTTGGCCTTGCTGTCCAGATTGCCGCTCACAAACAGGACACACACAGAGACACACACGTCTTTATGTGTTTGAAGTATAAAATATTTAGCATTCTTTTTTTTTCTTTTTTTTTAAGAAAAATATATATACAATATATACATTTGGTAAATGGACTTGCCTGTCTAGTCTTCCAGCCACCAACATTTTTATGCTACAGATACATTCACCCAGTCACACATTCATACACTGGTAGCGGAGGCTACTATACAAGGTGCCTGCTGTTATTTAGTTAAACATTCATATGCACTCACAGGGAGCAATTTGGGCTTCAGTATCTTGCCCAAGGATACTTGGGCACTCAATCTGGAGAAGCTGGAGATGAACAACCAATCTTGTGATCTGCTCTACCTCCTGAGCCACAGCCAATGACAGGGATTACATAAATAGAAATTGTGTCAGTGTCCAAATATAAAACCAACTGTATCTTCAAAGTTTGTGATGCGACAGACGTAACCGACTATTTCATTCCTTATTGGGGTTGGTGTCCCATGCTTTCACATTTCCACTCTTCAACAAAAAAGTATATGAATATATATATATATCACATTTATTCTGCTGATCTTATCACCAATCATTGCTGCACTGCCTAACAAACAATGTGTAATGACTGATGTAACCAAGGAACAAACTTGCTAGATACAAGCCAGCAATGTTTTATAGATGAGCAAGATGGCATTTATTGCAATGTTAATCACATGTAGCTATTGATACATCTGCATCCAAGTGTTGTAGAATTATGGAAGAAGTTTTTATGCCAACCAATGCCAATGACAGTAAAGAATTTAAGGTAAATGTAGTATTAAGTCCACTGACATCTGGTTATGGTAGCTAGAGAAGTGTTGTTTAAGTTAGCTGACAGCAGTTAAAATCAACGTAACTATGGTGGGAATAGTGGCCAGGCAAGCCATTTTTACAATAAACAATAACTTAAGTTGGTTACATAAAATATTCATGAGAGGTCAGCTAATGCTTTAAAATGTCAAAATATGCAGTCATTTCATTAACTCACCAGCGAGCATGCTTTGAAAACACTGATTATGATTAGGATTCAATGCTGGAGCTACCCAGTGTTTAGGCATGATGATTGCTTCCATGGAAGAAAAAAAGAACTGGATATAGCATTGAAAGCAGGGTCCCATCCATTCCTATGAAAGTTGCTGAGTGGTACACAAAGCCAAAAAAGCTCAGATCCTCTGCATCATTGCGCCCATAGAGTAAGTGCACTTGAGTCTTACACTGCCCCAGTGCTGCTAAATTATGATTTGGCCATCCTGTCATTTTCACAAAACTGATCTTCTCTGAGAGTAAAATATGTGCAAAGCATAAATACAAAGTCTTCAGCTGAAATAACATTCTGTTGTTTTTTTCTCTTTCTGTGTTTCAGGGTTTTGTAGATGGTGACCTCTCTAAAATCCAGTATGGAGGTGCCAATGTGTCTGGGTTTCAGATAGTAGATTTTGATGATCCTGGGGTGGCAAAGTTTGACCAACGATGGGAGGCCCTGGAAGAGAAGGAGTATCCTGGAGCTGATACACGGATCAGAGTAAGATTTGGATGCTCAACATTAGTTCATAGGCTGGTTTACATCAGTTTAAAATTCTCCAGAAACTTTGTGAGGAGGATTCAGATTACCTGGAGCTAGTCCAAGGATCACAGTAGCATAGTCATGCTAATACAGAGTTTAATTATCTAACTTAACTCTTGACTATATAATCTTTTATTACAAAGCACTTTGTTTGCTGTAAAATTCTACATGTTTTAGACATGATATGGTCTACATTATGGGCCATGTTAATGTCACACTGCAGCAACCAACACAAGTAGCACATTTGGTACATGTCTGACCTTGTTATTTTCTTTGCCTGTGTGTAAAGTATTTTGGTGACCAGTGCAGAGTGCACAGGTGTGAGGAGGGGTGGAAAGTTCATCCATATTAAGCAGCGCGAACCAGTTTTTATTTAGAAGTAGTAGGCTATTTCAATGGAAACTGGGTCTAGACTGCTGAGAACTGATGTCTCAGAACCATGCCTATTTCAGGCGCAGCATATCTTTGTTGCCACTTTGATGATTTTATCAACAAAAGCAAACTAAAACTACAGCAAAAATGGAATACCACTTAAAATGCAAATATACCACTTTAATCAAACACTCTTCAACCAGTAGATGTGTTTATATGGGCATAAAAAATTAACATTTATTGTAAATAAAGCAGGATCACCAGTAAATCAGTCTGCATTTTTATCTATAAATGAACAGTATCTGATATCCACAGCGGAGTAGTGTTGTATGAAAAGCTTCATTTCATTAAAGGGATAGTTCAGATCTTGTGAAGTATGCATGGTCAGTGTATTACATACAGTAGATGCTCCTAGTTCAGAGAAGCAGGCAGGAGTTCTGACACTGAAGCTAAGCAATGCACTGCTGTGGAGGGGGCAGCAACAAAACATATTTTAGCCACCTTAAAAAAGTTTGACTGAAATTGTGCTAAATCAAATTTCTCAAAGTCGGACTAACACACCCAGATAATGTGATCGGAAGTCAAGTTACACTTGCATGTATACAGTCAATCTGACCCAAACTGGCCTCGGCACTCTGTGCATGCTCCAGTTTCCGCCCCGGGCTTTGACCTGGAAGTCGAATAGCATTTAATGCACAACAGAAGAAGAGAAGAAAAAGAAAAAGGAAAGCGTACAGCACGTACGAAATGTACAGAGCTGTAAGGTTGTCAACCACGGCACCAGTTTGCTGCCAGCTAACTGTAGCTAACTTGTTTGTTGATTGTTTTGTCTGTGACATAATAGGTCAACTGGAAAAAAAGTCCAATACTAATAAGCTGAAAGGGGACATATTGCCACCTATTGTAGCGGAGTTGGACATACTTTGGTCAGTGATAAAGCCAGACTCCACTAGGGCTGGGCGATATGGACAAAACTTCATATCTCAGTATTTTCAGGCTGAATAGCGATACACGATATATATCTCAGTATTTTCTGCTAAATGGGCTACATGTTCAGTTGCAAGTTGCAAACTGATCCACAGCTAAAGTTCCCTGCTATTTTTGCTGCATGTGTTTTTCCATCACACAGCAGGGCAGGTAAAAGAAGTTCACCTGTTGGAGGTGAGTTGTTTGTAGAGGTGCAGTAAGAGCCTGTTGTCCGCAGCTCTTAATCAAACATCTCACTGCGGCTGTTTCTACTTTTACTCTTCCTCCCTGTGGTGTCATTAGACTTGCCTTTATTGAAGGAAAGCCACTAACAAAGTTCCACTAATTCAGTGATGAATACATTTCATTTCCTATAGTTTCGTCACAATAAAAGTCCCATGTTAATTTATTATGTAAAAACTTTTATTGTGACGCAGCAAAATAAGGAAATGTTGAGTTTTCGAGCAGCAACTTTACACAACTTCTAATGATAGCGAGCATGAAACAGTAAAATAAAGCAGATATCTAAAGTACAAACAGGACGCAGGAGAGAAACTAAACTCCAAACCACAGAGCTTCAGTTAGAAGCTACAAAAGCGTGCTGAACATACAGAGACTGAAAAACGCCTTTCCCTCTGGTCTCCTTCAGACAGAGGTGAGTAGAATCTTGCAACACACACGGATTGTTTGTTGGGTGTTGGCGAGACATCATCACTACCCGCTTGAGGGCAGGCGTCCAGGCTTTTGGACCAAATCCAGAGTAGGTCTATCTCTGGTGCAGCGCAGCGTAGCTATGCTTCTAAACCGACAATGGAAATGCAAATTGGCGTGGCACGGCTTGACTCATCGCAGCCAAAAGCAAGAGTGGAAAGGCCCACAGTATTGTACGTGTGCTACTGCGGTAACTTGATTAATCTCAAACTGATTTAGCGTAGCATGTGCAACATACAGACCAATGTTGCATCGTAGACAAATTCACAGACAGATTAAACAGAGAATCAGCTCTGTGTCTCTCTGAATGCTGATGGAGAACTTGTGAGTGAATGATTGAGGCAGACCTGTGCAGAGAGTGTGAGAGAGTAGAGATGCACACTGGTATGCGTTATGTAATGCAACTTGACCCTATATCGATATAAAAGTACATTGCTTAGCTTCCATGTTTGTACCCCTGCTGCTTCTCCAAACTGCTGGTATGCTGACAGACTCCTCCTATATGTAATACACTGACTATGGATACGTACCTCATAAAACCTCACTTCAAAAGATCTGAACTGTCCCTTTAAATCCCTGCAGCCATCTGAAGGCAGCAGGACACATATGTTGCTAAGTCTGCAGCCTCTGATTTCAGAAGTGCCGCGCCAGAGCGCAGGTGCATTGTGCAAGGCCGTCCTTGCCTCAATTAAATATTGTGCACAGGACACCAGGCTGCTAAAGAATAACCACACACACCTCCACACACATCAGAGGGGTCCGTTTATACCTCGGCATTCTGCCTGTTTATGTGGGAGACATCAACTTACTGTGGCTCATTAATCCTGCCTGTACAAAATAAAAAATCAGAGGTTCATGTTTTATTCTTGGAATTCATTGTGAAGCAAACAGTGCTGTGTCATATTTTAGGATATTATGTAACCATTAACAATGTGAAACACCCTAGAATTATGACAGGTTTAGCATCAGATTGATCTGGTTATATAAAAATGCTGCACCAAACATTGTTTGTTTCTATCATGATTGCATTGATTAAGTAATGATAAATGGACCTGCACTTGTACAGCACCTTTCTAGTCCTCCGACCACTCAAAGCCCTTTTTACACTACGAGTCACACTCCCCCCATTCACACACTGGTGGCCAAGGCTACCATACAAGGTGCCACCTGCTACTGCAGTTTTTTAACACACTTACACATCGATGGAGCAAGAGCAATTCGAGGGTCAGTATCTTGCTCAGGGATACAACATGCGGACTAGAGGAGCCGGGGATTGAACCGCTGATCCTCCGTGTTAAGGAACCCACACTATCTGCCTCTGACTGCAGATTTGTGGTGCTGTGTGTCCCATCCAGACAACAATATGATTTCCTTAAGAGTTTTTATTTGTTGAGCTTCTGTTGTTATGCGTCCCTGTGGTTGGCTCAGATGCTTCAGAGCAATAAGACCAGTAGTGTGACTGGCTGAGTGTATATTTCTTACTTTGATCTTTGTTCTTCACCTAGCTTTGCACTTAATGCAGCTGTACATGTGTGGACCAAAAGAGCAGATGTTCTTGGAGACTTAGTGCTTGTCACTGCACTTGCATGATTAAAATAGCACCCTTTATGTTTGGAAAACACATAATCTTTACTACAATTATGTGTGCTGCAGTTTTATTTGGTCACAGAATTAATCCAGAGGTCCTCACACACAGCAACACAGCAGTCTGCACAGGGTTAATGTTCCAACGTAGCTCTTACATATGGGGTTACTAAGGTGATAATGATTACTGCCGATGTTTCTGTGTCTTACAGTATACCTCTGCCCTCACATATGATGCTGTCCACGTGATGACTGAGGCATTCCGCTTCCTTCACAAGCAGAGAATAGACATGAGTCGTCGTGGCAACAGCGGGGACTGTCTGGCCAATCCAGCAGTTCCCTGGGCGCAGGGGGTGGAGATTGAACGTGCCCTCAAACAGGTAACCATGGTTTCAACCCTCCTCACTCAGAAGAGAGATAAACTGACCCAGTTCTATAAAAGCTGATCATAGTTGGTGGTTAGCCTTTGTGACGGAGGCTGGGTGATGATGACGTTCAGAACTCTTCTGCATTTGAATGCTGGTGGAAAGCTCAGTGGCCAGTTGCAAACAACACCTGAAGTTAAGGTTTACCAAAGTCCAAGATAACATTTCCTTAGAATAAAATCAGTTGCACAAAACACCATTAAGTTGTTTAAATGTTCAGTTAATCTAAGTATTTAAGTTTTTCTCTGTATTTTGATCATATACTTAAGGAATCCCTTAAAGTTATTTAAACTGTTGCACAGAGGACCTCAGCAACCAAAGTAAGGAAAAAACTTAAGGTTCCTCTGACTCTATCATTTTGCAACATGGCCAAGTTTATGGCGATAAATGAAGAAAATGAAAGCATCCCGAGGAGAGTGTTCGGGAGAACCCAGTGGATACTTGTAACTATAGCTACGTTTGTATAACAGGGCTTAATTCTCAATTTTGATTATTTCCCCAGAGCCAATTTGGCTGATTGTTCTGGCTGTTCACCTTCATGTTTAAAGTGACCCATATCTGATATCACTGTGAACAGATCTTTGCCCTTTGGAACAACAAAAAAACGTTGTGTTTGTGAAACAGGGATTTGAAGAAAAAAAAAACATTGCACAGAAGGCTTCATCTCCTGAATAATCTTCGTAGTAGGAAGGCCTGATGACATTATTCTGCATAATAATTAGCCATGAGCTTCTGTTTGGGAGAGTATGTAGCGTATTTTTGGCGAAATGGCTCTTTGCAACAATTGGCGTTTGTTTTCGTAAAAATAGGCTTTTGATCCACTAGCTCTTTTAGTAGTTATGTGGCGAGAACGATGTGTGTGTGGCCTGGAGAGGAGACAGAAGCAGTGGGGCCACGATGTGGAGGATTTCACAGAGGAATAGTTCTTCCAAACCATAGAATGTCCAGGGTTACATTCCAGCATCACTGTTTGGCCCTCACAACAACGATGTCAGGTCATGTAGGCAAGCTGTTCCTGTCAGACAACGTCTTGCAGCATCAGCGATACGGCTACGGCAGCCTTCTGCCGTCTCAACGGACTACTTACACTGAGTGACGAGTGATCTGCACCTGTTCCTTCTCCTCTGACCAAATTGGTTTTCTTGTCATCTTTCCTTCTGACATTTTGTAAGCCTCTGCGCTGGGATCAGTCATGGCCGGAAGCACTGTGTTTTTCAGGTTGTCTGCCCCCGGCCATTCTCATGAATATCTCAAGAATGCCTTGAGGGAATTTCTTCAAATCTGGCACAAACGTCCACTTGGACTCAGTGCTGAACTGATCAGATTTTGGTGGTCAAAGGTCAAAGTCACTATGACCCTGCATCCATCTTGTCCTTGTCAGTGCGATATCTCAAGCAACGCCTGGAAGGCATTTCTTCAAATCTGACATCCACTATGAGTCAAGGATGAACTGATTAGATTTTAGTGGTCAAAGGTCAAGGTCACTGTGACCTCACAAAATATAACTCAACAATGCCGTAACTCAAGAATTCATATGCTAATTGCGACAAAACTTAACACATATGTCTAATAGGATAAGATGATGAGGTGATGACATTTTATATTCAAAAGGTCAAAGGTCAGCTTCACTGTGACATCATAATGTTTTGCAACAACATTTTTCTGGCCATTGCTCAACATCATATCTAGAAACATAAGGGGAGACATTTAGTCAGATACTGGACTGGTGAGACTAATCTTTGGAGCCCACCTTGAAACTGTGCTGATTGTGTAAATCTTTTGTGCTGTCTGGGGAAGATGTGTATGAAGCATCCATGTTTCCACGGACATGGATGTAAACATGTCATGGCATGGAGGCAAACAACCATGAGGTGGTAATTCTAGTTTACTGTCTGTAGGCCAACTTTGTGTGACGATAGCAGTTGAGGCGATAATAGGTATCACAAGCGCAAGTGCAAGCAAACAAACTGTCTCCATGGAAACTGTATAATTTTAACACTGTAAAATCTCTTTCATTGCAGTAAATGCCATAACATTTTTTCCATAACTAAGGAAGCCTTTTAAGGGATTCTTTGCAATACCCTTAAGTAAGTGTTTTGTGCAACTGGCCACAGATGTCCAGGATGTAAGGCCACGTTCAGACTGCATGAACACAGCCTTCTCATTTATTTGAATGGGACTGCTGCTCAGCAGAGGTGCTAATGCTGAGAGTTCCATAAAAATAAAAATAAAAATGTCTCAACTTGGCATCACAATGCAGCATCATTTGGCAATATACTGTGGTGGTTTGTGTGTGAAGTTAAATAAAAAACTTGTATATATATATGTATATGTGTGTGTGTGTGTGTGTGTGTGTGTGTGTGTTTGTGTGTGTGTGTGTGTGTGTGTAGGTGCGTGTAGATGGTTTAACAGGGAACATTCAGTTTGACCAGTATGGGAAGAGAATCAACTACTCTGTGACAATCATGGAGCTGAAGAACAATGGACCTGTTAAGGTAAGTGATGAGTCAGTTTGCCATCACGAATAGCATTATAGCATGTGGCTATGTGATATGTAACATTTGTGTGTGTATGTGTGTGTTCTTAGATTGGCTATTGGAATGAGGTGGATAAAATGGTGGTGACAAAGTCAGACCTTTACCCCAATGACACCATGGGAATGGAAAATAAGACCGTCATCGTCACAACTATACTGGTAAAAAAAAAAAAAAAAAAAAAAGTATTATACTCTATGTGAATGTGTAGGCCATCTGAAAAAAAACACAAACTATAATATAACAGTGGATGTAAGCAAATGTACAAAAAGCTGTTAGGATGGCTTCAGTATAGCTGTTTTGCATCTCGTCTCCTCTGAATTTTCCTTACACAAGTACAGTAGAGGAAAAAAGAAAACTCTTCTGGCCTGAGGAAAAGAACATTCAGTTCTTATTTTGTTGTGCAGCTGACATTTAATATTTTGTGCCATTTTGGCACAAAGTGCAATGTTACATTTTGCAAATGAATAGTAAGTTAAGATTTATTTTGCTATGAGACTTTTCTAAACCAAAAGTTGAAGTCGAACCAGTGTGAACAGTTTGAATTGCTGCCTCCTGGGAGGTGTTCCAAGATGCTTCTGGTGAGAAAGAATATTCATCAAAAGTCTCTCATTCCTAAAGTACAGAAGCATGTTGCTGACATGTCAGAAAAAGAAAAACACATCAGTATCCAGTTATAATGTAATGATTTTGTGATGAGTATGCATACACTAAGAAGGATTTTGCATGCATGGGGCAGTACAGAAGGACGAATGAGTCTGACCCTCTGGAAGTAGCATCATGTCAGCAGGAGGGGCAGGAAGACTCCATACAAGATACACCATTTCAGCTGCATCCAAGCTGGATATCAAACAAATTGATCATATTTCTTGATTTTTCCATTTTCTCTTTAATGTGAAATACATCTTGTTATAACACAAAAGGGTTATAAAAGGTTATAAAAAATTTCTTATTCTGTTGTGGTAGCAGTGAACTTCCATACTCTAGAAATGGGAGCCGCAAAGCAACTGAAATTTTGAAATTTTATTTTTTTATTATATAACTTTTTTTTTTCCTCTCAAAAATTATCACAGTAATATCAGTTAGCTTATGTATCAATACATATTGTTGTTTATAAGGCTCAGTGTATTCATGTTTTATTCTGTGAAAGTGAAGTCAAAGATAAATTTCCACTACAGTGGACAATAAAGTTGTATGGTATTTTTGCATTGTTACCAAATAAGAGCTGGAACACAGATGGACAAAAGTACGAGACTGATAAATGGAAAGACTGTGTTGTCTACACCTTTGGAACCAAAGTGACAAAATTGAGAGTGAGCTCACATTAGTCACATTAGGAACACAGAGAACACATCATAAGTTGCAGTAAACTATGTAATATAGTTTTAACTGTAATAACATAAAACAATAAGGATTAATCACTCTGTGTGTGTGTGTGTGTGTGTGTGTGTGTGTGCGCGCGTGCATGTAGGAAGCCCCCTACGTGATGCTGAAGAAGAATGCTGAGCTGTTTCAAGACAATGACCGTTATGAAGGTATGTTTGTATACTATGCTGTGTGTATGTTTGTGTGTGTGTTCATGTCTCAAGTCTCTTATGGTTGTGATGAGCATGCCTGCCTGCATGCTTAGAGCACTGCATAGTTATATTTAAAGGCCACAACACATCAGCACTGAGCGATGTGCATCAAAACAGCCGCACCTATTATTTTCTGTGCAAAACCCCATACCAGCAGCTAGATGCGTGCCGGCACTCATTGATGCACGGCTCCACATTGATGGGCCGCCCCAAGAATACTTGAGGCCACTGTTCTATTTCCAGCCTTGTTGTTCCTGAATTAAACACATTTTTTCCTCACTCACTTTCTCCTTGCACATACCAGCTCCTGTAGCAGCTCAACCCCTGTCCTCAACATGCATGTATAATGAGAATTGAGCACTATCCTGTGCTTTATGACTCACAGTCCCATAATGATAAAGACAATGACAAAATATGACTTTTCTGGCTAGCCAAAGATATGTTGATTTGCTCTTTAGGTTAGAAATCAAGTGTAATAAGTGGGTTTCCACATATGATTTTAAGCCATTGCATAGATGGGAGAAGTGTATATCTTTCAGTAAAAGTAGTAATAACTGTGTGTGTCCTCTGTTGACGTGCTGTTGTGCCATGCTTTCTATTGGTATTGGGGCAGCACTTGACACTCGTCATATGACACAGTGTTTTCAGCTCAAGGAATTCAAAGCATGTACTGTAATATAATTAGTCCTATATCTATAATCATACAGCATCAGCATTGATTAGTTATTTGGTGTGTGATCACTTTAAGCAAGCTGTCGCAGTGCAATACTGACACAAAAACAAACAAAAAAACGCAATGAACGCTTTCCTTGAATGTTATTAAGTGTTATTATTTTACCCAGAGCAACAAGAAAATATTGCTATATTATTAGACATGCAGTAACGATAATAACCTATTTAAGCAATAACAGAGACTAAACTAGATCTCAAACTAATGACAGCCTAAAATCTAGTGTACAATAACACATCACTAGCCTTGCAAACACAGTGTTATGGTAACCTTATAAGCCTATAATGTTAGCTGGTCAACAAAATACCTGCCTGTAGTCAACATTAATAATGAACATAGTGTTTCTCTCAGTTTAACATTAGCCAGCAGATGGTGGCAGCGGAACATGGAAGATTAAGTTAATCAACCATTTTTGTAGTCAAGCCAGCACTCCATGCAAACAGGTGTGGCAAGCAGAAAATATTTTACAAATTTTCAGCAAATACCAATCTAATCAAGTTAACTTCCCTTATTCAAAGCTAGTTGCAAGCTAACATCATGCTGAGCTTAGCGTGTTTGCTAACCGTCCATAGGTGCTAACATTAACTTTCACATCACCAAGTGACTGACATGTCTTGGTGTGTTTTTAGATGCCTGACAAAGTTTGATGTGGTCGATCCAGCATCTTTTATTTTGACAACTGAGAAGTTGCATTTAGCGATTTCTTTTGTTTAAGCTTTGATTGAAGTTATTATAGCCAAAGGTTATGACAAATGGCACAGCAGCTGTAGTTGTGCTCACCATGGTGTTATTGCTGCAGCATCAGATGTTTAACATTACACATAATAGTGAGGGAGGGAATGACATTTAGCTCATTAGATGTTTCCTTAATGTTAATGACTCAAAACAAGTCTCAAACCTGCAGTCCAAGTCGAGTCTCAAGTCAGGTCTTAAAGACATTGACTGTACGACAAAAGTGTGCCTCAAGGCCAAGTCGCAGACTCGAGTCCCCATCTCTGATGTGTGAGTGTGTGTTAATTGTATAGTTTCGTTTTTTAATTCTTAATTTACTTTACTTGTTTATTAAGGTCAGAAAAGGGGTTGTACAGTCACATTTTACAGACCTTTAGGGTTCTCCATTAACAACACAACAATCATACTGCCACCATCTAATGTAGCACCATCATACAGCTGTGTGTTTTCATACAGCCTTGCGTAGAATACACATAATATGTTCATGATATACTCTTTTAAAATTGTTTCACATCACCATGTTTCTCACCAGTATACCCAAGAGGTGGAGGATAGGTTACTGCTGATAGTGAATGTGCAACATGTAAAGTATTCCACATGTAGTCTGTATTCTAGGACCCACTCTGTGCATGTGTGTGTCTTTCCGTCTGTTTTTTGACTGATGCTAGGTTACTGCGTTGACCTGGCAGCAGAAATTGCAAAGCATTGTGGTATACGCTACCAGCTAAGAATTGTGGGAGATGGCAAATATGGTGCAAGAGATGCAGAAACCAAGATCTGGAATGGTATGGTTGGAGAGCTGGTATATGGGGTAAGAGTTCAAACACACACACACACACACACACACACACACACACACACACACAAAACAATATAATGGTTAATGAATATTGTGTTTTTCTAATATTAAATGTACTGTAGCAGTGAGGGAAGTGGTTTTTGGTGGTATGAGTTCCTCCTTTGGCATGATTTCATTCATAGCTGCTGATAAATGATAAGTTATCAGTAACCAGGTGGTTTACTTAGTGAGGTTGGTAGCATCTTATTTTTGCAGGCCACAAAGCACAGTCAGGGGCTGTACACATGCTGCATTTTTTGCGTCCTCAAATCCATTGTTTTCAATGTAGATGTTCAGTGAGCACACTTACACACCAAAGCCACACTGTTGCAGCATACAGCGCCTATTTTTCAGGGCGCAAACACCCGAGCTCTGAGAAAAACGGAGTTCTATTGGACTTTTGGAACGCAGCAGAGTGCACCACATGTCATGTGATTAGGAATAACCAATCACAGCTGACAGATATCTTTCTCTTCATCCGTATAACTCAGTCTGTGATAGTGCCTGGAAGAAGATCAGCTCTACACTCAGGATTTCAGGTAAATAGGCTATGATATGGTACTTGTTAAGGTAGCTAAGCAACCTCAGACGCAACCTGTCCTGAAAGCTGACACAGAACAAGAGTAGCACACAGTGCGTGACCTTGCATTTTCCAGGCGATTAAAGACGCAGTATGTGTACAGCCCCTTAAGTTTCTTTTCTTTTCTTTTCTTTTCTTTTCTTTTTTGAGAACAATGAACAAGTTTCTGAGAATTTATGTTTCAGTATATTGAAGATTTAGTGGTCAACATCTTTCCCATTTCATAAGTTTGCATGAATTTGATCATAGCATAGCATAGCATAGCATAGCATAGCATAACAAGTACATCTTAAAAATTGTCATGTGTTCTCAGGGATTGTAACAAGAACAGAATCTATGCAAGATATTTACTTCAGTCAAGTGCAGTTTATTACAACTAAGATTAATACAAAACAAACAATAGGGTGTGTGGTCAGCAACATCTGCAGTGAAAGCAGTGCATGGATGAGTGGCAGGTATGTTGGGGAGATGTTGAATGTGCCAAAGCAAATGAGGAGGATGCAGGGTGTCTATTTACTATACCAAGGAAAAGACAAGGGTGAGGACATTGGCCAGCCTTTGTAACCTGGAAGACCAGGCAAGCCAGGTGTGGTGACAATGTCCATTGCCAGTTATTATCTGAGCTTGACAAGAACAGCCTCCTAGACATTGGAATGAGTATTACACCACATTTTGAAAAATAATTCAGTTATATTTGTCTTTTTGTATGTTAATTTCTTCTCTTTCAACAGCTGGCTCAAGTCCATGAACAGTCCACTGTCATTCTCACTCTGTCTTTGTTTACCCAACAGAAAGCAGACATAGCAGTTGCTCCACTGACGATCACTCTTGTTCGTGAAGAGGTGATAGATTTCTCCAAACCCTTCATGTCTTTGGGAATCTCCATCATGATCAAAAAGCCACAGAAATCCAAACCAGGAGTCTTCTCCTTTCTGGACCCACTGGCCTATGAAATCTGGATGTGCATTGTCTTTGCCTATATAGGAGTTAGTGTTGTACTCTTTCTGGTAAGTCGGTCTGTTTATGTGTATAGATGTGTTTTGTTACCGCCAGAGCTCTGAAGTACTCTACTGTCATCATGGCTGTTAGAGTTTCTTAATGTAAGTGTGTTGTGTGTAGGCGTGAATGTCCTGTCCGAAATGTGCAAACTGAGTGTAGTTGAAGCTTAAAAATAAGAGTCAGATCCCAGTAATACACATAATGTGCAAAGACAGCTGTATCACATGGATGTGAAATTGATGAAATCACATGAAAATGTTGCTGCACAGAAAACCTGTAAAGGCCCTCTCCCACTGCACAAGAAATCTGCTAACACCCGCTAACATCAAGTCAGGCTTGTCTACTGCAGACATTTTTCAACATTTATATGGTCATTCGTAGCGCTGAATGTCATTTACTGCTGCGTACATGGCCCTTGTCTACTGGCAATGGGAATGGCTGTGTTTAAAAAAACTGCATACACACGTTAATTTGGGTGGAAAGGGGTATAAGAGTCAGGGCCTGCATTACATTCAGCACCCGAAGTACAGATTTTGTACAAAGGCACCAGACAGAATACACAGCTGGTAGCGACTCATTATCACCCGCTGTGAGCTGATTGATACCCTGCTGTTCTAAGCAACCCAAGTGCCTCTGGATAGAATCCCCTTGCATCAAACAGACTTGATCCTAAGTGGCACATCCTGCCACATGTGTGATCTGCACAGGGATGTGACCCCACAAACACACTGCAACTTGTAATGAAACAATCCCAGTCTTAACCGGCTTCCAAAGTGGCTGATGGTGTGAAAGGGGTCATTTTGCCTGATAGTTTCCGAGGCCAGATGTTCTGACAGTCAAGCCATGTAAGGGAGTCCTACTGGGGTGTTTTTTGGATGATTTAGGTGTGCTCATCATGGTCTGAAGTCAGGGTGGGATTCCTATCAATCACTCCTTGTACCTGTTGGCCCTCCTGTGCTCCTCAGACTTGCTGCACTGACCTCTCTCTATACTCCTCCTCACTGATAAGATGTGCTCTGTATAGGAGGCTCACCACTGATCTTTGATGTGAGTGTGGTTAGAGTCTGTGGGAGAGCACTGTGGGAGTTGTTTTACTGTACTCTGTGATTTTGTCTGTCCAATAATCCATCCACCTGATGGATGTGGTTAATCAAGATGCTTATTAAACAGCATGACTGTTACACAACTGTGCCTTGAGATGGTCACAATTAAAGGCCACTCTAAAATTTGCAGACAAAGGCGTCTCAAACACTATCAACTTTGCATTAAAAATACATAATTGACCAAATGACACAAAGTGACAACAGTGATAAACATTCATAAAGACTTCTTCATGTGCATGACAGATGTCATGGTTATCATGGTGTCATGCTGTTGTTTTTTTTTGCAAATCCCTTCAAATAATTTTACATGAAATATATAATGTGCATATTATGCAACACAGTGTGAAGGTTTTATAGTTGAAATTTTCAGTCATGTGCCGCAAATTTGTACAAGATGGGTTTAAAGGAAATATATTTTCTTTCAAAATAAAGTTGGACAATGTGTCACCCACCACATCATAGAAACCCAGGTGCTTTTCCACATACAGTGACTGTCAGTCTGTCTGCAGTGATTTGAAAACATGTGACCTTTCATGCTTTCTTTACATTAACTTTTATCAATACAATATTGTTTGTGTGCATTCTCCTGTATGAAAATCAACACATTTCTGGTATCAAATGGAAGCAATAGATGATAATATTCTCTTGTAGGTGTCCAGATTCAGTCCCTATGAGTGGACACTGGAGGAGCCAGAGGACGGAGCGTTGCCACTGACAACTGAATCTACCAATGAGTTTGGGATCTTTAACTCCCTTTGGTTCTCTTTGGGTGCTTTCATGCGGCAGGGTTGTGACATCTCACCAAGGTTAGTTTGGCACCATTCATTTCTGATATTTTCTATTAAACATGACTTTGCTTCACAGTGGCTTTTGACACTGTCAGAAGGGCTGTTTCAGAGGTTGTACCTATGGATCGCCTTATATTTCACTGCACTATATTGAGAGACTTTTCTGATGATTTGTCAACTTTGATTAATATACATGAGGGGGGCAGAACAACTCAACCACATCTGTGCTTCTCTGCATTTGTAGAAACAAAACATAAAAAATAAGCCTGTCTTGCTTTATTTGCAGCTTATTGAAAGCGGAGGTGTTATTTTCACATTCTGTGCTGCATATGGCACAACCCCGTTTAATATGACTTACCATATCTGATTTCTAGATTATATTTACTGTGGCAACATGTTGCTTCAGTACACGGACCACGGTGCTCTTATACCCAGCAGAGTAAAGGTTGGTTGAGGGTACAAAGCACATGATCAGGCCAGGGGTCCACATTTATATCATGTTCAAGTCAGTGTTGACTTTCTAAATATTCAAATAAAGACTTAACCTTAAACTTATCCTTACCGTAACCAAATGTTTTACTTTCTTTAACATAACCAAACTGTTTTCACAGTCACCAGATGTTTTCCTGACCCAAACCAGGTTCTTTGAGTTGCCTAAAAATAGATATTAAAGACTATCATAGATTTAAAGAAGAAAAACAAACATTCACATGGAGTGTGTTGCAAATGTATTTAATGCAGGCTTTTTACATTGACAGAGAGCATTTTGTTTGATTTTCTGTACAACTGTAATTAGCACATGCTAATTTGTTGTATATAGACTTAATTTTTTGACAGTGCCGTTTGGTGGAATATGAGACGTAACATTGCCTGGTGATACGTGGAAATGTAAAAATTGTAATAAAATGATACAGACACAGCAGCACTTCTAGGTCCTGTATGGGAAGTATGATATTTTAAAATACATTGATATGTCTTATAAATACAAGTAACTAAAAATCTAGACATGCTCAACATTAAGTTATGTGGTTTACTTCAGTTGTCCAGATTTTAAGATTTTAACAATGTTGTTAACTTAGGAAGGCTGATGATAGAAATGAGAAATTGTAAGAAGTTACAAAGGCTAATGAGGGCTTTGGCTCTTTATTAGCAATGACTGCTATGTCCAGGGAGGGAGGATGTTCCCTACAACAATTTGCTGAAAATGTCAACAGTCAACAACATTGTTACATTTGGCAGAGTTCTAAGTAGTCAACGTCTTTCAATCATTCTTTTGAAGACTGTACTCGACATCCTCCTAGCCATGAAATTCTCATCTAAGTGCTCAAGTTAGTAGACTATTTATCTCTATAAACAGATTCTGCATACGTATGCAGACCAACACATTCATCAAAATGTAATCTTGGCTAGCCTTTCTTTAAGTTTATCTGCAGTCATATGTAAATATATTTTTAAGATTAGTAGGTAGTAGGTAAAGCTGCAACTTGAGCAGCTACGTGATCCACCAACTACATGACTTGACCACCATACCTACATGTAAGTTTATGATTAGCTCCCTTCGCTTCTTGATGCAGAAGCGTAAGCTCTGAAGAATTCTAAGTTGGCATTCAGCGATCTATGAAGTGTTAAAAGAGAGACAGTTCAGGTTAAGGTTAGGGCAGGGGTAAGGGTTACATCTCATTACTTATAAGGTGAATCATATCTTAATGTAGAATGAATACAGTAAATGGTTAAAGCTGATTACTGCTATGTTTGGTCCTATATTTATTCACTACAATGTTGCGTTGTAGCAGGGTTCAAATATCCATTGCGTTGGATTTGTCTTGTACTGATGGTGGGCGCAGCTTGTTGGGGTGTGTCATGTGGGCTGCAAACAGAATGTGGCTGCAGCTATATGTGTCTAAAAGGACCAGCGCATGCAAGAGGAGTCTTAGCATAAATATCTGCTGGCTACACTGGTTCAACCTGAAATATTGGCCCTTGCCCTCAGAGGTTTATCTTCCTCAGACCAACAGCTTATTGGTTCCAAGATTGTGAGACTATAATAACAGCATACTTTGATGCGTTTGTTTGTGTGTGTGTGTGTGTGTTTTTGTGTGCAGGTCTCTGTCAGGTCGTATAGTAGGGGGGGTGTGGTGGTTTTTCACTCTGATCATCATCTCATCATACACTGCCAACCTGGCTGCCTTCCTAACGGTGGAGAGGATGGTTTCTCCCATCGAGAGTGCTGAGGACCTGGCGAAACAGACAGAGATAGCATATGGAACCCTGGACTCTGGATCCACCAAGGAGTTCTTCAGGGTAAGGACTTCTCCAGGGTCATACAAATAGCACTGTATTACTTCACAATGCAACACAAGATAGCACAACGGCTACACAAGAGTGCACGAAGAGGGTCGTGATGGGCATTCCTGCTGACACCATACACCACTGATCAGCAGCTGATGGTGGTAAAACTCCAAGGCAGGAAAATAAAGACTGACAGAAACATTGATTTAAGCAAGTTTTGAATATTCTTAAAGCTGTCATTGTAAATGTTTCATAAGGAGATGCATTCACTATGCTGGGCCTCAGTGGTAAACATTTTTATGCCCTCGGTGCCAGTGATAGCCGTGGCCGGAGGCATGATGTTTTTTGGGTTGTCTGTCTGTTCAATCATCCATACTCCCATTTTTGTAAATGCGATATCTAGAGAATGGAAGGGATTTCTTCAAATTTGGCACAAACATCCACTTGAAATTTTTGATATCATGATTAAAATTTGGTGGTCAAAGTTCAAAGATCAAGGTCACTATGACCTTGCATCCATCTTATTCTTGTGAATGTGGTATCTCAAGAACACCCTATGGACATTTCTTCAAATTTGGCACAGACGGCTACTCGCACTTAATTATGAACTGATTCGAATATGGTGATCAAAGGTCAAAGTCACTGTGACCTTGTGTCCATCTCATTCTCACCAACATGATATCTCAAGAAGGCCTTGAGGGAGTTTTCTCAAATTTGGCAAAAACGTCCATTTGGACTTTACGATAAACTGATTAGATTTTGGTGGTCAAAAGTTACTGTTATCTCAAAAAACACATTTTTGGCCAGAATTCATACACTAATTATGACATATTTCGACAAATGTCTATCCACAAAGTCAAAGGTCAGTTTCACTGTTACATCATAATACTCTCCAAAAACACTTTTCTGGCCATTATTTAATGTCATAACTCAGGAACAGAAGGGAAGACATTGGTCAGATACTGAATTAGTAGTGCTAATCTTGGGCATCCACCTTGAAACTGTGCTGATTGTGTAGATGTATAGATGTTGCCGGGTGCAAGTTGTGTGTGATGCAATCACTTTTTAGCATTTGTAGCTTCTTTACAGCAAAATCCATATTTTAAGCATTGTCTACTGTCATGGCCACATATGAGACTGGGCTGACATGGATATAAACTGTAGCTGCAACTTGACTGGTTCACAATGGCATGTATTTGCAAGGTGCTAATTCTAGTTTTTACAAGAAAACGCCACAGTATATTTCGAGCTGTGCTCAATTGTATTGAAGAACCCAAGCTATACAAATTAAGCTGTAGTATCTTATCTCTCTTTTTCAGCGCTCTAAAATTGCCTTGTTTGACAAGATGTGGCAGTACATGAAATCAGCAGAGCCTTCCGTCTTCGTCAAGAAAACGTCAGAGGGTGTCCTGCGTGTCAGGAAGTCCAAAGGGAAGTACGCCTACCTGCTGGAGTCCACCATGAATGAGTACATCGAGCAGAGGAAACCCTGCGACACTATGAAAGTGGGAGGAAACCTGGACTCCAAAGGCTACGGCATTGCCACGCCTAAAGGATCCCCATTAAGGTGGGTGGATCAGTATAACAATGCTAGCCAACCTGCACTGCCATGTACCATTCACACTACTAACCTGCTGCCTAGTAACTGTCCCTCTCCCCATTCACAGCTCTTTTCTCCACACTCGAGACTATGAAAGAGACATTTTTAATAGTTACCTATAGCTGAGAGTGGATTCAGAGTTTCCCTCACTCAGTGCTCTGAAGCCTTAGCAATCATTATCAGAATACACTCGCTGACCACCTACTACAGTAGTCAGGTGGTTTGTAGCCAGTGTGTGAGCTGTGGCTGTGCTCATGTGCAGCCCTGCTCAGGAAAATAAACTATCGTGGGGAACAATGTAGTCTGGTCCCAAGCCTTAGTGCCAATTGGGCGTTGCAGTATGTGAGTGTGATGAATGGGACATGGCGGCTTACTCGTTGTTATAATAATCCACCTACCCTGATGACATCATCTCAGTGGTTTGTATTATTTCCATGGTTACCACCTCTGACCAATGGCTAGTGGTGGTTTCCGTGACAACTGGGGAGGGCATTTAACGTTTGAGATTTCAGGTCTTAAAGAAAAAGTTCTAATGATGTATCATATTGGGTGTAAAGTTAGTATTACATAGTCTCTTTTTGTAAAAAGGGTTATCATGATATGATAATCAGTGTAAAATATTCTCAGCCATCTGCTGCTTTATCCATTTCCATTAAAACTGATTAAATTTTCTTTTTAGGGAGGAGAATTTGGCTGCAGGTTTTTAAGCAATTTTGATGAGCTGGCTCTTTAAGACCTGGATCAAGGGATTGTTGTTGAGTTGAGTTTATGACCTGAACTTTTCGTGCTGGCATGTATGTGTGTGTGTGTGTGTGTGTGTGTGTGTGTCTGTCTGTCTGTCTGTCTGTCTGTCTTTTTGTGTATGCGTATACATGCTGTGTCTCTTTCCAAAAGAACTACTGGACATGTTTTATTTCTATGTTATAGGTACAAATTATGAATAGATAAGATTTTAGTCATTTATTCAAATCCCTCAGAATATCCCATTTTATTCCAATTTGAAACTCAGAAATTCTATCATTGGTTACTGCTATTGCTCAGCATTCAAAGCAACAAATCTCTAAGTGGTTTGGTAGCAGGAAACAGGGCGGGTTTATGTAAAATTCTTCTAAAAGTTATTGTTCTGCAACACTCAGGTCTGTAGTTTGGTACGAATTAAAGGGGAAATAGAGATGGTGTTCAATTGATACATTGCTAATTAATTATTTCCATTTAACTGGAATTTTTTATTATATTTATCACAATATTTATCGCCTGAGGCCACAGCTTGAGTGTACACACCCTAGGGTTGCAGCAGTATACCAGCTTAAAGGTATACCCTGAAATGAAAATTGATGGTTATCATACCGTGTACATTTTTTTATTTACAATATTGAAAAACAATGCAGCTGGACAGAGAATCACCTTTATTTTAGTTATTTTCAAAAGGGAGACTTTTTATACATAAACAATGTATCCAGGTTTCAATTATAGTAATGAAACATTTCTTCAACCATAACCCATCTGTTTTTATTCCTTTGGGGATCTCATTTCCAGGCATATTTTAGGATGATTCGGGGGTAGTTTGACAACCTGCTTCCTTTCATTGGGCCTAGCATAACAAAAATTAATACTAACTACAGGGAATCCTGCTGAGCAACTGAGCACCACCAGTTTCTCCTCCGTTGGTGCTCTTCTGCTCTGAGTTGAATTTTTTTCAACTCAAGGAGCTCAGAGGTGCCTAAATTGCAGAAACACGTGGCACGTAGCAACACAAAAACAGCAAGTAAAAAGCTTCATTCTCATTAAAACAATTACAAAAATTACATCCAACTTCTCAAAATGCTTTTTGTGTGGTTGAGGCCTTGGGCAGTAACAGCATTCATCTATGAAAGAAAATATTGGTTGGACGTGTTTAGGATGTTTGTCCTGCTGCATATCCTAAAATTTGACACCTGTAAATAAAAAAACTACATATCCTACACTCTTCTTCCACATTTGGATGAGAGCTGCGGGTCATGACTTTAATATTAGATGTTTCAGTTTTACTTCAGTACACTGGAGTACAGAGACAGCCAGATGCAAAATGTGTCACTGCCCTGCCACTGTCAGACTGCACCACACTTAAGTTTTCATATCTTAATATAAATAATGATCCAGATACTTGTGTACGTGTATGGGTGTGTGTGTGTGTGTGTGTGTTGAGCTGCATGCTTGTCACTGAGTTTGTTGTTTCTCACTTTTGTGTCTTTTCAGCACACTACAGGTGGCTGTATGGTTCTGTCTGCCCTGCCCTCTCTCTCTCTTCTCTGTCTCCTTGTGTTGCTGTCTTTCTCAGTCGACTCTGAACCTTAACCTTCTTCCGCAGAATGTTTTCAGTGATGATTGCAGTTGCTTGTATTTGTTGATTCTGCACAATTAAAGCAGCATTAAGCGATTTCTGAATTCCAGTAGTAACTCATATTAAATAGTCTTGACTAAACAAGGTTATAGCTGACCATTAGCTTAAACCTGAACATCCCAAAGGGCTCCTCTTTACCAGTGTGCCGAGACAGTAGTTAGCTGATGGGCCCCAACTGACCCCTTGTTCCTCCCCTTCTCCGTACAATGTGTACTGTATTTTTCTATGTGCTCCTTAATGCCACCAGACTCTATGAAGAAAAACACTAATTTAACATCACTAAATACAGCAGCTGCTGGTCTACCACTGCCTTAATCAGTTAGGGTTGTTTGTGATATTGTGTGACTTTTGTGAATCTGAACCGAACCATTGAAAGGCAGATGTCATACAATAACACAAACTAACTAACTGATCAAGGTAGCGGTAGACTAGACATTTAAATTGTTTTTCTCAGTGAAGTCTGGCTTTAAAGACAGCGATGGCTTAAGTCATCAAGTCTTCAAAATCGCTGTCTGATAGCAAGGTAAAGCAGCAAAAATGTTCTAAATATAGCATACAGTAAAACTTATGTTGGTCAAACTCAAAAGCTCATTTTGATCTTTAGTGTAGAATCTAAGTCGTGACGATTCTTGTTGAGAGTCAGTGTTTTTAAATGGATGCCAGGGTCTCCCACCCATTAATTTATTTGTGATGGCTGCCATGATTAAAACATCTGATGCCACATTTTGGTTTACTATTTTTGGAGCTAGACTGCTCACTAGGACCACTGCTGGAATATATATATATAGATATAGATATAGTTATATATAGATATCATTCTGGTATATATATCGCTGTTGCTCCACACTCTCGTACTCTGGGAACAAATGGAGCAACAGACCGTCAGTGCAGTGAAAATGAAACTTAACTGTACATTGCGCTGAGTCTAAAAATTTGCCTGTGCAGCAGCTGCTCCTCATATCCATTGGTCTGATCTGATCGAATTGTCTGATCAATCATCCACCCACTCAAGATCAGAGGTCAAGATCAGAGCCCTAGCAACCCTTTCACATTACTTCAATTTTAATAATATCGCTTAATGGAGCTTTAAGTCTAACCCTTTGATAGATCTACTGTATCACTGCTGTTGATGTACTATAGCATGGTAGAACCAGAGACATATTTTTATTTCTACAACTTTAAATCATGAAATCTGATTCAGAACTCAATACTGGTCAATTATTCACTGAATTCCTGCAAACATTATCTTCCACTTCTCCCATGTCTCTGCTCCTAGCATGATCTTACCACTTTAATGTAATGTGTTTTTTTCCTTGTTGCTCCTGTCTTGGTCACATGGATGATTCATGTTATAATGTCAATGGCGGGTTCAGTTCAGAAAAAAACAGAAAATTCAAGT
This sequence comes from Epinephelus lanceolatus, assembly GCF_041903045.1. Taxonomy (NCBI): domain Eukaryota; kingdom Metazoa; phylum Chordata; class Actinopteri; order Perciformes; family Serranidae; genus Epinephelus; species Epinephelus lanceolatus. The sequence goes on along the minus strand of NC_135736.1, from coordinate 6,667,091 downwards.
TCGCACAACCATCATATTCAGAATTTGAAACAAAAATATAGCAATAGTTAGTGTGTCAATGACAAATGCCTTGGTGCCATTACACAGTATTTGCAGCCAGTCAAATCTGTGGTGAACTGAGCCCATGCCAAGTTATTAGTCAGATTTCTGCACCACATAGCATAGAGTGTTGTAGACATCCTAAACAACATTAGCCTGCAATAATCACTACGTAATACATGAGGTTTGCTATTGACAAGCTTGCTTGATTCACTACCACTCCTCATTGGCATCAAATTCACCGCCTTTTCTTCCTGCCATTACATCATTACTATTATGTCAAAAGCTCTTCCTGCTGGATTGTCCTTTCTCCTTTTTAAGAGTTTATCATTAAATGTAGGCTCTTTAAAAGCTACAAAAAATAAACCAAACCACTGGGCTGGTTGCAGAAAGATATCTTAGACTTGTCTACAGATTTAGATCAGTCTTAGATTTGCTATGGTGTAAGTGAGTGGGACAGTTTCACACAACAATGAAGAATAAAAAAAATATTTGAGGCCTAAAATCATTAAAGTATTCTCAGTTCTCTGGAATGATTGCATGAAGTAAGCAAAAGTTCTTTTTCTGACTCAGTTGGGTGTTTCACAATGGGAGATGCAGACCACTCCTGAACTGCATAAACCCTCTCGAAGCCTCAAAGCATGTTGACCAGGGTAGCCTGTAAAATGGTTGTTTGTCACATATCACAAATGTCCTGTACTGTCACTCCTGCTAAATAGGTCCTACAAAGTGGCCATGCTCCTGGTGCCTCAAACCCAAAGGGGGCTGTCAGGTCTTTACATCAGAGATATGGCCTCTGGTGGAATAATGGCATGCCTGTGTGGACCAGGGCTTAAACAGCTGATCAGCTCTCCTGAAGTCTGCTGTCCTGCTTACATCTACGTGCAGAGCCAAGACAGGGCATAATGTGTTAAGCCTTTGTTCTTTCCTTGAGGAAAATGGTGGTGACTTAAAAGCTAAAAGATCCTTTCAGGGGCACCTAAACTATCGGCTGAGTTCAATTTAGGGATGAAATCTGGCTTGGGCTGCAAATCAAGAGGTTTCTAAAAGGGAAACACACTTAATTTTTTAGCCAATGAGCATCTTTAGCTGAAACAGTTTGTAAATGTTTCTGTTATTGTTCGCTAGCACACAGTTAAACTAATTTCATCATTCTTTCAACATAGGGTTTGGTTACTGTGCTGACTGGCTAACTAGTGTTTTGAAGCCGTCCTATCAGTCTTCTGGTTTCTGTTTGTATAACGAATACAACTACTGCAATCTGCTGGTATGGAGAGTTATTTCCTCTCAGGCAGGTGTCGAATGTACATGCTAGTTGGCTATTTGTTGTAGTCTTTGCAGTGTGCTCCATTGTTTGGCCCGGACACACAAAATGTGAGGCGATGCAACAGTCTGCCTTTGTCGCTTCTAGTTCTTTGATGCTGGTCTGGTGTTTTCTGGGCCTGAGTCCCAGTGCAAACTGCAAGAAAGAGGGGCAGATGGATAAGGCTTATAAGTCGCTAACACACTTAGCTGTGGTTAAAGCGAAGAGCAGTGCAGTCTTAATGAAGAGAAACTTCCTTCCTCCTGCCTCTATGGACTTAACTGGGTGATGAGAGAAGGGAGCATCCTGCCCAGAAGGATTCTCACTAAAGCCCACTTAGGTGTTTAAATGGCCTTTTCCAGTTCTTGCAGGAAACCCAGTCAAGTCAACCACATGGCACTGAAACACAATGGTGTGCTTGGGCTTACAACACTCCTCAACTACCTACCACCTCACTGTAGAGAAAGTGAGTGGAGGAGTCTCTTGAGTCAGCTTCCACCTTTCACACGTCAAGCCAAGAGGGCTATGCAGTCTGGGTAAGAGTGGTAGATTTCCCTCTGTGCCTGGGACAGAAGTTCATAGTGAGTGGGTAGAGGGTGGGTATGGTTCACCTGCCTGAAGCTACAAAATATAATTTGTGCTACCCAATGCTTGGTCACCAAGGGGCTGTCAGAATTAGTGACAAACCCTGCTCCCTCACTCTGGTTAGAGTGAGACAGATCAGGCTGGGAGACGTTTGGCCACGAGGGAAGTGAGAGCATCTACACCCAGGGGTACATTTACGGCTGACAGGAAAAAACAATGGCTACTGGGTGTTTTCCTAGAAGGTAAAGAGACCTATGACTGCCTGGACAGCAGCTCTACCCCCCTCTGACATGGACTGGACTTCTTCTAGGACTTCTTCATTGGTCTGCCCAGCGTGGTTGCACCCCACACTGACAGGCGTGCATCCATTGTCATTGTTACCCTGTATAGCACTGCCCACAGTGGGGATCCTAACTTAAAAGCTAATGGGTCTCTCCATTGATGGAGAGTCAAAATGCAAAACAATGTTATTTTTACAATGCACCTAAGGTGATCACAAAGGCACAGTTGTAAAACTGCTATCCAGTGTTGGAAAGATACTATAGATATCACTGAAGCCATGAGGCAAAGAAGGTGCAGGCAAAGTCTGGACAATATGAGAGACAGTGTATGTTCTGCACGTTGCACGAGTTGTAACTGGCTCTCTGTCCAGATAATTTTGAACCAAAGATTCCTGAGATGATTTTTCACCACTGTGGAATTCCTGACTACCTGCTCACAAATATGAGCATTTGATATCATCTGTGTATGAGAATATTCTGATTGTGTTATTTCTCAGTGTGGAAAGGGCTGCGTCCCCACACTCCCTAACTACCCTTGGGGCTAGTGAAAGACCAAATGGAATGGTTTGATACTTGCAGATTATGTCCTGGTATAGGCAAACCTGCAGAATTTCTTGTGTGACTGTGATGTGAAAATATGTGTCAGAGAAAAATTAGCAATTGTAACAACAGAGATTTGTGTTAGCATTCTAAAGGGCCAGTTTTTAGCTGCCACAGCAGCAAAGACGTGTTTACTCAAGGCCATGGGGTCACAATTTTGGGCTGCTGGTCAATCTGTTGTCCAAGTTGCCTATCTCTGTGTTCTGGCACCTCTCCGTCTCCCCCATGCTGCTGCGGTAAAGCCAGTCTTGGGTACCTAAAAGGCACACAGCATGTGTTTTCAGGGAAAGCAGAGGTCAAAGGCATCTTCCCCCTGCTTTCCAAGTGTGCTGCTCTCCCTCATTTTCTCCAAGGTTAGACTAAAAAAAGACCTTTGATTGGGTGGTTGGCATCCATATTTTTTACTTTATTTCAAAATGTTGGCACAGTTTTAGTTTTCTTTGAGACATTGAAATCGACGCTTCAGTTGTGGTCTGGAACTGGTGCAGACAGCTGCAGAGATAAAAGGAAAGTGTATCTGGTGCATGATGTGTGCAAGTGAAAAATACATCTAATACTCTTTGCAGTCTAGACACAAAGTAACTCTGCCATGTCTCATCTTGTCACCTTGAAAAACACATGAACATTCTGGCAAACAAAGAAAGTATGTATCTTCCAATAAAATTTGATCTCCTTCATGTTGCCAACCTTGGCTGGGCAGTAAATTACGCACAACCTTGGTGAAAATAGTGGCTCCATTAGTCCGTTTTTAAACAAAATATTATGTTCATCATGTTTTCAAATTGCTTATTACTAATGCAATACAAGTTGGATTTAGCGCCAGGACGCTGTCGGCACAGGCTGCTGATGTAGGCTGCTTTTTAATTTGCCAGAACATATCATAATGACAAATGCTGGTTCAGCCAGTTTGCATAAAATCAGGGCAGTTTAAGCTTGTACACCAGACTAGACCTGCAAAACCAGCAATCAACCCATTCTTTTCTTTGCATCACCTAGCCCAGGAGGTTCAGCCCTCTCAACTGAGACCACTAAGCCAATCACATGGCAAAAGCCCTGCAATGCACCTCAGGAGTAGCACAAGATGAGGTCATTAACCACAGAGATTTTATACCAGAGCATGTGGTTAGATGACCCTGAGTCCACCTGTTGGCTCACGTCTTCTAGGATTCCTGAAAGGACTGGAAAACCATTGGCTTATTTCTTTAACACTTATTCAGCACAATGTGGGAAGTGCACTGGGAGATGTATCCCTCAACAGGTTGTCTGTAACGCAGATATTCAAGATAGCCTTGATGAGCTGAGAGAGCTCGGTGTGGTTTCTCGCGGGAAGAGTGCGAGAATGAATTCAGGGGGGAACAACACATCTCTCAGTGACAAATGTGGTGTCAAAGGAGCTTCTGAGGTAATTCCCATTGTGAAAACACAGAACAGAGTTAGAAAAAGAACACTTCATTTTACAAGCTTGTCAACTTCCTACTATTTCCCAGGTATTAAACCTTGGGTGAGACTGTCTACCTTACACAAGCCAGGGTGCTCCAACAAGCAGCCAATAATCAACCGTCACTATCATGATCTGAAAGCAACAGAAAAATATTTACATTGAATGGTTAAACGTGATCACTTCATGGCAATTAAACATGTGATAAATGTTGATTGATACTCAACAATCTTTTAATTAATTAAATTATTTGTATACAATTGGACTGGCAGTAGGATGCCCCACCACCAACTACCAGAATACTCTGACTCCCTTCAAAACAGATTTCACACTGTTGAATAGCTGGTTGTAATATCAGCAGCTTTACCAACCATTCTAAAAACATTTGATATGATTCCAAAGTGACCATAATGCATGTAATATAATTCTTATACCAGTATATAAATCAATCCTGATCATGGTGGTAACGGGATGATAAGCAAGAAGACCCATTCCTTAGTTTGACTTTGCATGTAAGGGAAGCTTAGCGCTTATGCTAAAAACAATGATTTGCTCCTACTCCATCTGTGTCACTGAATCTGTCTCTTTGCTCTGCTTAAATGACAGTTCCAGTTCCTGCTGATCTAATCATGCAGTCATTTATCATGATTTTAAGTGATTGTTAGACAGATGTGAAAGTGCCCATTAAAACTAATGGCCTAATTAATGCTCACCAGTAGTCAGAGTCACCCCACAGGGGATTTACTCAGTGATTGTTACCAGGCTCAAAGTCATGGTGTTGGTGTAGCTGTGGTCCCTGAATAACAGCTGTGAAGCTGGCTTAGAGGAGGATGATTACTGGTGTCAGCGATGCAGGCAAATAGTTTGGCTGTGATGGGATGGGTGAGTTGTCTTTATGTCTATGTATGGTTGGGCTTTGATGGCATTTTATGGAATCTGAATCCACTATTTAATAAGCTTTTTAAATCTGAATTCCTTCAAATCCCTTATCGAATCTAATTAGGGTCTGTAAATAAATGTAAAGTGTAGAGCTAAATTTATGCACTAGAGAATTACTTGGCAGCCTATTTAGTGCTTACAGCCTGTAGCTACAACTTAGAAATATGTATTGGGGGGCCTTGTGACTTTTGTACACATACGTCTTTGCAAGTTACCTAATCCAAACTCTTGATTCAGAAATAAACTGACTATTTTAAATAGCCAATATGATGTGAATTAAAGTCTGATTGAGAGCTCTGACAACTTGATGAGACACAACCTCTTGAGAGGTGCTAATCTGTTGAGTGATGTTATAGAGTGTGCCTCTTTAAAATTAAAAATTACCTTTGGCCTGTTTCCCCATCAATTCCACTTTATCTAACACAATGTTCTAACCCCAACCTGTTATCTGCTGCAATCTTTGACCTTAGCTCTAACTCTCATCTGTCATCATCTCTGAAAAGCAAAACCAAAACTTAGCTTAAAGAAAAATTATGGTTAATACAACTTTGAATATATTTTCTTGTTTGGCCATCAGTTCTAAAAGTAATACTCACATTGGAACATGACGACGTCACTAAAAATGGAGTGGTCAGATGATCACACGGGTTGTAAACAAACACCCAGGTTAGTCAAACTTATCTGGAAGAGGAAAAGACAAGTTGTAGAATTATTGCCAATCTTTCTGTTGTAAACATCCATCACAGTGCACAGACACACCTCTGGTTACCTTATTTTACATGCTTGGGCTCAATCCCAATACACCCCTTGCCCCTACCACTTAGCCCTTACCCCTCCGTTTTGCGCATTTACTTTTAGGGGTAGGGTGTCCTGATCCTTGTTAGGATGGAGGAGTAGGGTGAAGTGTTAGAGCTACATGACCCTTCAAACTGAGTTTTTTTAGAGGCACACTCCAAAGTGAGTGTTATAAGATGCTTGCACAAGCAATAAAAGAAACCCGCACTTACGATAACCATCGTCTTATCTTAACTGGGTGTCATTTTAATGTATTATGGTCTTTTTCTTTATAACAAGTATTACCAAAAAAATGCTCATAGTATGTTGACGTCTCAGTGGCTGACTAGCTAACGTTACATTGTGCAGTGAAGTTGCTGCATTTGTTATCGCTTCTCTATTATCAGCACAGACTTACAGGGTAGGAGCATTGTTTGCTAAGTTAGCCTACAGAGTACTGCTCATGGCCTGTTAGTGACACAGTATCATTTTTTATATGACGACTTGTTTAATTGATTGATAGTGTGAAACTTATAATGTAAACAAATCGTGAGCGTCCATGCATCGCTATACACATCAGTTAAATGGCAAATGTCATTATGATGATATCATCAGCATCTGTTTACATGAACGCCATCGACAACTGCTGATGACGTATCGGGTCTTGAAGGGTTGTCCCATTTCATAGGGCAAGATTTTAACCACTACTCCTCATAAAGCGGTAGAGATACTGTAAAAAATAAATCTGATCAGGTCTTGAGGTGTTTCATTTCAGTTTGCTTTTTTACAACCTGTCTGATCACCTGATCACTTGTTTTAATTGCCCTGTTGGACCCATTTTTTCTCTCTTTTTATCTCAATGACTTTGGTGCGTACAATTTTATCATAATTGAAACAGCCACAAAAATACACAAAAATGGCTTGCAGAGAAAACATTTACCAGAAAACAGCCACGTTTTATTTTTGACCTTTTTGCAAGTAAGTTACTACATTTATAACATAAGACATAATCTGCAGCTGAAAATGTCTGACATTTAAACTGGTAAAAACAATGGTCAGTGCCAGCTAACAATGGGAAGCTGATTTGTGGATGTTTTATGTAGAGTTCTTTGCCAGTAACAAAGAGCAAGGAGAGAGAAATGATTCGATAAAGGATTTGTAATTTATCAGTCACCAACTGGCTATCAGAACCCAACCTTATCTCTATGGTTCTATAAAGACATATCAAGTGATTCTGACTTAGACATATTGTTCAACATTCTTATTTATTCAGCAGGTTGAGCTTAGCCGCTAAACTATGTTAAAGCTAATTCTATCCAATACTGATTAGTTTGATGCTAAGAAAAGAGAAGCATTCCAGCTGTGTATATTCTGTTTATGCTAAGGATTAACAGTTCATGCTGCCAACATGCATACCAGCAGAAGGACTGACACTGACAACAACTGAACTGCTAACAGCCACTGTGTTCATGTAGAAATGCTGTGAACCTGGCGGTGTTAAAGTTGAACGAGCAGGGGCTGCTGGACAAACTGAAAAACAAGTGGTGGTATGACAAGGGAGAATGCGGCAGCGGAGGAGGGGAGAGCAAGGTTAATACACACACACACACACACACACACACACACACATGTACACACTAAAACACACAAACATGAAAGTAGCACTGATTTATTAGGTGAAAAAAATGTAAAGAAGCAGCACAGTTATAACGGCACATGTCATGTGGAGGTAGCAGTGTTCTGTAGCTGTAGCCTTTCACATAAAATAACAGATGGATACTCATGTTACAAATAGATACTAGATCTAGCTGCTGCTGATCAGCTCCACCGATAGGTAGCGTTGTAGTCTGTGCTGCTTCTTCCACCGATGTGTTGCACCCTGTTTGGTTGAGGTCAGGGTTAGGGCAGGCTTCAGGGGCAAGGTCAGGGTCAGGTGACCTCATACCAGATGGCAGCAACAGTGCAGGAGAAGGGCTGTTGATAAAGAGTTTGTGCAACCTGGACAAACTCCGTTTATCTATGGCTCTGGCCTGGAGGAATACTGCTGCTGAAAAAGCAGAAAGGCTTTTCATTGCAGCGCCTCTCATTCTCTGTCTCTGGGGCCGAACAGACAGGCTCCGACAATGCAGGGCTTGATTTTAAACAGCTGTGTCTAATTAATCACAGTGATAACAGACTAAAAGGTCTACACAGTCCTTCTGGGGACTGTAGTAATCTCTGCTATAAAACATGTTAGCATTTAGCATTTGACAAAAGACGGAGAGAGAACTTAAATTTTTGCTGTGAAAGTCTCTTCTGCACACATTTCGGCTTGCTTTTTAAAGCCAAGGTCTAATGTTGTATCCGTAATGACAGATGACTTCCCTGCAAATAACAAGCATTACTGGGCCCTGTCTTGGTCACTAGACCAGAGTGTGAGAATTGCTGCCCCACTAATAACATAAGATAACATTGATAATGATGTTATTTATGTTATTCCCATTAAAGAGTGCCAGTAAACCTTGCCGTATTGAAACTGAATGAGCAAGGGACCCTAGACAAGATGAAAAACAAGTGGTGGTACGATAAAGGAGAGTGTGGCTTCAAGGACTCCACCAATAAGGTTAGTCGTATATGTCTGTGGATCAATCAAACATACTGTCTGTTCACACATTTAACATGCACAGTAAGCTTGGTTCTACATGTACCAGGATACGAAAGCATACTTGCACATTACGATTACAGTAGTCCCATATGTCTATATGTGTAAACCTGAAACAAAAACCTCACACAGTATGGTTAAGTTCAGGTTAGTTCCAGCTGTATGTAATGTGAAGGGCACCCCTAGGTTAAAGCATGGAGGTTCAACTGCCAAAGTGTGAGTATAATTCTAATAGGAGGAAAAATAAGTGGTGTCCTGTAAACAGTGGAACTTCTTTAGATAAACTCACTGTGCACTAGGCTCACTGTACTGTTTGTTTTGTCTGTTTTAAGTTAACGTCTGTCTGTCTGTCTGTCTGTCTGTCTATCTGTCTGTCTGAAACACTATTTAGACACATTGAGTTTATAAGGTAATGTCTGCAAAGAAAAGGTAATGTGTTGTTGCGTGGGATAATGACAGGAATGACCATGTCTATAGGTTAAGGACTTTGAAGAGAGTTGGCTTGTTGGGTGAAGGGATTATTTGTTGGTTTTTTTTATTTGTTTCCCCCATTTCCAGGGGTTTCCAGGATATGTTTTCATTATCTTGCTTGACTAACCCTAACATTGGCCTTCTGGATAATGGGTACAAAGCTGGTTATCAACTAGTTAAATAAGCTCTGGGTTTTCCTATCCAGCCATGAGCATGTTCATGTGAAAGAGGTGGGGGTGTTAATTACGTGCGACATCATCAGACATCATTATCAGGCCTCTGGCCTCTTTGAAGGGACATACTGCTCTCATCCTTGAACAGCCCGCAGACCCTCCAGGAAGCGGCATGTTAGCTATGGCATGAACCACAGTGTATTACATATCTCTGGACTCCTTGGAGCCCAAGCTTGAGACAGTTTTTAAGTGCCCAGTTACATGAGCGACAGGTCCAAATTAAGGTCATTCCATTGAAATCGCCATTGTCAGGGAAATTGTTCCTGATGGCAGAGTAAATCTTTTTGGAGGTTTCAAGTGCAGTTCAACTTTGGTAAACTCTGCCTTGCCAGGTGACCAGTTATGAAGCGGTTTACAGTTTGGGGAGCTTGCCAGCCACAGCAGCTTAATTAATCAAGCAACACTCAATTTAGTGATAACTGGGAGAGGTTTGACAATCCGCCTATGTGAGGAGGTGAGAAAGGAATTTATGATAGGAAGATCCTGGAAACAACCATTAGCATAGTATGAGGTATAGACAGTATTTGGTGAAGGCTGGTGGCAGGAAGGTGATGGGTATGCCATCTGTATGCAGCCTCCCATGGTTCAGGTTTCCATTAGGCAGGTCTGCTGGCAGCAAAGAGCTCCTTGTTTACCTTAAAATGGAGATGAAACACTGAACAGTGTGACTATGGCTTGATTAATCCTTTATCTTAGGCAAGATATGACAAGGCAGTCAAACTAAATATTCATCTGGATTTGCTAGAAAACTAGATAGCATTTAACTTTGATTAGGGTGTAGCCTTGCCTAGCAGGACCATCTTGATGACGTGAGCTCAACATTGTGTTCCGTTCTCTGTTTCCGTCTGGACTCACTGTTGCCCTAAACACTTTCAGTGGACGGCAGTTCTTGCTTTGGCAGACAAACTCCTTCAGCCAATCAGCGTAACAAAACATCTAAATCCAACACAGTGAAAACGTATTTTCCTCTAACATTCTCTGCAAGTGCATACTCTAGAGCAGAACAGAAAAGAATAGAGTTTATTGTCATCGTGCTGCAGCGCAAAACAACAAGATTAGGAGGTATTCCCTTAGTATGCAGTAAAACACAATAAAAAAATGCAATACAGAACACAAAACACACGGGCATGTAAATTAGATAAAGCAGCGCTTAAAATAGCATGTTAGATAGTAAAATAGCATGATGTTCTTGTTTAATTGTTGTTATTGACTCTATTTCTGTAATAACTTTTCTTATTGCTGTGTTTGCTAATGTTAGAGTTAGTGCTTGTTGCTTAAGGAGCTGTCATTACTGTTCTGCAAACTGCAAGCTGCAATTTACATAATCAACTACAACACAGTCTCTGATTTTTGGAAAGTGTTTGGCATGGCAGCAGGGCCAGACTGACACAGATAGTGAAACAGAATGTTGAGCTCACCATCAGGATTGTCTTGTCAGGCTGGGTGTAGCCATCTTTCAACAAGCTAATTGGTGTTGTAAAGAGAATGGTTGTTTACAAGGAGCATAGAGTATAACATTGCACTTAAGACTAGTTCATTGACACAGTGGGGTTTTCATAGATAAAGTCTTAAAACAATTGCCAATGTTTTTTGAGCCACTAAGACCAAATACAGTGGTAAGACCCGTTCCCATGCTCAGGCCTCTTCAGGGAGCAATGCCCCCCTGACCTCCCATAATTCAAACACTGATTCATTTGTATCAGCAGTCGTTCAGGTGATCAAGGGAAAGCTACTGATAAGAAAGTAGTGTGAGCACAGAAGTGGGAAATCATAGACACCATGGTGATGTGCTGACTGAGCAGCTGCATTGCCTGCCTAAATGTTAAATGCATTCTTTTGTCTCAGTTTGGGCTGGAGGGTGAGCCAGCATGACTGACAGTATGGAAGCCGCGGCCATATTCTTATTATTCTTATGGCCATATGTAGATGTTAATGTAGGCTGCAGGCTATGTCGCTGGTTCCTGAGCACAGTGTTGCATAATTAGCCAGCCAAAGACATGGTTGGTGAACCCCCTCAAGAATTAGAGCGCTGATACAGTGTATGTGCTTTTTATGTGCTACAATGTGTATCCTACAGAGACTGTCAGCTAGCACACCTGGATGTAAATAAAGCAGGATTCCACAATATTCAAAGAATCAGCTTTTTGCAGGCGTTCTATCAGAAAGGAAGTGCATTAATCCATGATCCACTGTTTTGTTGAGAAACGATGGATGCAAACAGAACTGTATTAGTAGAAGGCCTCAGTATGCTTCAAACAGACGACACTGTACATTATACAGTCTAATCATGTCTACAGGGAAAAGTGTTTATACCTGTTCTGAAGGGCCACACTGGAAGGCAGCATGGAAAGCTTCCCATCACACAGAGGAGAGAGACGTAATGAATCATACAAATGGGGATAATGAGGCATACTTTCAGTGGGTGCAATGGACGCGTTTTCTGTTTCAAAATATTAAGAACTGTTGGAAGCCAATTTCTTTCAAATGGTCGGCCTTTAATCTCCACAGGGTACCTCTACCAGACTTATGTTGCGCTACAATTAAAAAGAAATGATACTGTTAGCTTTTGGCCAATGGCTCCTAAAAAGAACAGCTGCTGAAAATCTTGTTTTTTTTTTATCTCCAGTTGTTTAACTTTTCACCTTACTGCAGTAATGTACAGCACAGGTGCTCTCGAGGAGCCTGTGACACTGCTGGGAGTTGTTACAGGTGCAACAGAGCAATGTATCCTCATGTAATACACATCTTACAAAAATGCACATAAAATGGTTTGTGTGATATCGAAGGAATTAGCTCCCAGCGGGTCATGTGACATACTGAACGAGAAGTTGCACACTTAACTAATATTACGTAGGTTAGGTTTCGAAAAATGAATCATTGTTGGGTTTCATTGTGTTACATATTAGACATACAGGCAGTGGGTTAGGTGTAGGAAACTAAAATAACAGGTTAGCTTTAGGAAAAGATACATGGCTGGGTTTTGTGACGTTGCATACTGAGCGTGGTTACATACTTAATGTAAAGTTACGTTGGTTAGGTCAAGGAAACAAATCTTATGTAGGTTAAATTTAGGAAAAGATACATGGCTGGGCGTTGTCATGTGAGATACTGAACATAGTTATGTACCTTATGTAAAGTTATGTAGGTTAGATTTAGGAAAAGAATCATGGTTGGGCTTTTTCATGTTAGGTACATAGTGTTAAGTTACGCACTTAACATAGCATGACAATGTGACAATGTAACTTAAAATAACTCAAAGTTACTTGGTTTCATATGGGATACGAACACCGGCCTACTCTGGAAAAGGCGTTTGATGTTGGGCCCACCTCCTTGCTTGGACTTTTGCTCTTTATACCACTTGGTTCTTTACTCCTGCCAGCGTATCGTCATGTAATCGCAGCCCTTACTAGTACGTGGGTTATATACTGTTTCATTACTTTTCCTAGGTATACATACAAACAGTGCACAGAGAACAGCCTTAACAGAACTGAAGCTTTCAACCAGCCCGGGCAGTGAAACATTGCTGTTAAGTTAAGGTCCAATGTTAATCTGTTAATTATACAGTATATGTGACATTTGGCTGATCCCACTATCCTATAGAGATTAAAGGAAAACTACAATTTACTGTTTCTACTGTTTATAATTTCATTGTATTCACAAAAGTAACTGCTGAGTTGTGTGAACACAGTGACATCACCGAAAAGTAGTCAGACATTCATAAATACAGTACACACAAAGGTACACACTGACTTTCACACAAGCAAACTGATAAGGGAAAGCATGGCTTCAGTGTGTGCAGGTCAGGTTTAGTCTAGTTGTCTGTGACTCTGTTCTGTCCTAATCTAGAGCCAATGTTACAACTGTGTGCAGATGACAAGTTAGTTTAGTTTCATGCTGCCAAATAAAGAGAAAATGAAATAGTTCAGTGGTAGTGTGTCAGTCATTACAATAAGCGCTGTCAACATAAAAACACCCTTTAACACTCCTCTCTGGGTGGCTGTCCTCTTTTTTCCCTTTGTGTGTGTGTGTGTGTACTAGGAAAAGACCAGCGCTCTGTCTCTCAGTAACGTAGCAGGAGTCTTCTACATCCTGGTTGGAGGTCTGGGTCTGGCCATGATGGTAGCGCTGGTAGAGTTCTGCTACAAGAGCCGTGCTGAGGCCAAAAAAATGAAGGTACCTTATCTTTTCATATGCCACTTTCCATTTTAATTCACTTTTTATCTTGAATGTAACTAGTATTATAGTCAGATTATTAGTTTTAGTGTTGCTGGACGAGACTACATTACACTCTTAGAAATAAGGGTTTCTAAATGTTTTTTGTATGAAGGGCTGATGTTCAACCCAGAGCCATTTGGTTCTGAAGGACCTTTTTTTTTTTAAGAAACTGTCTTCAAGGGTTTTAGTAAGACCAAGTCAGACTCTCAAATTTTTTATACGTATACCTATGTTTCAAATGGTATTTTTAAATGTAGAACCCCCCTCAATCAGTTCAGTTTACTTTTATTCTGCCATAGCTGATATTTCTACCATCATTTAATGCCATACAATACCAAATAGTCTGATTTCTTCTTATGTGGGTACCCACTATTTGGCATTTTGTTTGGTATATATAAACCTGTGTTTCAGTTCCCAACTGTACTGCACAGTTATAATTGTAAATGATGTAGTAGTAGAATCTCCACCTCCTGAAAAGGTAGTGAGTTGCACTGGACCACGTCAGTTGGTTACCTTGGCTCTAGGCAAATCTGTTAAACTAAAGCTATGTTACTGGAAGAGAGAACTATGGGTAATGTAGTCACTTACTAATTATAATGGCCCCCTAGGTGGGCTCTGGATGACCTCCTTGGAATGTAAAGGGTTCCTGCCAAAATCCCTGGAGTAGTTCTTCTTGAAAACCTTGGAATAAAACAGGGTCTTAGTAAAACCCCTTGTTGGGTTCTAGATGAAACCCTTGCAATATAAAAGGGTCCTTGGTAGAACCCCCCCGGATGGGTTCTAGATGGACCTTTGGACTATAACGGGGATCTAAAGTGGGTCCTTGTAAGCATCCATAGCAGGTAAAACCAAAGTTCTGAATAGTATCCCCAGAGAAGGTTCTGGGTGGAACAATTAGTCCTCAGGAAGTTGTCTGCAGAACCTCTTACCAAGGGTTCTGGGTGGAACCTTTCACAGATGGTATAACCCTTTTTGTTGGGTTCTAGTTAGACCCTTTACAAAAGGTTCTACCAGGAACCAAAAAGAGTTCTCCACTAGGAGGCTTAAGAACCATGTATGGCTCTAGTTAGCACCTTTATTTCTTAGAGTGCAGTTGTAGTGGCGCAAATAAACTAGCCACTGATTATGTTTAGAAAATCTAAAATGCACAACAAGGAGTCTTGACCCAAATTTAAACTAGACACAAGAGGTCAGCAGTGCGTAAGTGTAAGCTCCTTTAAGAAGTCACTGTCAGCACTCCGTGTTTTTTCAGCAGCACAGCTAAAAGACAGTGGCCAGCACCAGCCACAGTGTCTCTACCAAGCTGACCAATGTCACACACACCATCAAGACCACTGATGTGTTTACTTGAAAAAATGTTTTTCAGTAGATTTAACTGAACTGAATTGGTGTTGTTTTTATATTTTGTCTCTGCTCACCTAAGCTTTACAGTGAAGCTCTGGGCCTTAATTGTTGATATAGTTGATACGTTTACAATATAGCTTACTCTTTACCAAATATAAAGCAAAAAAGAAGATGCTTTTCTGCATTTGATACTGACCTTATTTAGATAGGCTAAAGATGACATCATTAAAGTTACACACTCAAAAACATCTTAGGAATGAATCCGCCATGATCCTGTCCACACAGTGTGAGGAGAGCTAACCTTTAGGCGTGTTTACCTCTTGTTAGTCAACAGCATGTTGACATAACCAAATAACCTTTCACTTGCATTACTTACTGGGAGATGCTAACCAAGCAGGTTGGTGTTAACACTGGAAAATACAAGCTCTAAATTCATTTTTCTTTTTGGTTTAAGCAGATGAAGGGAAGATCTATATTTGTCTTATTTTCCTGTTCTACAACAAAGCCTTCCTCCAGTACAGGGAGTAATTTGTGTGCTGATGAGTGGATCTTTTTAGCAGATGTAGAGGTTAATGTGTTGTGTTTTTTTTCTAACTACTTCTTAATATGAGCTGTGTTGTCTATATCTGTATCAAACACTTGTGCCTGGCCTGGAATTTCAGATTGTGGTTCTCTGTCAACCCAAACCCGTGTTTTCATATGGCCAGTATATTTTTTTTCCCCAACCCAAGAGCAATGGAAACACGTTGTGAACACAACATTGACATATTATCAACCTTGACATAAGCTGATAAATTGATATGGCAAATTTGTTAACAAACAGTTACTTATTTACATATCCAACAGTTAGGCTGAAAACACACTAAGCAGCATTCTTCTGCAGCCGGGAGGCACATTCACGTGTTTCAGGTAAAACTCTTTGTAACACAGGTCAACATGTCACAGGAGTCCAATGACCCCGTTTACTGATTGGCTGTGGGTATTCTTTGGCTTCAGTTCGCCCTTAAAAGGTACACTCTATCCAACTTTTAGTTTTGACGCACTTTGCTGCAGAATCAAACAGCTGCAGCTCAGAGCAGCCGCTGTAGGTTTCCATGGACATGGCACGGTAGCTCACTGCAGGCTGCCCTTTGCTGCTGCTTAGTGTGTTCTTGGCTTTTCATTCAGATGGAGAGGTGTTTCTGGCCACCTGATGGATTTAGTCCAGTATTCACTTTTGTTTAACCTCTGTCCATAAATTTGGGAAATATGAAAAAAACTCTTTTCTTACTAGCCGGTGGTGACTGGACTTATAAAGACAAAAGTGTTTGTGTGTCAAAAGAGCCTGTGGAACCTCAGTGTCAAAATTCATCAAGCTAGTTTTTTTATTTTATACTTTGTTAACCAGCCACATGCATATTTGCTACACACATTGACTATTTATCATATCATTTTGATGTAATCTGGTTGGCATTATATTTGGGATTATCGTACGTATGAATTTAACTCTGTACAGCTACCTCTGCAAATTGAGGCTCTGAACATTGCCCACTGAAATTCCATGTCCCTGTCCTCTCCTGGAAGTAGGTGTTAGTTAGGTTTGTTACTAGCGTGTTGAACAGGTTCTTGCAGGTAAACCTGAGGTTGATATTTTTGCACACAGTCTGCAGGAAGAAATCTGCCTTATTATGTATAGAATTCAGAGCAGAGAAACACATTTAAGTCATTGTTTTTCCTTTTTATTTCATTGACTGGAATTTAGGCAAATGAATGAAGTGGTCAATTATGCGTTTCTATCACGATTCTGTCTTTTTATCCTTCTTATTCACACACACACACAATGTTATTATTACTGTAAAAAGAAGTTGACTATGTTGTCATGTGTAGACAGGCCATCTCTACCTCTAACTCTGTCTCTGTCTCTGTCTCTCTCTCTCTGTTGTAATGAAACCCCATATTGCTTTTGCAGTTATCTACTATTGGTGCTTTCAGTACTCAAACTCAAACTTTTGTTGTCACTTGAATCAGTATTGGTAGTTTGTGGCAACCCAGTTGCCAGAAAAATGTTGGCATGGTACGTTTTTGCAAACCACAGATACACTACATTATTACCAAAACTTAACGTTTAAACAGTGCTGTGGTTAAAGTGTGGTTAGGTTGAGGCAACTTGGTTAGGGTTAGAAAAAGATAAAAGACATACAGTACAGGCCAAAAGTTTGGACACACCTTCTCATTCAATGCGTTTTCTTTATTTTCATGACTATTTACATTGTAGATTCTCACTGAAGGCATCAAAACTATGAATGAACACATGTGGAGTTATGTACTTAACAAAAAAAGGTGAAATAACTGAAAACATGTTTTATATTCTAGTTTCTTCAAAATAGCCACCCTTTGCTCTGATTACTGCTTTGCACACTCTTGGCATTCTCTCCATGAGCTTCAAGAGGTAGTCACCTGAAATGGTTTTCCAACGTCTTGAAGGAGTTCCCAGAGGTGTTTAGCACTTGTTGGCCCCTTTGCCTTCACTCTGCGGTCCAGCTCACCCCAAACCATCTCGATTGGGTTCAGGTCCGGTGACTGTGGAGGCCAGGTCATCTGCCGCAGCACTCCATCACTCTCCTTCTTGGTCAAATAGCCCTTACACAGCCTGGAGGTGTGTTTGGGGTCATTGTCCTGTTGGAAAATGATTGATCGTCCAACTAAACGCAAACCGGATGGGATGGCATGTCGCTGCAGGATGCTGTGGTAGCCATGCTGGTTCAGTGTGCCTTCAATTTTGAATAAATCCCCAACAGTGTCACCAGCAAAACACCCCCACACCATCACACCTCCTCCTCCATGCTTCACAGTGGGAACCAGGCATGTGGAATCCATCCGTTCACCTTTTCTGCGTCTCACAAAGACACGGCGGTTGGAACCAAAGATCTCAAATTTGGACTCATCAGACCAAAGCACAGATTTCCACTGGTCTAATGTCCATTCCTTGTGTTTCTTGGCCCAAACAAATCTCTTCTGCTTGTTGCCTCTCCTTAGCAGTGGTTTCCTAGCAGCTATTTGACCATGAAGGCCTGATTCGCGCAGTCTCCTCTTAACAGTTGTTTTAGAGATGGGTCTGCTGCTAGAACTCTGTGTGGCATTCATCTGGTCTCTGATCTGAGCTGCTGTTAACTTGCGATTTCTGAGGCTGGTGACTCGGATGAACTTATCCTCAGAAGCAGAGGTGACTCTTGGTCTTCCTTTTCTGGGTCGGTCCTCATGTGTGCCAGTTTCGTTGTAGCGCTTGATGGTTTTTGCGACTCCACTTGGGGACACATTTAAAGTTTTTGCAATTTTCCGGACTGACTGACCTTCATTTCTTAAAGTAATGATGGCCACTCGTTTTTCTTTAGTTAGCTGATTGGTTCTTGCCATAATATGAATTTTAACAGTTGTCCAATAGGGCTGTCGGCTGTGTATTAACCTGACTTCTGCACAACACAACTGATGGTCCCAACCCCATTGATAAAGCAAGAAATTCCACTAATTAACCCTGATAAGGCACACCTGTGAAGTGGAAACCATTTCAGGTGACTACCTCTTGAAGCTCATGGAGAGAATGCCAAGAGTGTGCAAAGCAGTAATCAGAGCAAAGGGTGGCTATTTTGAAGAAACTAGAATATAAAACATGTTTTCAGTTATTTCACCTTTTTTTGTTAAGTACATAACTCCACATGTGTTCATTCATAGTTTTGATGCCTTCAGTGAGAATCTACAATGTAAATAGTCATGAAAATAAAGAAAACGCATTGAATGAGAAGGTGTGTCCAAACTTTTGGCCTGTACTGTATTTTAGGCTTAAAAGAAGTCTTTGGGGGCACAACACCTGCAGGAAAAACAGCAATGGATTGCTACAAAACACTCACGTTTGGTGCCTAAAAAGCAGCTGGAAACACAGTGATTACTGTCTAGCTTTGTTGTTTGTTGGTCTTGAACAGTGGTTTACAGTACTGTACAGTGGTCTGCAGCTTGGTAGGCATTTTGCCTAGGTAACACACCATCCACCATTCCCTCCACCTCCCAATGGCAAAGTCAACTCAAATACTATGTCACTTTAGAAATGTTGATATCATACTTATGAAACATGTGAATGTAACGCTATTTGTGGTTTGCAGAAACATACAATACCAACATTTTCTTCTGGCAACTGGGCAGATAATAGTCACATGGTTAAAGAGTCATCATTAGGGTTGGGTGCCTAAGATACCTAAGAGTTCCTTTTTTGGTATTTTACTCTCTTACCATAAAAATAAAGATCTTATTTTGGTTGTAAAAAATGAGACCAAACTTCCAGCTGCTGGGCAAAAAAAGAAGGGACAGTCTGTGGGATTACAAACTGGAGCAGAGTGTGCTCTTCTCTGCCTCTGTTCAGAGACAGCTCACCCTGCGCTGCCTGGACTGCAAAATGTAGATACTCATTACTGTCGGAAAAAAGACTCAGATGTGTAAGTAAATGCTTTGGGTCATGGTTACATGAGTCATAGCTGAGCCTGCACAGAGCTGGTGCACACAGGGAATGTTTCCACCTGACTCCACTGTGCCGCGTTCTGACTGCAATCTGGTTTTGTGCTGTTCACTTTTAAGAGTGGCCACCATCGGCTCCAGCAGCTGCATCACAGCTGGAATGCAGCACGCTCTCTCACTCAGATGCGCTCTTAGCAGGGACTGAAATTTGGCGCTGACTGATTTGATGTGAATCAGCACTTAGCAGTACTGACATAATTTGGTCAGTGCTCTTAAAAGTACTGAGTTTGGTACCCAACCCTAGTCATCATTCCTCCAAAAGTACAATCAGTATAGTAATAACAATGACTTTATTTTTGTTATGAAGGTGGCAGCCAACACCTTGTCGTCCCCCCAGCACACAGGAAACTACACACACACTCTGTCTTCTCCTCAACATGCCCCCAACTTCAACCTGCTGTCCCCCAGCCACCAGCCAAACTACGCCACCTATAAAGAGGGCTACAACGTTTACGGCATTGAGAGTGTCAAGATCTAAGACGGGTAGGAGAGTGATGATTGATGGCTAAAACTTTCCTCACCTCACAGTCATAGACAGTGTTTAGACAATTAACTTTTAACAGGTATTCATTCATACCATCGAACAACAGCTGCATTCGCATAACGGTGGCGAATAGCAACTTCAGTGGCAAACCGCATTCTCACTGGGCCTGAATAATCAAAAATGAACCCATGCTTTCTCTTTACTTGTGTTTTTTTAAGTTGCTATCAGTGAAACTCAATATGTCCTGTGTCATCCAGTGGCTTTACTGCCTCTCTTTTCTATTAAAGCTATCAAAATCACAGTTTAATCACAGCTATTAAAAAAAAGGCAAAGTCAAAGAGGAGATATTAGTAAATGAAATCAATATTTCTATTAAAAAGAGATACTGAAGCCGTAGCTTTAAGCTACTTTTGAGACCCCACCATTATTTGAAATACCTGCTATTCTTTGAGATGATCAAAAAACAGGATAGGAACATCTTAAAAGATTAGACTCCTAATTCAAAATAGCAACAAATATGTTAACCACTGCAGTGACTATTAATGGGAAACACTACAGATGAATGGGCATAAACTTTTTAACTAAGATACCACTATGAAGCTTCCTCAGTTGATTTATTATTGTTTTAATATTATAAGTTTTCTGAAATGTTATGTTTAAATATGCAAATTAGGCATTAGCGAGTAAATATGTGCTTATTGGAAAAGATTTCCAGAACAGAAATCTAAGCAAAATTCTCATTTCACTTTGATGTCATACCAGAGCTAAAGGTTTTTATAGAGGGGATTTTGAATATCTCTTTTTATCACTCCATAAATCAGAAAGTACTGTCAACGGCCACAAAAAAAAAAAAAAATCATCATGTTTTAAGGAATAAAATGTCGCATAAATCAGGCTATGAATAATACTGTATATGAACAAGCTCCTCTGAAAAAAAAAACCTTCAGAACAGAGATAAGAGTAAAACTGAAAAGTCTGGTGTAAGTATTACTAAAGTGGATATTTTTGGCTCAAAGTATAAGTAAAAACTTCCCCAGGTGTTTAAGACTAGTGTTTATGTTATGTTATGTTCATATATGCAAAAAAGGCATTATTATGTAAATATGCACTTTTTGCGTACATTTCCAGAACAGAATTTGAACTAAAATAAGTCCTAAATGTGTATTTTGGATGTTTTCTTCCCACTAGTCTAAAAGAAATACAAGCAAAATCTCAAAATTGACCAGTGCATGAAAAAACCAGGGATGTCTCGCCTTAAGGCAAACACTTTACGCTCACCTACAAAATTAATAAAATGACATATGTCATATATCAGCCCAGTCCATATGTTTTCCTTTCCCCCAAGGATCAAACAGTGATAGCCTTGTCCTGTCCAAAGAAAAAAAAAATGGGACTCCAAATTATAGCTCAGCTGTGCTCTGAACAGCTGCTTTGTGTCCAGTTTATTAATAAATGTATCAAATGTAATACTCAGTCAATAGTATAACCTGTCCTGAAATTAAAAACCACAAATGGGCGTGCCATGCCATGCTTTTCAATAGTACGTTTTCATTAATATCCCTGAACATTTTTTTTTTCCTTATTAAAAAAATCTTACAATAAGACAAAAGTTGCCACTGAGGCTGGCTGGCATTGCTGAGTGGTATGATTTTCTGTACTTTCAGGGCAGGATGTGAATGCAGCAGTTGGTCTTGATAAACAAAAGTAACATTGGGACCATAATAGAGCTTTGGTTAATACTGCATATATGGTCAAATTGTATATGGCTGTGATACTCCTTTCCTTTGTTCACTCAATACCCAACAGCTTGCTCACCTCCTTTATCCCTTCTTTGTCACCTCTCCTCTTAACCACACCTTCTATCCTCTCTGCACTCCTCTGACCTCCTCTCCTTCCTTCCTTCTTTCCTGTCCTCTCTTTTACTGTCCCTTTTATCCACTTATCCGCTTCCACTTGTTGTTGCTTACTTTTTTCCTTCCCTGATCCTCCTTTCTTAATTTCTCCTTTCTCCTTAGCCAATCATCCTCTTTATTGGACTGACTCATTGGCCAATCACTTCCATCTGTCTTAATGTCAGCTTTTCATTTGGCAGCCCCATGATTTCATTTGAAGATGGGATGGTTTTGACTGGTAGCATCATCAAACACTGGACATCTTAATGGAACAAATGAAAGTGTAATACCACTGTTCCCTTTGAGTCAATTTACTTGTTGCAACAGATGACCTTGGTTAACATATGTGAGGCCCAAGCTGCATAATTATACTGTAGTCACTACAGTCATTGCTCACTTCTTATGCTAAGCTAAAAACATCTGACTCTACAGGATTCGAGAGCCGCAGCTTGTTAGCTCAGTGGCTAGAAACAGCTTTAATGTTTCAGTTGGTGGCAGCAATAGTGGATTCTTTTGATAAGTTGGCTACCTGCAGAGCTCTAGGTCTTGGGCACCGTTGTACCAAATGTTAGATTAATTGGTTAATCTTTGATTGACTTGTTCACCGTTACTCTTTAGGGATTAACCAAATTGGAGTTAGAGCACCAGGAGCACCTTCACTTGTGGACATGCATGGTCTGTTGGAAGATGAACAGGCACTCATCCTGCATTGTTAAGCCAGGATGAGGATTCCTCTTTCTCCCTATATTGTCAGGTAGCTGAGAGACTAGCGTTGGAATGGATGTGGCCTTTGCTGGCTCAGAAGCTGTCAAAGTTCACAGGTTTCCCTCTTTATTTCCCATACACGGAGTGTCGGAGTTGACTTTATGATGGAATAAACAACTATGAACTCATGTCACGGTTGCTACTTGTGGCCAGTATCTTTGCACTGATCAGTCAAAACATTAATACCACTGACTGGTGAAGTGAATAACATTTATCGTCTTGTTACAATGCAATGTTTGACTAGGAAACCTTGAGTTTTGGTATCCATATGGATGCCACTTGACACACACCACCCAAACACTGCTTAAGACCAAGTTCAGCCCCTCATGACAGTGGCCCTCCCTAATGGCAGCGGCCCCCTCAGTAGGAGAATACACCATGCCACACCGCAAAAACTTTTTAGACCGAAAAATGTGATGAAGAGCTCAAGACTTTGACTTGGCCTCCAGATTCCCCAGATCTCAATCTAATCAGGCATTTGTGGGACATGCTGTAGCCCCAGAGGTACCCCTAGTCTATGGTGGGTCATCCTTGGCTCTGACCTGTCAAGGCATGGACACAAAACCTCTGGGGGGTGTCCTGTGGTGTCTGGCACCAGGGCGTTGGTGGTGGATCCTTGGAGTCCTGTGGATAGTGAGGTGGGGGCACTGGCCCACAGATGCTCATTCAGATTGGGATCTGGCGAGGTTGGAGGCCAGGTCGAGGTCTTTGTCAGGCTACTTGGGCCATTCCTGAGCAGTTTTTGTTGTTTGGCATGGCGTGTTGTACTGCTGGGGGGGCCACTGCCATCAGGGAGTGCCATTGCCATGAGGGGTTTGCTTGGTCTGCAACTGAATTTGAATGGGTGGTGCATGTTAAGTGGCATCTACATGAATGCCAGGTACCAAGGTTTCCCAGCAGAACATTGCATTATAATGACATGATACATGTTATTCACTTTACATGTCAGTGGTTTTAATGTTCTGGCTGATTGGTGTTTATGTAGCTTAGTGGGTTTGGTCAGTCAGCCAGGCTATGCTTCCCATAACCAGGGGCTGACTGGTTTTTGACAATACAGCTGGAGAAAATTTACCAGGAGTAGACAGACTCTGTTTGGGCCCTGTGCCCTGTCATGCTACACACTGATCAGACTGATACATCTGGTGAAACCACTCCTAGAAAGTCTATTGACAGCCCTGCTCAGCAAGATCAGGATAAACGTGGACAGCATCCCCTAACACAAACTCACAATTCCCTCTTTTGCACATAAATGCACTTTTTTACTTGCGCAAAATGGACTTTAAGTTAGTAAACACTGCTTTTTGTGCTCAGCACACAGCAGGTCAATTGCAGTAATGCCTTCCTCAGTTTGCTCACCAGAGGGCAGCAGCTTCTCTCCTTGTGTTGCTGCAGGTCAGTTGGCTTGAAGTGGTTTCCATGAGTGATGTACAAGCACAGACTCAGCATGCACAGACAGAACAGATGCAATGCGTTATTTTTCACAGTTTCAGTTATGACAACCATCACTGTGTCAACTGTGTCAACAACACAGTTGTGTGGGACAAACAACAGAAGTTGTTACAGCATACATTTTGTGGTTTTGAAGAAAAGTGGGGACTTTCCACTTACACTATCTTTTGCAGGGTGCACCTGCTCCTGGTGGCTCAAATGTGGGATCATTTCAGCATTAGTTGATCTGAGAATTCTCTGTTCTTTTTCGTTAGACTTAACACCTAAGGTCTAATGTTCCATCATTGCACTTGACATTAGTGTTTGAGGCTCTTTGTGGTTTCTTTTAAATGGTACTTCACAGCTCCTTGCTTCCAAATAGAGGGTCTGTGCGTCCCTCTTGCATTCAGTTAGCTTCAAATAATTTCAGTGTAACGCTACATCAAAATGCATCATAAGTACCTGAGGTTACTGAATAGGTACATTGTATTTAAGGTCTTGAGCTTTTGCCCAACAACTTTTGCATCCGTGGAGCAGGGGAGTTTCATACTTTGTTTGTTGTGCCAGTGTTATAGAGATTGTTCATGTGACCATTTATTTGTCAGTTTTGACAGTTTGGGGAAAAACCCTTCCAAGCAGGGGCTTTTTCTGGCTTCTATCATCAAAGACCTTTCATTGCATTGTGGTGTGAGGGCCTTCTCACCCAGAAGCAACGGCAACATCATAAAAAGTTGCTAAAAGGCGAATTAGTGGGCGATAACTGTGCAGCGGCTACAGTAGATGTTGTCAGTTGGGTTGGTTGTGTTTGCCTTTTAGATGAAATGATTATTGCTTGGTCTACAATGCACTTGTGTTGGAGATTTGCCTTCTCCATGGCTGTTCTGCAGGGTGACTGTATGTCCCATACTATGTGTTGTACCAAGGCAATCAATTGAAAGGGAATGAAATGATAAATATAATTTGTTTCCTGAAGATGACTGAGGTGCAACATATTATTAGTGAAGGCCATGAAGACATGATATACTGTAGCGTATGTACTGATGTACTGTACTCCATTTCTCTCCTTCAGGGAACAATGGCTATAGTTGTAATCAATTATTTCTAAAAACAAAAAATCTCATTCAGTGCAACAAAAGCTCATTCAAACAAAGATGTTGTGGCAGCATCGGTCGCCATAGCAATATATTCTTAACAAGGGGCTAATGTTTCTTAGTTTCTTTCCTCCAAACCAGAATTCATGCTCACATAATGTCAATGTTCCTTCTTCAATGATTTGATTTGCCTCAAATGTCTCTCCACACTTTAAGCCATACTGCAACATACAAACATAACCCGATACATTGCTTTCACACACGCTCTCCATTCATCTATTACATAATGCTTCAGTTTGTCTTGCTGCTTTTAGTGGCTTCAGGGAATGTTATAGATTTAAAATAATTTCATTTGTATGTCTTTGTCTCTCTTTCTTTCTCTCTCTCTCTATCTCTATCTCTCACTGTGTGTGTGTGTGTGTGTGTGTGTGGGTGGGCGAGTGCTTGCGTGTGTGCGTGTGTGGAATATAAAAATATTCTCTGCAATGACAACCACATTGCAAAGAGCTGTAGAATGAGTGGGTGATGTGGAAAGATATATCATGATATATTTAATTTTATATTACAAAAACAATATATATTGTTCCAGTGTACATTTTCTTGGAAATCAATGTTTGAGTGTTTCTGGATAAAATAACCAAACAGGAATGTTTTATTTGTCTAAAAACATCAAGTGACTTGATTACATTGGTGTGAAATTCTTTCAAAATGCAATGTTTGTATTAAGCAATTCTGCTCATTGATTTGCAGCATCCCCAACAACTGACCTTTGACCTATGACTAATACCCCTTTTAGACAGCAGAGGTGGGTCTACTAAATCAGCACTGGACTTGTATTGGACCCAACAGTATGAGCTAGCTGTCACCGTGCGTCTACCTTTTTGCAGAGACTACAGTCTGCAGTGTATTTTCATACACTTCACTGATTAGCCACATAATTCCATTGAATAATCACCAGATTACCTCTGTCTTAATTGCCCCCTCTCATGTGCTTCCCATTTCTTTCAACTATCTTTCTTTTTTCCATCTCTCTCCCCTCTCTCTCACATTCTCTTGTTGATTAAATGACGTTTGAACGTCCATATCATTGAATCATTTTCGGGTCTTGGTGGCAACAGCACCTAAACAAAGCTGGCAGCCTCCTGCACATGTTGAAGTGTCGGCTGACGTTTGTTTACCCATTCAACAGGTCAATGTGTCAGTATCAATGGTGTATAAGTGTCAAAGGAAAGGATCTCAATGTTTGTTATGTCTAAGACTGTGTTTTCACACACTGAGAACTATAAAAGAATATGGAATTAAACATCTATTCACTAAAACCTGATGACACCACACTGTTGTTCATGTAATGTAAGTCTGAGTCACACAGGCCATAGCAACACTATATAAGAATAAATTAGTCAGTTGGACATCTGGTGGCAACGATTCAGTAAGTGATTAATTAACAACTTAGCCAGTGCATGTATGGTCTGACCAGTAATACCCAATTCCCAGAAAAATATTGGCATTGTATGTTTCTTCAAACCACGAACATGTTACCTTTGTATGTTATTATGTAGTGGGTACGTTGGTTAAGTCTTGTTAACGTGTGGTTAGGTCTAGGCACAAAAACCATTTGTTATAGTTAGGAAAAGATTATGTTTTGGCTATAGATTTTCTAGCAGGTGATGTGCACCTCGGTTTGGGGTGCACATCACCTGCTAGAAAAGCAGTGATGTCTCTGTAAAAAAACAACAACCGCTTTTCATGGCACTGTCTCTGCTGGAAAACAGTGACAAGTCGCTACAAAACACCCATGTTTGATGTTTTTTGATGTATTATTATAATTTATTGTTTAATGATCACAGAGACCTGAGTTCTACATTTTGTTCTCTTCATGTATTTGCATAGCTGGACAAATGACAACAAAGAGTCCTTGATCCTAAAAGGCAGCTGGACCAGGGGCAATATTCACAAACCTTCCCAGTACAAAGAGTTGCTGCTGGTGATGAAATACTAAGAAAATTCTTAAAAGAGCTCCTAAGGTGAAAAACTGTTTTAAGAAGAATAAGAGTTAATCATAGGAGAAAATGGTGGAAACAGAAAGAGGTTGGAGAAATATTCTCCAGATGCTGGATGACAGTGAGTAAATGAAATGCTACAGATTAGATTGTGCACGGATAATATGTGTGGCTGATGTCATGAGGGATATACACACATTAATGCTATAACATTGCTATAACAATATATAAGAAATAAAATGATCACAATACTAATATTTTTGGAAAACTGGAAAAATGCAACAGTGCAGCAGTGATGACTGGTCTGTGTCAACCTTCCATCAGCAGAGTGATCACACTGACAATGACAACACTTTTACATACAGCAGTTCATTTCATTTCCAATGGATGTCCAGGCTCACAAAAGGGTGTGTCTGTGACAGCCAGTCACATCTGTCAAAAGAATGCATCACACCTGGCAATGGTGTCAACCACACCTCATCACTAAGGTAAAAGTTTCTGTCAACCACACCTCATCACTAAGGTAAAAGTTTCTGTCCGTTGCACTGAGAATTTTCCTAATCGCTCCTAAGCAAGGACTCCTTACTAAAAATTTATTAGGCTAAGTTAGGAGTCTTCTGAGAGTATTCTCAGAATGTTTGTGATCATTCTGAGAATACTCAGAATGTTTGTGAGCACGACCCCAGACTCTCAGAAAGTCTGCAGGGCTTTGAAGCCAATTTTCATAGTGGCCAAACAGAGGAATTACATCTGTGATGCCATTGGGCTCAAAAAGACTTTTTCCCATAGACTTACATTGGGAGAGAGATGTCTGTAAATCAATAGACATACATTCTTTTGAGCACTACGTGACTCATCCCATTATAAAGATTTAATTCACTGGGTCAAAGTCTAGAAGAATGCCAAGATTAAATAATTTTATCCCCATTGAAGTTAGCACTGAACTAAAAAAGTAGCAACTGAAGTAGCTGGCTTGGCCAGTGGAAGTCCGTAGTGCATCTGCTCTATGGGCCCAGTGATGTGGAAGCAGCACTGATCTTCCAGGTAATTTCATACCACGGATAGACTCACAAGTCAGTCTTTAGATGCTTTGCTTAACTAAAGACTGATGACTTTCTCCCTGATTTTGTGTTTAGATGGGCGGATACAATTTCAGAGTTTAAAAAAACTCCCTACGTTGCAGAACCAATAGTAAATCCGCAGGGCGGTCCTTCGGTGGCTTGCTGAGCTCTTGTGCTCATAAACATAGTCCAACTAGAAACACGTGTAGCAAGAAAAAAATGGCTCAAGTCGCTGTAAGTCCTTCATTTCCACAATCTTGTGGACTGAGCACACGTTTGATAAAACGGAGTTAAATCTCTCGGCATCCATTTTCAAGCTCTCTGTGTGTTTGTTTCCTTGCGGACGAGAAAAGGGGGAGCGCACATTTCCGTGAGGGTGTGTTCTTTTCAAAAATGCAAGAGGCGTTGCTTTGTTGCCGGCCGTTTTCGCCGGTGTGTTAAACACACTTTAGAAAGGAGTGTCCCCAGACTATACCACGGAAAGAGGGCCTTTTGGCTTCATGCACCACTGAGCAACTTTCATAGGAATAAACAGAGTCCTGTCTCCAATGATGTATTCAGTTCTCTTAATACATCCATGAGCAGGACGCACAGCGATGACTTATTTAAAAAAAAAAAGAAAAAAAAAAAGTTGTTTGTTGGTCTCAAACAGTGGTCTGCAGCTTGGCAGGCATCTCGCCTTTCTGTCACACCATTCTCAATCCCCTCCACCTACCAGTGACAAAGTCATTTCATATACTTTGTCACTATAGAAACGTTGATATGATACATATGAAACACACACACTTAACGTATTTGTGGTTTGAAGAAATGTACAATGCCAGTATTTTCATGTGGCCATTGGCCTGGAATACTAAAATAAAGTCAGCAGTATACTGCCCAGACTTCTAAATGGTGCTGTGCTTAGATAAAGGCATCTTTTAGGTCTACAAAGGAAATGCAAAGATGATAGCTGGTGTGATATTAACTTTAATTCAGTATGCTCATATTTCATTTCACATTCTCAGGGGTCATCAAGATGAGTTACATTTCTATTCTACAGCACAGTCCGTCACCACATTACTCATTTTATCACAAGGTTATTTAAGATTTTAAGGGGTTGTTCAACATTTTTGGAATTATGCTCCCCCTGTCTCTCATCATTCTGGGAGAGAAGGCAAATAAGCATATTTCCCAAATCCATGAATCATCCCTTCAGAGTTAATATTCTGTCAGAAGAGTTGGTCAACCAGGAGCAGCTGTGTATCTAATTTCAGTTTTTGTGTTAATGATTAAAACATGGTTAACATATTTTCTCCTTGTACAGATGAAATTCACAGATGCAATGCGCTCCAAAGCTCGTCTATCCATCACAGGATCGACCAGTGAGAATGGTCGTGTCCCAGTGGCTTACCTCCGTCCAGGATTACCCATGAGCCTCAGCATGACTGATCTCTCCTGACCACACCCGAGCCAGTGCCTTACAGCCAATCGACACACATCCACCCTACCCCTCTGAAAGTGAGTGGAAATGCTTGTCATCTCCTTCGGTGACCAATTACCACTCACCGTGGGTGATCTGCCCCGATTTTCAATCCGGAGTTTTAGCCAATCATATCACTTTGAGGACTCCTGATCTCGCTCTTTAACATCTAGCCTAGAAAGACTGGACAGATGTTGTCCTCCCACCACTTGGCTGTCAGGCTTTAGCAAAGACCTGCCCACCTACGAAGTGAATAACTTGACCATCAGCGAGAAAGATGGCTGGTCATTTACAAATTCATGAAAAACAATCAAGCACAGTGGACATTTTTTTAAACAAACTCACATTGTTGTTTCATAGATTTTTGCCATGGAGGCTCTAGAAAATAAGGACAACAGTGATGCTGACGTTGACGCAATAACAACATGAATCAGGGATGTGATCAGGAATTGTGGGTATAATAGCAGAATCATGCTTTAAATGAGTTCAAGTGCTATGAAGAAAAACTGACATCCTGAAAAATCACATCCATGGAATAATAGTAATTGTGATAGCAGATAATGATAATGATGTTATTGTTCTTAATTGTTTTCCTTATTTCTGCCTGAAAATCCCTGATTAGTAGAGACTTTAACCAGACCCAAGAGATGCATGGACTGACACACACACACCCATACAAACACACACATACACAAAACCAATGGTATGAAAACATACACTATACACAGGGATGGGCAAAAAATTAGTCAAAATCATACAAAATAATCACAATTTATTTTAAAGGCCCTTTGTGTAGGATATGATCATCTGTGACTTGATCTGTGAAGTCTAGAAGTAGCATCAACAAACACCAAACAAATGCAACTCGGCGACTCTGAGAATATCTAAGTTGAAAGCAACACAAACACTGAGAGCTGCCCTTTGAAAGTCAGAGATTCAAATTGTCAGTTTGAGACTTCTCAGTTGACTGAGATTGTTTCAAGTTAAGTTGTTTTTTTTTTGTTTTGTTTTTTGCTAGTCTGTGTGCTGTGCAGTGTACTTCTGGGGATGTGTTGCAGGCACGATGCAGGTGCACAGAGGAGAAACTTTCCAGCAAAAGGCTCCAAAATAACATTATTTTCTCTCTTCTGCTTGGGAGCTCACAGATACTTGATACGACACAGTTTTTGTTTTTAGTTTTTGTTTGATATCTAGTGCCGGCCAAAAATGATGTTGCACATTTCCAATCCATCGTTAGCAGTGTTAGCTTGTTTACTTTATTACTTGAATGCCGCTGTCACACCTAACATCCCGCTGAGCCCCATTAAAACTTGAAAACAAACAGTCGTATGAAACAGGAAAATCTGATTCGACTGACATAATTCTGAGTCAGGTACAGCACTATTGTTGACTGCACCAGTAAAGGGGATTTACTAATGTTTCTACAAAAAAAAATGCAAACCATCACAATAGTTTGAAAGACTTAAATCCTACACCTTGGGGCTTTTTATTATACATCACTTATAGATGGATTAAATGTTCAAACAAAAGGCAAAAAAGATAAATGTTACAAGTATTCAGACACAAATATACTCCTCCATTTAATAAGCTAGCCCTTAGCTGTCAGTGTAACTACTATGCTTACGAGTTATACAGTATCCTGTTAATACATTTTGTAGTGTCTTACCTTAACTTTAGCTGTAAATGACTTTTACTCACTAGCTTATATGTTGCTCTGGTTTACACTTAGCAAAATTATTGTTTTGGCTGTATGAAGCACACAACTCTCATACCATATGATAGTCAGGTATCATATGGCAAAAGGGTATTATAAGATCATTTGAAGTTAGTTAAACAGCTTCTTTATATCCGTTGTTTCATAAGATATTACCTAGAGTCGAGTCAGCCACAAATGAAAATCACTGGACCTGAAATGAGTCCTTATCCGTAAACATGAGGTTGTGTTTGTGGGTGAGAAACCAAGTAGAGAAAGATAAGATTGTTGTGGTGTCTAAGCACTCATTTTGTTCAATGTTAGATACAGAGACGGAGACTCTGTATCTAACTTTTGCATGTTCTCTGAAAGCTTATGGATACGGACACAACAGTGCAGTACCACAGGAGATCATGGAGGCAATGTAACGTAGTTCAAGCGAGATATGACCATAGGAGATGATGAAGAAACTTCAATCATGGCAGAACGGAATGAATCTGTTACATATAATAATATATAGAAATATATAGTGAAAATAGCGACAAGAGTTCACCGTCCGCATGTTAGGATGTATATAATGGCTGCAGGCCACCACCGTCTATAGCGCTACCTCCATTGAGAGGTAATATATTATGACCTCCTTCACCGTCACCTCGTTTGTTGTTGTGTGAAACTTCTGACTCCGCCCTCTAGTGAAATCTGTTGGCTGTATCTATGCCATCATAAAGGAAACATGGAAGTATGAGGGCAGTGACGTTTACAATGTTTGAAAGGGACGTATCTGTTTTTGTACGTGAAGGGAGTATAAATGAGCCTTAAAGGTCTTATCACACCAAACACTAATAGTGGGAAAAGTGGAAGGGAAAGAGGAAGCAAGGGGTGCTGCACAGGACTTTCATCCAGGAGACCAATGTTTGTGTACTATGCGACAGCAAAAGTCAACTTTGAGTTTATTTAAACCAAATAACATACTTTCTGGTGTACTTGATAACTTACTGTAACAGACATCACCATTATCTATTTTTTAAGCCTAAGTACTTTTGTTGCCTAAAGCTAAAGTACTTAAGTGGCAAAGCCTACATTTTCTTTGACAACGCAATTTTATTTTGAAATGTATCGTAGCATGTAATGAGCAGAAAATGACACTGACACCTACAAAAGTGACGCTGGAGGTGAACCTAGAGGATCATAGTTTGAAGCATAGGGCCACTTACCAAGCTTCCATATTTGACAAGCTGGGGGTGGAATGTATTGCTCACAGCCTAGTGCAAATTCACTGTAGTGATGTGGAAAATTTCAAGGAAAAAAGAGTTGAAGCATGAAAATACTTTGCAAGTGTGGACAAGCTGTGTTGGTTAAACTTGTAAATGAGCCAGAAACATATCTGTTGTAATTAGTGTTTTAAACAGCTCACTACCAGCTAAGATATTAGTTATGATTCTGTCATTCACAATATGCAGATGATGTCAAAATATTTTCACTGTGGGCATGAGGAGGAGAGGCGGGGCGAGAGGATAGAAATTGTAAAATAAGTGGTGATGAATAGTTTTGTCGTAGAAAAATACACAGCTTGGCTTGTCAGGAAATTTATACTGTGCTTACATTTGCTAATATCAGTAAATTGGGCATTGTACTTTATGCATCCCACTGACATGTTCTCATGTCATATGTTCCTCACTCAAATGACTAAGTGTGTTTGACTTGAAGCCAGCAGTATGCTTGATTAAGAATTCTGAAGCACTGCTCTGCCAAAACACACATTGATAATGATCATTCAGTGCACATTTTGTTGAACAGGGTCAACAACACAGATAAATATTGTAACACGGATAAAATAAGAAATGCAACAAATTATTCATACAGGGTGTCTAGCTGAGGCTAATTATCAGCCCATGTTCCTGGTTAAGCTTTCACATGATCTGAGGAAATGGATGATGGTGGAACATGATGCAGAATAGAAAGAGTATTTCATGATATTTGGTTGAGGTGTAACGGTTCAGAAAATTAACTGTTCAATTCAATACAATACAGCCAAAATATAGAAATGCCAGAGAAATGTCCTTGGTTTTCTATTTTTTTTTTTTTAATTTTTAATTTTATGTTATTTTAATTCATTAATTTATTAAAACTAACATCATAAAGCATGATTTTTTTTACTATGAACAATGATGGAGCTATACCTCATCATCTGTGGTGTCTTCTTGACAGCAAATAAAACAAACAGCTCCTTGTAGAATATGGATTGTAGTTGTAAACAAATACAAACAAGGGAAACAACTTTGTTTCTGAAATGCCAGAGACATTTCCTTTTTTCCCTTTTTTACCTTTCGCAAATGTTTTAAAACTGACATCATAATTTGGGCTTTTGTTTTTTGTACAGTTCAATAATTACATTATTTCTGGAATGGATTCATGAACGAATATTGTAACAGGGCTCAGTTACATTAGGCATGTTCATAATGTTTACTCTACAGAGTCAAGTCTCATAACTGTAATTATAAATATACCAATCCTTGCAGTGATTTCTTTTGCTCTGTTTAAATCAGAATGGCTGCCTAAATGTGGTGCAGGGATCACGTTTGACACACTGGGATGTTGTCATCATGAATTGAAGTATTCCCAACCTATTGTTAAGTATAAGCTTTTTTTGTGTCGCTTTATCCACCTCTCTCTCACCATTGTCCTCATTATTGAAAGCAAAACCAAAGTGGCTCCAAACTCCAGACCTGTAGGATATCAGAGGATCTTCTATTTCTGGTCTGGTAATAGTGTTACTAATCATATTAAATCAAGCTAGCTTAGCGTAGCTGTCTCCCAGAGTGTCTCACAGGAGTAGAATAGTCTGATTTGGGGGTGGGAGGGGCAGACAGCATGTTGCATGTTCCGTCCTGTGGATTGCCTTGCTGAGTGCAGTGGCACTGAGAACATTACGTTAAACACAGTTCAAGATGGATATTTTATTTTCCAAATGTATTCGGATAGTTTAAGTTTTTATTGGGTTTGTAATAGGTACCAAACCAAAACCCTTTTTACAGAACAGCTCAACACAGATAGGTGTTTTGTTACACCCCTAATATTTGGAATAACACACAAGGCTAACTGGTAAATGCCCACATCTATCAGACTCTATCTATACTGCTAGTTTGTAGCCCACGCTTTCTGCTATAAAAAAAATCATCCTCTTATACCTTGCAACAGTTGTCTGACACCTTTGGCATGTTTGTTCTTCCTGTTTGAGCTTCATCTAATTTTACTTTGTATGCAGGTAGGCACCACTTTGTTACAGGAACATTAGCTTCAGTCAAACTTGACCTTATGTGGAAATCCCAATCAGCAACCTCAGAGTTGAAAAATGAAGCCAACATGGAAATGCCAAAAACTGCAGTTCTTTTAATGGCCACTGGAGGCTGGCTTCAGTCCAGGGGTAGGCAATAATGGATAATTTAGATTTATCAGTGATGTAGGCTTAAAGTGATTCTGAACACTGAATGACACTGAATGACACTGAGTGACACTGAATAAAAAAAAGTTTTAACATTTCAGCAACTAAAATATGCGTCAGTCATCTTCAGCCCAGTGCCTCTTCCTCTGCTTTTTGCCAAATCTCAATAGCGGTGGCTACAGTAGTGTTTAGTCTCCCTAGCTTGGTTAGCTATGGATTCCAATCCAAAAATGGGAAAGTTTTGGAAGAAAGCAGTTTCATTGTGCGTGAAGAGATTTGTTTGCTTTTACAGCCAACTCTGCAAAGTTAAAGTTCCAAATAATTGTAAATAGCCACCTGGTGGTTAGATATATTAATGAGTGCTCATTTAGACCTATTTGTAACAGGCTAATTTAGATTTAATAGGCTGTGTTACCTTCATTATAAGGCTTAATATGTTTTGTGGCTCCAGATAGATTTTTAGATTATTTTTGGTCAAAAACGGCTCATATGATAGTGAAGGTTGCTGACCCCTGAGCCAGTTAGTACCCATAGACCCCCATGTTAAAATGCCTACCTTTATAGCAGAAATAAACATGTTTACAGCCTGGTGTAAAAACAGTTTTGGTCTCTATAGTTAATTTCAACATTAATGACAACTGTACAGGGGGTGGATTTTATAGAACTCACCTGTTATTGAGGCTTAAAGTTAAGCTTAATAACAGCAGGGCCACTAGAGTGACAGGCTGCTGATACTATCCTCTGCTTCTTAGTTAGATTCACCCCGCACTCCTCCAGCTCCAGCTTCTCACCCAAATATGGTCACTTCTGGCTCCAAAAAGCAAAGATGGCGACGTCCGAAATGCCAAACTCTTCAAAATGTTAGTCTACAAACCAATGGGGGTCATGGTAGCTACATCTATTATTTTTACAGTCTATGGGAAATCCCTTATTCTCATAACATAAAAACAGGCTCAAGGAGAAGATAGTGACAGACAAAATGTTTACCAAAACAGTTTTTTATCCCTCAAGATTGAACGGAAAAATTAGATGCATGTTTCTTTCTTTACATTTTATATTTCTAAATTAAATTCTAGTTTACAACCTTAAAATAAGATAACATGAAGACTATCACAGACGACTATTTTCATCATGCTGATAAGGACTAAATTGGTGGAGTATATAGTAGTATATACAAATATACAAATATAGTACTTCAAAAACATATGAGAAATACTGCCCACCCCTGTCTATAGGTCAGCACACCAATACAGACAAACAAAAAAAAACACATTCCTGATCACCTATACATCAGACACACTGACGACATTATCAAACATGATCCACACCTCTACCCTAACATTGGCACGCGCACATGCACACAGTATTGTCATACGAGTTCTGAAGCCAACTGGATGATATGCCAAACAGACTGAGAACCAATCAGAGCTCTCCATGCTCAGCCAATGGCAGCTGCTGATACTGAAACCTGAGCCAATAAGAGCTCTCACTGCTGTGAGGTGGACAAGAAACTGTGAACAAAGACCTTCCTTTTAATACATATACTGCACTGATGATGGCAACGGAAACAAGAAGGACGATGAGAGGATGACGAGAACGTTTGCATGTCACTTTGAGTTTTTTCTTTCAAATGAACTTGTCAGCCTGAAGCTTTGTGCCTGGCTGCATTTTAGTGTTTAATAATGATAGTAATAAGAATAATATTAACAATATTAATTGCAGTAATAATGTGGTTCTTGTTATGTATAGTGTATGCTTTTAAGAACTCAAGTCTGCTATTTTCTTTTACCAGGAAGCTGTTATTTGTGCTGTTAGTTAGAAGCTAGCTGGTTAGCTGAAAAGCTTCTCCCACAACATGATAAATGCCCAAGACGTGATCAACGTCTGGTTTAAGTGAAGCTGAAGATGTCAAGGTATCTACTTCCATTTCTGCTCATGGACTCATATCATTTTTGCAATGACCACATGGTAATTATCATTAAATATCCATGGAGTTATAATGAAGTGATGAGGAGTTACTATGGAATCACTCCCAAACATGTCAACCACTGAGAGAAATGTAGAAATGATCACTCTTCACTTTTCCTCTGGTATAATTTCATTTTCTATTAAAATCATAAATTTTGACCAACATCTTGTTAGTTCCTTTTCAGAAGAGCAAATTAAAAGACCAGTGTGTAGGATTTAGAGGGATATATTGACTGAAATGGAATATTATATAATAAGTGTGTTTTCTTTCATTTATAATCACCTGAAAATAAGAACTGCTGTTTCATTACCTGAGCCATTTATATCTACACAGAGAGCCGCTCCTCGTCTACTGAGATCACCATGTTGCACCACAATGTTTCTACTTTAGCCCAGAACGGACAAACCAGACACTGGCTCTAGACAGGGCCATTTGTGTTTTCACATAGTTAGCAGCCTCTCCGCTACATGCAGTGTGGATTTAATCGGTTTAAATCACCAGGTCTGCTTGTTCTGGAGAAGAGACCTTTAATTCGTTTAAGCCGATAATTCGGCTCATGGTAAAAACTTCCTCAACGTCTGGGTCAGAAAAAAAGGTGAGCACACATAAAATTGTGAGAAAAAAATATTGAACACACATTAGCAGGCACTGGGCTATGTCCCCCATAATCATGAACTAGTAATTCGTGCATAACCGACATACCTTGGAAGGCAGCAATCACATGATCACTGCGCTAATGGGAGTAAACAAGAAAGGAGATCCCAAGCTTTCTTGTGGGGAGCCATCCCATGAGGATATGTTGCTCTGCAATGTGCTGAACATAGGCGGAGTTTGAGATCCGTGCCGGGGGGGGGGGGGGCAAAAAAAAATCCGACCATAGGCCTAGACAGTTTCGAGATCTGACCCTGCCACAATGGGTGAAGCATACCAATTTTACATACAACAGTGCATTACAACTCATAAATGCTAAATAAACATCACAGACATAAAATTACAAAGCAGATTTTAACTTACATTGCAAAATGTCCTAGTGGAGAAGTAAACGTCTTTGTTTGCACCCTGCGTATACGTCCACTATGGTCTCAGGTGACAGCTGCGCTGTGATGTCACTCTCAATGTGAAGTAGCACAAGGGACGAAAATCTTATTGCCCCCATAGTTGATCACAACCAGTTCTGAATTCTCCACAGAGCTAAAAAACTTCTCTCTGAAGTAGCAGATCCAATGGGCAAAGTCAGCGCTACCTTGAGCAGTTTGTACAGATTTGGATAGCTCTGT
Source organism: Epinephelus lanceolatus (assembly GCF_041903045.1). Taxonomy (NCBI): domain Eukaryota; kingdom Metazoa; phylum Chordata; class Actinopteri; order Perciformes; family Serranidae; genus Epinephelus; species Epinephelus lanceolatus. Next base: position 6,629,122 of record NC_135736.1, on the reverse strand, counting down.
TTTTGACCTTTTTTTGCAGATGTTCCAAGGAAATTGGCTCTGCAGTAGAGGCTTTAATAAACTTCATTTCAGCAAGGTCAGAGTTCACTCTGAGTGACCGGGCATACTTCTCTATTAGTCACATGACTGGAGCGCCAAAAAATAATTGATATTTTTACAAGAACAGTCAAATGAATTCAGGTATTTTAGCTGCCGTCACTGTGTGTGTTTTGTGTCACTTAAAATATTTATAGAGAGGAGGAGACCTCTGTGGGTAATTCAGCTCATGGTAAAAACCTCCTACACATCTGGATCAGAAAAATGGTGAGCAAATGTTAGCAGGCGTTGGGCTGGCTCTGTGCAAACTGTTCTCATAAACTGTTCGTACGCTATCCTACAAAAAGTAATGCACCCAAATTCATCCCAATGTCTCATGTAATCATGAACCAGTAATTCTTGCATAACCCACGTATTTTGGAAGGCTGCAAACACATGACCAATACACTAATGGAAGTAAACAAGGAAAGATGTCCCAAGCAGTCTGCTCTGCAATGTGCTGATCAGCATAGGAGAAACATTTATTTGTCACGTGAAACTACTTTATTCAATGTTTTGACCATTTGTCTGAGGAGGAAGAGACCTCTGCGGATAATGCGGCTCACGTATGGCTCTTGAACAATGATCACTGAAGGAATCCTAACAGGGAGAAGTTTCAGCTGGTTTCATTCTGCAGTCCTCACCACTAGATGCCACTAAATCCCCCTAAATCTTACACACTGAATCTTAAAGTATGGGATAAATGGACAGCCTAAAACTCTACCACAAAAATGGGTTATTTTCAACAAGTTACCACATACAGTATATTAACATACATATATATTCGACATGCCTGCCTTTAAATGGTATTCTATATAAACACCCAGAGACATTAATCAACACTCTTACATAGACTGCCCTCTGATAAAAAACAATTGCATTTTTGACTGAAAATGACTTTTGTTTATGTTTTCATGACAATGACCAAAAGTGGTCGTATGAATTATGGCTCTTGTCTGTCAGGAATAAAGGTTGAGATGTGAAGTTTTTAATGAAATGGCTCAGAGGGAGGACGTGGGGTGGATGGATGGGTCAACAAAGACTGACACTGTTATATTTTCTTCTCACTTTCATTTCCCAAATATTGGTTTGTTACTGTGATTGTTCACTAACCTTCCAAAAGGTTTTTGTGCCTAAACTGAGCCAAACCTTTCACCAGTTTCACACCAAGTGCACAAGTGAAATTGTTTGCAAAAGGCAGTGCATGGAAGGGCAGCACTACAAAGCAACTCACCTGGATACTACTACTCTCCTGGATACTACTACTACTACTACTATTACTACTACTACTGTGGAGTGTAAACAATTATACATGTTCATATCTGGTATCTTCATCTACTCTGATATTTTCAGCCATGCTTCCGATTTTATACCTAAAAACCAGGTTAGAGATCAGATTAGAGTAACAGAAGTGTGGGAATTCAAAGACACACTGAACTTTTCCTCCATTCTTCTCTACTGTAAAATTGTTGCTGTCACAAATTATAACACTTTGAGTCAAGGCCAGAATCCCTCTGGATGCACTCTTGAGAACTCAGTGTATTTGGGGTAACAGTTCTGTTTGGATGAACTAGTAAACAGGCCTGTGGTGCATCTGATTCCTTAGCAGGAGACCGGAGTTCACATCCTGTTGAAGACCAACAATTAATCCTCCCCTACTGAGTTTTTTGTAAACAAATAAAGTTTCTGTAAACCTTCAGTGTTACCGACCAAACGCATTGTGTCTATCCTTGGGGTTCGAACAAACCTGTTGAATGCATCTCCTTTCTCATAAATCATTTGCAAAGCCGATATTTTGAAATCTACACTGTTTACCAGCTAGAAGTCTTTTTCCTGCCTTGTTGGTGTTCTCTGACACCTGGGCTCCATTTTAGAGAGTGGGTTAAAATAAAAACTGAATTTGTTAACCTTGAGATGGGGGAAACTCAGGGTTTTGTAATACAGAGTTAGAGATAACTCAAACCATGGGTCAGTTACTGTGGTAACGCTTTGAATGAGTCCAGTCAAAGCGCCTATCGAAGCACATTAACTAGCAGAGGTTTAATGTATATCAGAAATAAAATTAGTTCTGTTTTTAAAAGTTACGATGGATGCACAATGTATATTGGGCCAATAAATTATCAGCTGATAATGGGACATCTTTATTATGTGTCATTCAGATAATGAAATCATAGCCTATAAATAGCAGTACGGTAGATAATACAGTACGGTTTGCGAGCTGCCAATAAACACAGAAAAAGAAGAACAACTGCAGCACGTTAACTAGAGCGGCAAATGTTTCAGCTTAGCAGTTTTAGAGCACAACAACATGATTGCGCCAAGGGTCTGATCACCGACTGCCAGACTCCCCACCAGATCAGCAAACTTCCTGCTGTTTGTTGTTGGTTTTTTTTTTTAATAATATTGTGACTTTATGCACACAATACAGCTGTAAGTTTGTTAGAACAGTTCCACTAAAGGGTTTGTTGTTGCACATAATGTGTAATCTCAGTTTAGACTGTGAAAATCACTAAAGCTTTAGACACACAGGATCACTATATAATTACCTCTATCACTCATGATGTGATTGGAACAGAATTTTTTTGAGTTTTGGAGATTGCATGTTAACATTTCAGAGTGAGCAAGAGTGTGGTGCAGCTGCAGAATGAGGTCTTAAAAGTGACATATAGTCTCGGGGTGTTTTAACAGCATTTCAGCGGCTGTGTTTACATTTAAATTTGTAGACGTAGCTGAAATTAAACCACTGAATACTGTTGAGCCAAGATATCTAAAATCTGAAATTTACAGTATTTTAACTTTCACTTCTTTTCAAGTGCAAATCACCAACCACATTATTACTGGATCAGATTGTGGGCATGCAATCCAGCCTCTATGTTGTTCATCTAGATATTTTTTTAAATCTTCAGAGATATTTTTCTTCCTCAGTGTCTGGCCTCTGTGTTTTGTTCCTGTCAGATTAAAGCTGAACAAATATATTCAAAATGTAATGTAGGCCTTGTATGGTTTTATTCTGACTCAGGCTATGTTGTTTTAAAGATAAAAGCGCACAGTCCACATGCAATAATATCTCTACATGCACTGGATTAAAATGGAGGCTCTGCCTTTTATTTACCTGTTGCCGTGGTGAATCGTATGATTCATTGATGATGGCTTTAACATTCACCATGCATGAGCTTAACTCACAGTGAACATACTCAGAGATGATTGAACTGACTCTGATCAGTCGTTCTGATCTCAGGGTTCATTAGCTCAGAGTTTGTTAAACCTGCTGTCTGATACAGGCCACTGTAGATCAGTGGAATAATGTTTAGTAGGTAGGTGTATTACATCACCCATGTGCTTTTTCACATGCATGTGAAGACCTGGTCATTAACATTGATCCAGAGCACAATACTGTTCCAAAACTATTGTATGTCCCCTATCTTAAAGGTGCTATTGATAACATTACCCGCTAGATGTCGCACTCCCCCTCCCCCTTCCCCCTTTCATTGCATTCAAGTCACAACAGCTCTGTTGCTCGAAGCAGAAGTTGTTGCCAGTCGGTTGCATAACCTACATATTTCATGGTCGAGTGGAGGGAGACTCAGGCAGATGCAGTCATGTCAAGTGATGAATCTTTGGTGGTAGAGTAATAAATTCATTCTGAAACATGTAGCTATAGCTACATTACCTACAGTGGCATGCAAAGGTTTGGGCACACATAATCAAAATATTGTTCACTGTGAATAGTTGAACTGATCGTAAAAGGGCATTAAGTTAAAGATGGAAAATGCTTTTCAACTTTGGGTTGTTTATGATGGAATAGAGTGGTTAAGATCAAAATAGTGGGGACTGCTCATTTTCAGAGAATTTGGCTTTCCCCTGCCTGGCTTAACACTGCTGCCTATGGCCATGTGTGAACCTGTCCTAAAACCACCCTAAACATTTGTTTTCAAAGCCATGAAACTCACAGAGTGGCCAGTGGTGTACTTGGATGTTCTGACATAAGAATCGTAGGGCATGTCGTATTGTTGGGCCATCTTTCAAAACCTTCTGACTTCTCTAACCATTTTATGGCTCTCAGCTTTAAGTCTATTGCTTCCAATGGAAGAAACCTTTGAAAGTCGGGCACAAATTTCCAGTGTCATTTTTAAAAAGGCTCAGTAATTTCCTAAAATAGCTGGTCAATGTAGTTTTCATTAAATATTACTTAAGCAGTAGGTGCATTTGTGGGGGACTATTTTCACTGGTGGATTCATCCACATTTGGTGCTCTAGTATGTATTTATCAAAGGGATGGTGGACATGGGATCGAGTCCAAATAAAGTAGAGAGTGTGTGTTGATTGTAATGAAGGAACACGTCACCCAGTACAACAGTGTGGCTCAATGTGTTTTAGTAGATTTTAAACAACAGTGTCTGCCCATGCACCTCCCACCAGATTGTAAAAGTAGTCCAGTCCCAGTTACGCTGAATTCCTCATTCAAACCATAAAGTAAAGTTTTTGTGTTTCTCTTATTTAAGCCAACTGGCATAGGCAGCATGTTTGAAATGAGCTGCTCTGGGGCTATATTACGGTAAGGTAGTTACCACAGGCTCCAGTGCACACTATTATATAAGGCCCTAGTGCACTCTAGTTGCTAGTTACAAGGCACATTTAATTTTGTTTTAGAGTGCTACTGACTATTTTATCAAAAGAAAAGAAAAGAAAAGAAAATCATGATAGAGATGGGTTTGCATTTTTGAGGGCTTAATGGCACCATTTTTAATTTAATGTGAGTTCTTTGAACACAAGTGTAGTTCAAAGGTGGCAATCTGAATCATTTGCAAAGCCCCCCCCACCCCACAGGCCTCAGTGCACTGCCTGTACTGTATATGTATATGCCCCTGTCACAAACACATCTACATATATGTATGTTTTAAGGCTTCCTTGCCGTTTAAGTCAATAAAAACATTTTCTCTTAACTTGAAATTTTGTTTTTTAGGCCAGAGATGAAGAATAGCTGAAAGATTCTCTTAGACAAGTGGACTTCTCAGCAGAGACACTGTGGAAAGTACAAATTACAGTATTAACTAGAGAATCTTTAAAAAATTGCAGGTGTGAATGCTGCATGCTAAAATGAATGTTAATTTTAATTAACATATATGGATTAATGTATGGATTCTCTTAAAAAAAGTAGACCTCTCAACAGAAACATTGTGGAAAGTACAAATTACAGTAATAAATGTCATAATAGATTTTTTTTAAAATAACTTGCACCTTCCTAAATCTATGTGCATAGTTGTTGGGCAAAGTCATTTATCTCGACAGACTGTCAGTGAAAATGCAATATCTTTTTAAATTTGTTTCTTTTTTTGCATGAACAAAGGTGTGTCTCTGTTTAAAACTGGCACAAAAATGTATTTACATGCCATAAATTGATACATGAAAAACACAAGATTATACTTTGATACAAAATTCAGGCACTCACCCAGATCTGACGGACAAAATGTTTTATTGATAGAGAGCTTAAAACATGTTCATAAATCACACATACACTGCGCCCACAAGAATATCTTCAACACATGGGAGCTAATTAAAAATAAAATGTACATACAAACAAAGGAAGGTCACGATATTACAGTGAATATATGTTTACAATACTGCAAATGTACACAAAAATTGATCTCAAAGATGTACAATTATTAACACCCACTTCCAGCATTCTCAACACTATTTACAGTATCCCTCTACCTCCATTCACCATGCCTCCAAGTGCCACCAGCTTGCCCAGGTAAAGTATTTTATACAGTATTAACAAAAATTTAAATGCAACACTTTGGTTTGCTACCACTTTTCACACGTTTGTGATCTGAGACTTTTTTGAATGCACTCAATATTTCTCTCAAATTCTGGCCACAAATTTGTTAAAATCAGTGTTAGTGAACACTTCTATTCTACAACAGTGTGCTCCAAATCCTGCCAATAACCAGCAACTTCACACAGCCACTAAAAAGGAGTGGGCCAACATTCTACAGGACTCTGTATGAAGGAAATGTGTCACACTGTTTGAGGCAAATGGTGTCACACCAGATACTAAATCTGCATTTTTGTAGCACTTAGTTATGTAAAATCCAAATAAATGTCTTTTTTTCAAGGTGAAGATGCACATTTTGGAGTGTCTTTTTATTGTGACCATCCCAAGGCACACCTGTGTAGTAATGATGCTGTTTAATCAGCATCTTGGTATGCCACACCTGTCAGGTGGATGGATTATCTTAGAAAAGGAGAAGTGTTCACTGACACGGATTTTAACACATTGGTGACAATTTGATTTAAAAGGTTGTGTTTAAATTTTTGTTCAGTATACATGAGTGTTAAACTCTCTTACTCCCACACAAGGGCACATATATTGTTTCAACATATGGGGGGACTCATATTAATCAGGTCTGGTGGTCATCCCCCTGATACCTGACCACCAGTTACCTCGTGACCAAGTCATCTCCAACTGAGCACACAGTACCTGCTGAGGAGGACAGATATGCCATTCATAGCTCAGAAAAGCTAACAATGAAATAATGGACCCTGAGTTAATTTTTTGCCTTTATCAAACTACATTTCCCTCTTTGTTGATATGAACCTAGAGCTAGGAGACAGTCTAACTTAGCATAAAGAGTGGAAGATGAAGGGATACAGCTGTCCTGGCTCTATTAAAAAAAAAAAAAAAAAATCTGCAAAAAATAGTCTGCCACACAACCCCCTGTAAAACTAAAACTGAAAGCTGAAAAGTCCTCATATATATATATATATATATATTTTTTTTTTTTTGTACAGATAAAACAAACAAGATATAACATGTTAATCAGTGAGCTTGAGACGGCAGGAAGGTGAAGATTGTCAGAATCAGAGAAAGCTGGGCTAACAGTGCTCCACTGTTTCCAATCTTTATGCTAAGCTAATATCTCCTGAGTGGTATCAATCCTATCTAACTCTAAACAAGAAAGCATAGAAGCGTAACTCTCAAAATGTGGAGCTATACCTTTAACAATGTCACTCATTAGTATTGTGCTCCTGTGCATGCTGCATGCTTTATAATTCAGTCAGTCCACTTAGGGCCTGTGTCCACATAGCATTCTTTTTCTCAGCGCCAGAGTTGTTTTTGAATTATTCCCACTGAGGACAGAGCGTATGCTGTTGCATGCGACCGCCTAGAGAAAAATCGTCATGCCAAGCATCTTTTTTCAAGGCGCTCTGGCAATCGTACTATGCATGCAGCCATGCGGTCTGGGCAACCATATCGGTTTTGTGGACATTCAATGAGAGTATGTCCGAGCCTGACTACTTAAATCCAACAAATAATAGCAGTGACAAAAAAAAAAAAAAAAAAAGAATGGGAAATAAAATAAAAAGGAATATCTCGGTATATTGTCATGAAATGAATATATAAATCAAATCCAGTCATCATCATTGGTTAATGTTACATTTTCAAACTGTAATTGGTCATCATTAGCTGTTATTTAAGTACATTGATTATTCACCTAATAAATCATGACAACTGCTTTCCCCTATATATAAAGAAATGTGCCACTTTTAATAACAAAAAGTATTGTACTGGTATCGATATCGATGCTGGCGATTCTGGCCCTGTATTATCAGATCAAAAACAAATTTTGTGGTGTCACCCACCCTAACCGTTTCTGCCAAAGAAAAACGCTATGTGGACACAAGCAGTTAGGTTGGTTTATCCATTTAATTCAGTCCCTTCTCTGGATCAGCTGGTTGGATGCTGCCATTTGTCTCACCATCATCAAGAAGAGTTTTTTCCTCTGGCGGTGGGTCAGGCTTGTTGTCAGTCTCTGAGTGGCTGTCTGCTCCCTGGGTGGGGGCAGTGGTGGACTTGGTAGGGGTGCCTGCCTGAAGAGTAGCTTCCTCCTCCATCTCTTGATAATACTCAAGTGTTTTTCGCTTGAAGCAACCCAACTTATGACAGACACAAGAAAAATCATTAGACCACATAACCTGGCGACCCATTTCACAACAAACAAAGCATTTTTTATAAATTCAGTAACAGCTCTGATATGAGGACAGAAGTTTGTCCTGGTTTGTAATGAAACTCTTTAATTTGGGAATTGATTCTCACCTTAAACATGATGATGGCGATTATGATCAAAAGCAAGAATCCCAATCCAGCTCCAGTTGCAATGATCTGCAGTTGATTCGGGGGAATAATGAACTCAACCCGAACTTCAGTCTGTTGGCAGAGAAAAATAAAATCTTTAAAGTGGGGCCGTAGGCTTATTTGAATAAGAATCTAAAATATCTTATATATAAAAAAGTTTTGGCTCATTGTGTGTAGACTGAATGTACCCATTTCATTGTTGGATCATTGCCAGACTTCTGCTGTGTAAAAAACATATTGATTTTGTGTTTAATAAATACAATAAATTTGGTATCCTGAAAAACAATAAAGCAAAATCTTTGAAATGGCATTACTGTGGTCATACGTCTACGTACCTGTTGTTTATGAGAGTCCAGCAAATATCGATTCTTGTCGTAGTCAACTTGTATAAAGCTTTTGAATTTAACCTCTGCGCTGTCTCCAGTGTATCTTTTAAGGAAGGCTATGTTCTGCAAAGTAAGAGTCAACCAATGATATACTCATCCTTTTTAATGCTACATGTGTTGTGTATTCTGTCTGTGTGTTCTTGCTACGTACCGCTGCATGCTGTTTGAGATCCTTGAACTGTATGTCTCCTGACAATGTGAACTCAGTGGGTGATTCTTTCTCCAGGATGAAACTGTCACACACTATGACTCTGCAGTATTTTTCTGGCGTGCAGTACTGTAACACAGCAAAAGTTCTTTTTATTTAGGGATCATTTCACAACATGTTCAGAATATTTTGATACTAGATATGTTTAACTTACTTCAGAATTCATGTCATTTGTGGCTGTGCATTCAGTTTTGTTCTAAAAGAAAGTAATTTGTAAGCATTAAGGATTTGTAATTCTGTACACAGCAGCAGTATAGATAAGAATATGTCGTTTTCTCTGACAGTGGCGAAGTTACCTGCTGGACATAGACTTGATAGTTCATCATTTCAAAGTTATGCTCCAGTTTAGTTGGGAAGAACAGGGACACATTGATTGGAAAAGCCTTGAAACCAAGATTATCTATCTGTGGATAGGGAGAGAGAGTTTTAAAAGAATATTTTGACACTTTGGGAAATATTCACTTCCTTGCTGAGGGTTAGGTGACAGGATTGGCTTCCAGTCTGGTTGGTTAATATGAGGCTACAGCCAGCAGCCGGTTAGCTTTGCTTAGCAACAGCTAGCTTCACAGGTACAGGACAGGTAGCAAAATCTGCCCACAAGCATCTATAAAGGTGCAGTGTGTGGGATTAAGGAGGATATATTGGCAGAAATTAAATATAATATAATTAGAATGTTTTCTTTCATGTATAGTCACCTGAAAATAAGAATTACTGTGTTTCTCATACCTTAGAATGGGCCGTTTACATTTACACAGGGAGCAGGTCCTTGTCTGTGGAGATTGCCATGTTGCACTGCCATGTTTCCCCAGTAGCCCAGAGTGGACAAACCAAACACTGGCTCTAGATAGGGCCATTCATGTTTTCGCATTGGCCACCATAGTTAGAAGCCCCTCGGAAAAATGCGGACTTTTTTTAACAAATATTTTTTTGTTTTTGAGAGGAGACATGGTGCTCATGGTAAAAAACACCTGAATGTCTAGATTGGAAATAAGGTGAGCACACATTAAGTATCAGAGAATAAAAGGTGAGCACATATTACCAGGTGTTGGGCTAGCGTGCCATCTGCGACTGGCTGAGCAGTGTTAGACAAACACTGATTTATAACGTAAAACTGCTTTATTCAATGTTTTTGCTGGTTTTAATCAGCTGGTGCATTTGTTTAGGAGAGGAAGTGACCTCTGAGGATAATTCAGCTTCTGTTAAAAACCTGCTTAACAATGAACATCGAAGGAATTCTAATCGAGAGAATTTCAGCTGGTTACAATCTGCAATCCTCAAAGCTGAACGCCCCCAAATTCCCCTAAATTTTACACACTTGATTTTTAAGAATTATCTTTTTCCTCCTCCTTCATAATCTTTTTCCTGACATCTTGCCTTTTCTCTTTCTCTTCTCACAACTGTTTTTGTTTAAGTGTCATCTGACCATCTCTGTTCCTGCCCCCTTGTCCTGTCCTACAACTACTTTTGGAATCATGTTTGTCTTCACCTGAGAAACTATAGCCTAATATTCACTCTCCTTGTTGCTCTGTTTGGGTCTTTACCAACCCCAGGGTAAACTAGAAATGAGCATTCAGTAGAGTGCAGATCTCTGCCAGGTGGCCACCCATGCAGACTGAAACCACTCTGGACCAATGGTTCCCAACTGGTCCAGCCACAGTTTTCAGATTTCTCCTTAGTCACTGGTTCAAGGTCCCACAGATTAATACATTAAACAGCGCCATACTCACATTTGGCCATGTTGCAACCCACTTTTGGACTGGACTCTCTCATAATAACATCATATCTATAGTTCAAATACAGTGCCTGCAGCAGAACTTGATCTGCTCTGTGCAATACTTCGCAGCTCTGTCAGAAATGACAAGGTGCAAACGTGATGCAGTGCGTCTGCTGGAAGGCTGCTAGAGTGGCCAAGATCAGTTCGTGTGGAAGAGATCTGCACTCTATTGAGTGCATATTTCTAGTTCACCCTAGGGTTGCTGAAGACCAAAACAGAGCAAAAAGGAGAGTGAATATTGGACTAAAATTTGTCAGGTGAACTCAAACACGATTACAAATGATTGGTAATGCTGCTGCTGAGTGTGTAAGTAGTCAACTGTTTGCTACAGTAACAAGTTCACTGTAATGTCTTTTGAGGTAACAATATATGTTTATTTTTCTAAGAACCCAAATTTCAGTGTTCAGTGTTATCGCAGTTATCGGTGCAGACGTAAGTGTACATTTCTTGGTCTCATTAAATTAAAAACAGTGCCATTTGCTATACACATTGCATATACCCTTGAAAAAGGGAAATCTATTATGTTAATTTTTTTGTTTTTTATTTTTTTGTTGTAAAATAGTCAATAGCATCTGTAACAGAATTATATGCTTATTCCAAATAAACTATAAACAATTAAAATGGTTAAATTAGTAATTTCTAATTTTCTTTGGTATTTTTTTCTTTGGTCATTTTTGTGAAATACAGATATGTATTCATGATTGCTGGGTAATACGTATGTTAATGTTATCCAATGTCAAGTCTCTGATCATGTAAGGATATATGTGCACGATAGCATACATTACTGGCCCGTCATATTTGTGTGCACTGGTGCACTGGGGCCCATCCTAACTACCTTACACCACTGGAAGACACCCATTATGTCAGTGTTGTGTTGGGTGATAGCTGAGATGCCCCAAGTAACCAGACAATCAGTGAATGCAGGTCTAAAACTGCAGCTTGATCAGTACTGAATGATAGAAGAGTTAACATTTGCTGTGGGACTGGATGATTGCATGTTTCATAGCAATTTACTGCCTCACCTTATATATAGCAACCAATTTCTTAGGTCCAGCATCCTCAGCTGTGAAGTTTATGTAGGTGATAGGGTCGTCTTTCCTAAACAAAAAAGAAAAAAAGAATTCACAATGATCACAATATGAAGGTAGCTGTGAGATAACCTAGCTACTGGCTGGATTCTATACATACATATGTAACTATTTAAGTGAATAGTACCACTTACACTGTTACTGCCATTTTAATTTGATACTGTACAGGGATGCTTTTTGCCATGGAAGAGATCCTGGTGGAGTTTGCATTATCACTGAGGATGAAAAAAAAGCATTTCTTGTGAGTATCAAACATGAAATATGCTATGGTAGTAAATGATATTTTAATAATACAGACAAAATGTTAAGCTTTGTTCTGTTTGTTGGATTGTTTAAGAAGGTATCTACCTTTTCCCAGTAACAGTCATTGAAATTGTGTCATTCCACTCATAATTGTTCAAGACGCGGAAGGAAGTTCGAAATGTTGCCTTCAAACAAAAAAACAGACAGTGATGTTAGGTATGAGTCAGAGTGAAAGACCAACGATTTGCATTGGAGAAGTTGCCATGGTTGTAAATGTCAAAAGTTCAGGCAGTTGGTTGCAGTTCTTGATTTCTGAAACTTCACTTCTGTCTGATATGAGAGTGTCAGGGTGCAGAATGACTCACAGATGTTCTGCTGCGAAACACAGGACGGCTCACATCACATATACTTCTGTCATGTATTTCTTGTAGATCTCTGCAGCTATGGACTGTTGGTCTTGTTGCCTGTTTTAAGAGAAAAAAAAAGAATGTGTTAAGTGAGATCCTCTGGAACACTCAAAGAAATTTTATGAACAGACTATGAGAATTTATGCAGTTACAGTTCATAAAATGTACCTAATTTATTTTAATAAAGATTATGCAATTGTTTTTAATCAATTCTATGTATTTCAAATATGTTAAATTTTCTTACACTGAACAAAAATATAAACGCAACACTTTTGTTTCTGCTCCCATTTTTCATGAGCTGAACTCAAAGATCTAAAACATTTTCTATACACACAAAAGACCATTTCCCTCAAATATTGTTCACAAATCTGTGTTAGTGAGCACTTCTCCTTTGCCAAGATAATCCATCCCACCTCACAGGTGTGGCATATCAAGATGCTGATTAGACAGCATGATTATTGCACAGGTGTGCCTTAGGCTGGCTGCAATAAAAGGCCACTCTGGAATGTGCAGTTTTGCTTTATTGGGGGGGTCTGGGGGGGGTCAGAAAACCAGTCAGTATCTGGTGTGACCACCATTTGTCTCACGCAGTGCAACACATCTCCTTCGCATAGAGTTGATCAGGTTGTTGATTGTGGCCTGTGGAATGTTGGTCCACTCCTCTTCAATGGCTGTGCGAAGTTGCTGGATATTGGCAGGAACTTGAACACGCTGTCGTATACGCCGATCCAGAGCATCCCAAACATGCTCAATGGGTGACATGTCCGGTGAGTATGCTGGCCATGCAAGAACTGGGATGTTTTCAGCTTCCAGGAATTGTGTACAGATCCTTGCAACATGGGGCCATGCATTATCACGCTGTCTGCCATCTGCCCTGAACAGTGAAAACCAGGATTCATCCATGAAGAGAACACCTCTCCGACAAACTGCAGTCAGGTCGAGACCCCGATGAGGATGACGAGCATTTCAGATTGGCCTTTTATTGTGGCCAGCCTAAGGCACACCTGGGCAACAATCATGCTGTCTAATCAGCATCTTGATATGTCACACCTGTGAGGTGAGATGGATTATCTCGGCAAAGGAGAAGTGCTCACTAACACAGATTTAGACAGATTTGTGAACAATATTTGAGGGAAATGGTCTTTTGTGTGTATAGAAAATGTTTTAGAGCTTTGAGTTCAGCTCATGAAAAATGGGAGCAGAAACAAAAGTGTTGCGTTTATATTTTTGTTCAGTGTAAATTAAGTTTATGTAATAACTTTTACTTAATTCTATGTTGCCTAAGTATGTTGAATTACTTTTATGTAATTACTGTTAAGTTTTTTTGTATTTTAAATATGCAAAATTCACTTTAAAGTTTACATAAGTACTGTTACTAAATTCTATGTAGTTAAAAAATGTTAAATTTACTATATAAAGGTTACGTATTCATGTTTAATAAATTCTGTGTATTTGAAATATGTTAATCAATATATTGGGTACACGTGGAATTTATGAACAGTAATTACATAAACTTTATTAAAGTAAATTCTGTGCGCTATAGTTTCTCATAGTCTGTTCACCTCAGTGTTATTTGATTTACTTATAAAAATTGTAGTTTTTTTAGTTTATTTAAGAATTACTTGACTCAGTTGGATGGAAATTTTATGAATGCAACTGAAAAACGTAAACCTGAAAGTTTTTAGCTTAAATTAACTGCTGTGACATTTGTGTTAACAGGACTGTAGATGAAAAAACAAAAAAAAAGAAGAAAAAAATTCAAACTTACAGGTAAGTCTAAAGATTTCAAACAGCATTAGTGTCATGTTGTGATTTGAAACACTCTGATGCTTCTGACAACCCACACTTCCTGCATGGGTTACAAATCACCCTCTTCCTCTGTGACACAAGAAGTGTGAAAGAAAGCTTTGCAAAAGTAATGCACTTGGCATCTGTGAAGATTCATTTAATGAATGTCCTTTTTTTTCTTTTTTCCCCTAATAATAATAATACTAATACTAATAATAATAATAATAATAATAAATTTTATTTGGAGGTGCCTTTAAAGTCACCCAAGGTCATCTTACATAGCATAGAAGATAAAAGATCAATAAGACATCATTAAAACCCTGTTACAATTTATTTGTTAGATAATGCATAATAACTATCATGACTCCTAATAAACTGCACAAAAAGTGTGACATATATTAATAATCTTATCTGTTGACATGCAGCTTGTATAGAAGAGGTGCAAAGAGCTGATAGTTAGTTGACATGTCAGGGAGTTTTTTTGACAAGCAGTTCAACAGAGACTGAATAATCAGGCTTCCTCTTTAGCTATTCTCTGATGGAATGGTTGTAAACATTGATGACTGGATGAAACACAGATAAGGTCATCATGTATAGTTTAAGTTACAGGAACTGGGGTTATACTGGGGTTGTTTTCATTACCAGTCATTATGCAAAATTAGAGACAATGACTCAAACCCAAAATTGTATGTAGCAGTTGCAGTCAGCGGTCACTTTTTTAGATACGCCTGTATAGTACAGGGTAGGACCCCTTTGCAGTTACTGCAGATTTTTCAGCAGTGCTATTATTCTGTGAATTTCTCATTTCACCTCATCCCAAAGGTGCTCTTTATGGACAGAGATCTGGTGACTGTGTTGCAGTTCACTCATTGTGATACTCATGGAACTAGCTTGAGATGACGTGTATCTTGTAGCATGACGCGTTATCCAGCTAAAAGTAGTTATTAAAATGGGTAGGCTGTTGCCATGTGGCCAACAATACTCCAGAAAGTTTACATTCACTGTGTTTGTTTTCCTGTGATAAGTAATGCACCAAAATTCATAGTTATCCCATTCAATCATAAGTCAGTAATTTGTGTATAACCCACTTATTTTGGAAGGCTGCAATCACGTGACCAATGCGCTGATGGGAGTAAATAAGGAAGTGGTTTCATAAGAAGGCAGGTTGAGGTGGTGGATGGGCCACAAAACACAGGACTTTGACTCGTGTTTGGAACTGCTGGCTCTTTGAGTCATTTTAAAGTACATCATCACCATGTTTCTTTTCCTAAACCAAACCACAATAAGATAACTTGAAGTACATAACTTTATATTGTTTACGTGACATGATTCGGTCGGTGCTAATTCGTAGGATAACCTACAAACCATTGTGTGAGTATAATGTTGCATTCCTATAACATTGTCAGAATCAGGAGAGACAGTTTTAAGAATTCCTCTTCCTTGTCAAAACCTGGCACCTATGTTACCCACAATGCAACTCCAAGACCAACAAACTGATTGGAGATTCTGGCAGCTGTAGCTGCTAATAGCTAGTAGCAACTAATGTAGCCTGTGAGCTTAATAAGCTTGTTTCTTTCAAACTCCACAGCCTTGGACTAAAAAAATTTAATTATTTAGCCCCAAACAATGCTCATTTACATGACATCACTTGAGCAACCACTGAGCAGGACATGATATATAAGTTTAACTTTAAGTCACCTTCTTAAGAGCCATCATAGAGAAGGAGAGGCCTGGAGGATAGTGCATTGTTAGGCTGGTGTAGTATGAGTCATCACCGTGATTGGACAGTGTTACAGAAATGTTGAAGTAGTTATTTTCCACCACCAATAATGTTGGGCTCCTAAGAAAAAAAGAGCAGTTCTTAGATTTGGTCATATGATGTTAATATTACAGTTGCTGTGCTGTGTTTGTCATATATACGTACGTGAAGTTGAAATCCACCTCAAGTTCGGCAATACAGGTGTCATTTTTTCTACAATGCTTTTCAAATGGAACCTGTATATAAAATACAGAACAAGACACAAAAAACAAAATTTAAACAGGTTTAAAACAGTTACCAGTTTAAACAACCTTTCTAGGTTCTGTGAACAGACATGTTCAAATAGAACAGTGCTTTCCATCAGCATTATTTGTCTCAGATGATGATGATGATGATTCTGATAATGATGATGATATGACTGAAACATAACAGGAATGACCCGAAAAGCTGATCTACATTTACCATCTACCAGCCCTAGTAATATGCTGGTTTACAGCCATGCCAATAACATAGCTCTATAATTGGCAATGTTAGTAGGTAGGTACACTTCTTTCTGCTCCACCACTTTGGTCCCAACTGAAATATCTCAACAATTATGTCAATTATCAACAATTATTTTAAATGTCTTGATATGAAATTTTGCACAGATGTGTAAGGTAATCAGAGAAATAATTTGAATGACTTCTGATTATTCATCCAATTTCACCAGCAGGTTGATAGACCACCAAGATGCATTGTGATCCAATCACTCAAACCACTTGCCAAGGTGGTCTGGGACACATTTAACAACATATCTTTTGGAGTGCAAACACTGATTCATTCCTAACAAGTACCACGTCATCAGTGCAGGAGGTCGTAGTGGCTTAGTGACAATGTACTAAAGCGACTAACTGTTGCATGACTGTCCATCCTTTTGCCCTCCAGAAGGACACATGTTGGATTGTACTGGCAGTGACTGTAACGAAATCTGAACCCAAGTGGTAAGCTGGAGACACTTGATAGACACAGGTGTGAAAAGCAATATGTCTTGGCTGTCCATTTCACTGAAACACATGTATAAACAGGCTTTTGCATACCCTGCAGAACATTTAGACACAAAATACAAAGGGACCCATTAAATTGTTTATGTCATGTTTGAAAAGGTCTACAGGGTGCACTAAGGATGATATTTTTCTGTAAGGCGACCCAGAGGTTAGTGCTCTCCTGGTTCCCTTGTGAAAAAGCCTATGGGATTTTTTCATTAGACTGTGGATTATTGCAGAGAATAAGCTCTGTGGCAAACAAACGTTTATGATGCTTACACATTTTGTTCAGCAAGATAATCTTCACAAATGAACCACTTTTATGATTTTTGAAGCCTAAATGCAATCACCAGAGGTTAAAAGGCTGTCATTAGGCTATAAACAAACTACACTATGGTCCCATGATTTAACATTCCTAGCACAATGAGGCTGTAAACAAGTGTTTGGCATGATGACGTTCTGTAGTCTCATTTAGCCACTTGTTAGCAACCACCTCTTTAAGACACATAAAAGCTTAGAAAATCACTGGTTTGGTATTTTCTGATGCATTTTATGTCAGAGAACAAAATGTGAATGTCTTTTAAGCTTGTGTTTACCACAGGCCTTTTTTTAGTTGTCTAACCAAAAACTTATTCAAAAACCTATTGACTACCAGCAGTGCAGAAATGGTAACTCATTTGCAGGTACTAGAACAAGTTCCTGGGGCACTCTGTACCTGCTAAACATCAGGCTGGCTATAAACTCAAGTGACTAGAATTGTCTTTGAAGCCAAAAGCCTGATATACAGGAGCTTATTCATACTGTTTATATTTGTGACTGGTCTTTGAAGATTTGTATTTTCAGTTTCAGTTTCCTTGACAAAACAATAGTAAAGCTTTACATTTTAAGTTTCTGGCTAGCCTGGTAAAAAGTGACTGTTTTGACTGCTTCAGGTTTAGTAACAAATATGTTCTCAAGGCAGTATTTGCTATCTGAGTCAAAGGTCAATCCCCGATTGGAAAAGAGTGCCAAAAGGCAAATTAACAAAAAGCTGTTATCACACATTTAAGTCAGAATACCATTTTACATCTTGCTGTGTGCCTTGTAATATGCAGAACACTGGTTCTTTTCTTTATGTAAACACAAATGTCTTAGTAATTGAGTAAGGATGCAATTCATGTGACTGCTGTAGCCTTGTGCTGTAATCACTGTACATACCTCAACAGCAGCCTGCCTTTTGCTGTCCATATTCAAGATGGCACTTGCACTCTCACTGTCAACTTGGGAAAAGTTTAATTTGATGCTGATGGGTGATAATGTGTCTTTTACACATTTCTGCAAAGAAGAAGAAGAAGAAGAATGAGAGTTATCTGCTTATTGTTGAAGTGCAGACAAAAAACTTTTAGAAAGTTTAGTTTTAGTATTAATCTAAAGGGCTGAAAAATGAACAATGTATTTGCATAATTATTAGTATCACTGTTTTAGGGTTTTTCTGGCGATGAACGTGAATAAGTTTGGATTATAGTTTTACAAGCCAAGTTTCTGACAATGGAACAGAAAAGGTGTTGCTACATAGGCAAGTGGGTTGATGAAGATTCAAGCTTTTACATTTTTATATCATAACAAGCATAGAAGATCTAATGGAAATCATCAGCACTTTTTCATTTTTGATGCCAAGTCTTGGCTTGAAAAATGCCCAAAGTTAAAGTAAAGTAAAAGACACAGCTGAACACAATTGGGAGAAATCTGTTCAATGTAGAACCCTACGGGCACAACTCTAAATACACTTGGCATGCTCAGTGAAGGAAGCAAATCTGCTACATTATACAACAACGAGACATGCCTCAAGGCTCAACTCTTGGTCCACTTATTTTTGGTTTTTATTAATGACTTCCCCTCAGTTTTTCTCTGAATGTTGTGTTCAACTTTATGTAGATGACACAATAATATACATCTAAAACTAATTTATTACAGATTGAATGAACTTTGCAGTCTGATGTTAGTACCCTACAACACTGGCTTGCCGCTAATAAATTACTTAGCAATAAAACTAAATCTGACACTATGATTTATTTTACTTGTAAAAGCATTTTAATTTAAATCTTAAGCTAGTTCATGTGTTATTACCTGTCTTGATGGTACATCACTGCAAAGAGCTGAACACACCAAATACCTGGAACTATGGCTTGGTTCTGATCTTTCATTCAAATGTCATATTAATTATATTGTAAAGAAAATTACCCTTGGTATTGGTATTCTTTATTGGTCCAGAAATTGCTTTTCATTGACTTCACTGTTTGAAAAAAGCTTGTATTACAACCCCTTTTTTCCAATACTGGTATTTTTTTTAAATTATGCTGATGTTATATATCAGGCTGCATCGAAAGCCAACCTTCTATCTCTAAGTATAGTTTATAATACACTATGTAGCTTTGTTCTTGCCTCTCCTTTACATGAGCTAAGAAGGCCTTTATGTTTAAAGCTCCTTCTGTTTAGAATAATCTACCTTTAAATAATAGATCCATATCATCTTTCCATTTGTTCAAAAATGCTGTCTTCCTATCATAGGATCAAGTGTACATGTTCATAATAACACATCTATAATTTTGTTTAATTATGTTATATAACTATATTATTTGATGCTATCACTGACACAAACACCTTTCCATCTGTGATTGAATGATCCATTTTATACTCTGTTTGGAATATGATCTCCTCATTTTGTGCATCTATTTACTGTTTTGTTTTTTGTTGCTTGTTTTGTCTTCTCTTATCATCATTGTGGTCTGTTTGTTTGTTTTTGTCATACTTGGTATTGTTTAATTATCACGTTACTTTTATTTCTGTTAAATGTTTTGTCTAATTGTGCTTATATTGTAATATTTCTATTTAGGTCCCCTTGAAAACAAGATGGTACATCTCAAGGGGTTATTCTTTATTAAAAAAAATCATAAAACTTTATTTGACTTAAAGTATGCTATGGAGGTTAATGGAAAGCGCTAAATACTAAGTAGCTGAGATATCAAAACATGGATGATATTTATAGATGTTCAGATAGGTGATAACTGTTCATAGTCAAAGAGCATATGGGGGTGAATATTAAATTCATACTGGCATGTAGATGGAGTAGTTGAAGCAGGTATCTTCTCTCAGCTCCTGCGTGGAGGTAAGGTTCCTAGTCTTCTTGTCGGATGGACTGAAGAAACCTCGAGGTGTTTGTCTCATTGGATCCACATTGAGTGTCCATGAGATGTTTAGTCCAGAGCTCATTTCTGCTGAAAAGGAATACAGCAAGAGTAAAGTAACACACTTATTGAGTAAGCAGTATCAGCAGCTGTTAATGAATCACATTATTGGGTCAGGTCCATACCTGTATTGCTTTTTGTTGTTTCTACCATTTCAAAGCAGGCTGTTAAGGTTACCATTGGTAAATGTTCATCTTTGTTGTCCAGGCAGTCAATTTTGTCAGTGCTTATCTCCTCAGGTGTAAAAGAAAGTTGTACCATGACATTAAAGACGGGCCTGGACCTGAATGACATTTATCAAAAAAAGGAATAAAAGGATTAGCCTTTGAAAATGATATTTTCTATCAACCTTATTCCTGAAGGTGCTACTCTAGAAATGATTATAGGTAGAACTTCCAGCGAGATAGTGGAAGTAGTTAGTCCCATTGACTGTCTACGGTTAGTCTGAGTAGCTAATCATGGTGGCCAACTGCCAACTGTGATTCTTTTTTAAATTAATTCACCTTCAGTTTAGCAAATATTGCTTTCGTTTTTTTAACAGATACTTAATATCATTAAATTAGCATTTTCTAAAATGTCCCTGTGGAACTCTGAGACCTGTTGAGCTGGTCGTGCCCATAATGTTATTAACCACCAGACTGAGCTAAATTTGTTGATTGAACAACAGTGTGTTGAACATGCAGGCAGAAAAAAAAGCTTGTTCTTGTATCTGACGATCCAGTTTCCATCACCTACCTACAGAGAGGAAGAAGTTTCAACCGGTACCATACAGTGTAAAAATGCACTAACCCTTACTGAATCAATATAGGACAGGATTTTTCCCATATTTGCATGCATCCTCTATTCTAAGGCATACACTTTGTTTTCACATCCTTGGACATAAGGAATATTAACACCGAAAGAATTAAGAGAGCAGAAAAAGCATTAAAAATCAGAATTTGCGGAAGAGAATGACAGCTACAATGGCAGGTCTGTCACTCAACATCAGTAGATAATATCTGTCTCTCCCTGTCTGAATGCATTCTCAACATACATTAGAAAATTGTATGTTATAAGATTAACTCAATAGCATAGCAATACCTTGAATTAGGTGTTCATCTAGGCTGTGAATGTCTGATTTACCATACTTGGTTCATCATCATATAAAAATAATGCCTAAAGTTATATATATTACTACTTTATATTACTAATATTACTAAGATATGCCGCTAAATTCAGCATTATGTTTTACTAAGTAGAATTCCAGTTTAATAAATCAGCAGTTATGAAAACTGATAACTGTGCTGTTAAGGCAGACAAGTGAAGCATTAGCTGGTAAACATCACATTTAATTCACTTTACATGGAGCTAAAATTAATACTGAATTATGGCAAATCTTCACCAAATGTGTTAGTGTCTGTTTAAGACTTGTAAGAAATCATAAATCCTTTTTTAGAAGGTGCAGATGTTTATCATAAGCTAGCTTGGGCTCTGTCAAATTTAACAATATGTTAACGTAGCAAGGCAAGCTAATTACCCGAGCGCTTGATTAAAAAGGAAAACTATTAATACTTTGTGATGGCTGGCAGAGATGATAGAGATAATATCATGTTATCCCATCTGAGGTGTAACAGTTGGTGTGTTTCATATTTTATTTCCCAATAGCTCTAGGAAAGAGGATTAGCATACCATTAGCATACCATTACCACTGGGAAACACCTGACTCCCGCCCATAATTCACACAGGGTATCATGGGGGCTTGGAATAAGGTGGATACTTGTATTCTAATGCATAAAGGATGGGCAAACAAGACACCAGTCCATGCCTTTGAATTGTGACTTTGGACTCATCCATTGAATCATTTTATATAGGCAGTGGGTCACTTCATTTAGACACTCATCATGAACCATACACAGTACATGATGATTGATCAGCTTTGTAGATTGTCGCATAGCACTTGATTGATTCTCCGACAATGTGTTTCTTCTGTGTCTGATGCCAGAAGTTAGTGCCCAAGTGCTGGATTTTGATGACTTCGGAGTAAGACCGAATTGGACCAATGCACTGACAGGCCTAAACAAGGAAGCAGTCCTGAGCGGTCTTGTAAGGAGGCAGGTTTGGGTGGTGGATGGATCACAAAAACCCAGACTTTCCTCTAGGACTTGGAGACATCTGTTCGGAATCGTGTGAACTTCTGATTGAACTGATTCATTTTAAGGGACATCCTCACCATGTTTCTTTTCCCATACCTAACCTCTTTAACTTTATGTTAATTACATAACTGAACATTAAGGATGTAACATCATTCATTGGGTGCTAATTCATAGGATATGGTAAATGGACTGCATTGGTATAATGCCTTTCTACTCTTCCGACCACTCAAAGCGCTTTTATACTACATGTAACATTAACCCATTCACACACACACACACACACACACACACACACACAGTGTGTGGTGCAACCTGCTCCTCAGTAACCACTCCACTCACACCACACACACACAGAGTGTGTGGTGCAACCTGCTCCTCAGTAACCACTCCACTCACACCACACACCAATGGAACAGCCAGCAGGAGTAATGTGGGGTTCAGTATCTTGCCCAAGAATACTTCGACATGTAGACTGGAGGAGCTGGGGATTGAACCGCCGATCTTCCCTATAGTGGACAACTTATCCAGTATCCATACCTTAAGACAACAGCATTGCCCTGTGATCCAACCACAATATCTGGGAGTCCGTCTTCTCCAAGGTCAATGTCCCCATCAATTGACTGTCCAAAGAATCTCAGTCCAGGATATATTTTCTGTCCCATGATTCTCTGGAATAACAAGAGATTGAACAACTAAAAGTCAGATGCTAAGTGTTTAGTTATTTTGATAGATGCCCAGGATGAGACAGATACAGTTTTTAAAAGTAAATACCAAAATCATTGATAAATCCTGATGATAATCTTATCCCCTACAAAAGTAATGTCATTCCAAGGATGGCTTTTTAGTTTTATTCAAAAATCAGTCTTAGTCTGATGTATTGGCAAAGAAACACATTTGCCTAACCCTGATGATGTTGAATAAACAAGGGAGAGACTGACTGATGTGGAAATATATTTTTTCACCCTCTGCCAGCATAGTGAACCTCTGATCTGTTGCTGTTTCATGTGCCAACTACCTTTTTTCCCCAAAAATTCAACTAAACAAAATCAAAAATATAATGTGCCAGGTTTTCTCTGTCTCACCTGGCTGAACGTATCGCGTATCCCTCTTTGTCTGTCACCAAGGTAGATGTACACAGCCCCACTGTTATTGTCCTCAAGGGGGGCTCCAACAGCAACGTCTCTGAGTCCATCTCCATTTAGATCTGCAAGACTGGATATGGTTGTGCCAAATCTCCCCAAGAATGATGCAGTCACATTCCATTCACTGTTCAGTTGCATCTGTGGGACATGAGAACATATGTCTGTTAATTAAGAGAATAAATGTTTTGTTTAGCTCCTAGTAACATCACAAAAGCTTAAACACTTCATTAAAACTGAGCCTTTATCCCAGCCCACCTCATTAGTCAGTGTGTAGATGACGATCTGGCCTTCTTTCTTCTCTTGAGGCTGGTAAAACAGTGGAGCTCCCACCAGCAGGAAATCAGTGTCACCGTCTGAGTTGACATCAACTGAGCACAGCTCTGCACCAAAGTAGGAACCAATCTGGAGAGTAGAGTTTATATCATCTGAGTTAGAGAAGAACAACCCTTAATCATTTGTGAAAAACCTACATGTATAGAAGTAAAGTTAGGATTAACATTGCTATGCTTTGAACAACTCTTTCAGTTTCTCACAATAAAACTAGGTGCCAGTCTAAAGGAAGTGCTCTGGTTTCCTTTCTGCAACTGCAGAAAAAATGACGTGCCCTTGCATGTTCTTCAAAAGGTGCAACATGCAGTGTTTTGCATCTCTAATGCATTTTATACTGAACAGAAATTCAAATTCAACACTTGTTTTTGCTTCCATTTTTCACAAGTTTAAGTTAAAGATGTAAGAGTTTTATGTGCACAAAAGACTTAATTGTTCAAATTTGTTAAAATCAGTGTTAGAGAGCCCTCCTCTTTTTCCAGGATAATCCATCTACCTGTCAGGTGTGGCACATCAAGATGCTGATTAAATAGCATGATTATTACACAGGTGTGTCACTCTACAATGTGCAGTTTGGTCACTCAACACAATTATACAGATTGGTATGTTTTGAAGGAGTGTGCTATTGGCATGATGACTGCAGGAATGTTCACCAGAGCTGGTATGTGAACTGAATGTTCATTTCACTACCATAGGCTGTCTCCAATGTTGTTTCTGTGAATTTGACAGTACATCCAACCAGCCACACAACCGCAGACCACATATAACCACACCAGCTCAGGACCTCCACATCCAGGGTCTTCACCTGACACTGAGACCAGCCACCTGAACAGCTGATGCAACAAATGGTTTGCTCAACCGAAGAATTTCTGCACAAACCTTCAGAGACCATCTCAGGGAAGCTCAACTGCATGCTCATCATCCTCAGCAGGATCTTTATTTGACTGCAGTTCGTCATTGTAACCAGCTTGAGTGGGTAAATGCTCATGGTCAATGGTGTCTGGTCCTTTGCAGAAGTGTTCTCTTCACAAATAAACCTCAGTTTACACAGTACCAGGCAGATGGCAGACGGAGAGTATGGCATTGTGCGGGCAAACAGTTTACTAACTCTAATACTAATGCCGCCACAGCCTTATGTTGAAGCATGATAATGCATGGCCCCATGTTGCAAGGATTTCTACACAATTCCTGGAAGCTGAAAACACCCCAGTTCTTGCATGGCCAGCATTTTCAACAGACATGTCACCCACTGAGCATGTTTGGGATGCTCTGTAACAGCATGTACAACAGTGTGCTCCAATTCCTGCCACTAGCCAGCAACTTGACACAGCCACTAAAAAGGAGTGGGCCAACATTCCACAGGACACACTCAACAACCTAATCAACTCTATATGGAGGAGATGTGTCACACTGTTTGAGGCAAATGGTGTCACACCAGATACTGACTGATTCTTTGGGGTATCTGGAACCCAAATCTGTATTTTTGTAGCACTTAGTTATGTGATATCCAAATAAATGTCTTTTTTCAAGGTGAAGATGCACATTTTGGAGTGTCTTTTTATTGTGACCATCCCAAGGCACACCTGTGTAGTAATGATGCTGTTTAATCAGCATCTTGGTATGCCACACCTGTCAGGTGGATGGATTATCTTGGAAAATAAGTGCTCACTAACACGGATTTTAGCAAAGTTGTGACCAAAATTTGAGAGAAATGTAATTATTGAATGCATAGAAAAAAAGTCTTAGATATTTACCTCAAACCTTTGAAAATGGGAACCAAAAAAGTGTTGCATTTAAATTGTTGTTTCATGTACAAAACAGATCTGCAAAAACACAATCAGGGCCCAGCAGCCTGGTCCAAGAAACATTCATTTGGTTTTCTGAACAACTTTGCAAGGTTAAAGCTTAAGTCTTCTAACAGCGGATATAATGTAAGTGTGAAGGGGTTTCTAGGTTACTGAGCAAGGTTATCTCAAAGGTAAAACATAAACCTGTCTGTTGGACAGGCTCCTGCTCTTTAGGTACAGGGTAGAGAAATGTCCTAAAAATAGACACTGGCTCTAATGCTGGAATAACAAACATGGTGAACATACCACCTTGAAAGCAAACAACAAACAAATTCTGTTTGGAATATGTATGATAAATCAGATGCTCCACTAACCTGTTTCCCTTCAATTTTTTGTGCTGCGTACCACTTCTTGTCATTTTGTCTGAAAAGAATGATCTGTCCTGTGTGGTTAAATCGTGGTGCACCCGTGAAATACAGAGCAGCGTTATTCTTCTTTCCAACAGATATAGAGTATCCTGCAACACACACACACACACACACACACACACACACACACACACCATCTGATAAATGTTCATTCACGTCAAATACGTTAAGATTTTACATTTTTTGTGTTAAAATGCAGGTTAGAAAGTGTTAATGTTAATCATGTTAATTCTTAAGAAACAGAAAGCTATTGTGTCCTTTTATGAAGGACTGTAGATATGCACTCACTTAGTTCATGATCTCATGTATTTGCTTCATTTACAGTACAAAGCCATTTTTAACACACATACAAATACTATCATATATTAAGATATACTTACAACATATACTACCACAATTACTGTTATTATTATTATAATATTATTACTAAAATTGTTGTTATTGTAGCTATCGTCATTACTGCTTGCCCTGGTTGTCTCTCAGTCTCTGTCTCTCTCGGTCTCAATTTCTGTCTCTGTCTCAGTTTCTTGCCCCATCTCTGTCTCTCTTTATGTGTCATTTTGTTATACGGATTACTGCAAATTTATCATGTTGATCTATTCTGTACGACATCTATTGCATGTTTTTCCATCCTGGAAGAGGGATCCCTCCTCAGTTGCTCTTCCTGAGGTTTTTTACCATTTTTTCTTCCCCCCGTTAAAGGTTTTCTGGGGGGTAGTGTCATTTGTTGTAAAGCCCCCTGAGGCAAATTGTGATATTGGGCTTTATAATAAAATTTAATTGAATCAACTTTAATTGAACCCATGTTTTTTTCCCCAAACATCACCTTAAATAAAGTAGAACATCAATATCTCAAGCCAAAAAAACATTTTTAGTAAAGAGGCAGATCATCTGAAAAGAAAGAAATATCCTGATGTTCAGTACCCATGTAGGAGTCCATCTCCATGAGTGGATCCTCAATTTGTGTTTTGTCTTCTCCATGAATGTCTTGAAGAGAACCACGCCAGCTGTTATATCCCACTGAACCCAGAATCAGTCTCTCCTGTTGAGAGAAATGTGCAGGTCAGAGCACAGAGAGGAGTGGAGCTACCGACAGTAGTTATGTTGAGAGGAGACAAATCAATAGTCAGATTGTGGCTGGTTGGTCCAGTGAGGCAGCAGAGAGGAAATCATGAACAGACATCCAAAAATAAAAGAGATTTCCTCTCCAACAAACAAGTCAGTCAAGTTGAAAACAACACCACACAGTTTTATAACCACTGGCATCTGCCAAATGGTGTATATGCCCAATTATAGTAGAAATTCACTGTCAGCCTGGTCAAACTCCCAGGAGCCAAAATACGCTGCTTAGCAAGTGTCCTCCGAATTTTTCTGTACTCAACAAGGCAGCCCACAGAACAGACAAAATGCTGTCGGCCCCTCGCAGCTCAAAAACCAAAACATTGTGTATGGTGAGTGATATATATCACCTGGAAGCTGGAAATCTGATGATTAATTTGAGATGCAGCTCAGCACTATTTGTCAACTTTTTTAAGTCATAAATCTGTAATAAACATTGCATGCACAAAAGTGCATAGTTTGTGCCCAAACTGTATGGAACTAACATAAAGTGGAAATGTGTGTAAAGGGGAGACTAGTGGGTACCGACAGGACACATTTTCATTCAGATATCATGAGGTGAGAGGTCAAGGGACCTCTGTGAAAATGGCCATGCTGTTTTTCCCTTGCAAAAAATTAATCTAACTTTGGAACATTATTTAGCCCCCTTCCTGAGAAGCTAGCATAACATGATGGTACCACTGGATTCCTTAGAGGCGACGGCGAAAATATTAGCAGAGGTTTAAAAAAACATTAACGCGTCATGGTAGGGTGTTAATTGCATCGTGATTAACATGTTAATGCTAACAGCCCTAATATATACATAGATGTATGTATGTATGTATGTACAGAAAGAGAAAACTTGCCCTGGCCACTGAGTGATGCTTCATTTTGGCTTGACAATTTCCAATATTGCAGCCAGGTCACAAATTTTCTCATTTTACACCTAAACATTACACTAAAATATGTTTTTAAAACATATAATGCAAGAAATAGGTAATGTAGTAACAGACTTGTGGTGTTTAATACAATTTTTCTCCTCTTTCTGTGTTGTCCAGCATTTTCTCAGGACACAAAATCTTTAACAGTTCGACTGCTAGGTACTGCTGAGGTGAATCATAACACTATAAACATAATAGACTGTAATAACAACAAGGGTGTGGTGCACCATGTAGCCTGACTTAATTCATATTTTATTAAACTATTGTTATACATTCTCTTTGCAAACATGGTCAGATACTTTAAAGAAACTGTTTACCTTCACTTATGTATGAATGGTTATCAAGCACCGTGATGGTTGACCATAGTTACGGGTATTGTTTCTTCAGATTTTTTCTCTTTGACTTTACTTACATTATAGAAGACAGCACTGAATCCACTCTGAGACATTTCATCAGTCATGTCTCCTGCCTGAGCCTCTTTGGTGCCTAAATGTAAAGACATAAGCAGTTTATGGTGCTGTTACTGGGGTACACCAGGAAGATCAAATCAATTTTTGCTACAGCATTATTGTACAAAAAGGGGAAAAACAAAAATCAACATCACCTTCCATACTAAAGATCTTTTTTTGAAAGTTTTCCAGAATTGTTGTGAGTCCATCATATTCCTCAATTTTGAATGCATATTTTTCTCTTGGTTTTGAAGCAATTTCTTCGAATTTGTCCAGCGTAGCACCTTTGACCTGAAACCAGAATGCTGCTTGAAATTCTGAAGTATGTTTGAGGCTGATGTCAGTAAGATAACGCAGTTTTGCACAATATTAAACATAAAACTGGAATCCGTACAAGTTGAGCTTTTTAACGATTGTTACATTATTACTTATCTATAAAATATTTGAAATGTTTCTTTGCTGCCAAAAACGTTAGTTTTTATTTTGTGTTGGGGCTTCTCCTCTGAGAAGTATTACTGTGTATCATCTGCATGGTGGTGAACAGAACAGTTCTAAGAACTGAGCCCTGAGGCATACCACTTGTGATTGTTTTCAGCTGAAGAAATATACCTATCAACAGAGATGTATCTATTGGACAAATAAGAAAGAGTATTGAGACATATCAAATCATAGCTTACCACAATGACAAACCGAATTATGTTTTTGTCATTATATTCTTTTAAAATCCCAAACACATCTCCATCGCTGGGATCTCCATCTGTGATCATAACCAGAACTTTGGTAGCATCAGGAGAAGCACCGGCATCTGGACTTTCCAAGATTTCTTTCCTGAAACAAATGTAAAGGCAACAGTTTTAATCCTTAGAATGATAAAGCTTCGCCTATAAATATGAAGACATTAACATTTTGTACTTCAACTAATAATATGCTCATAATCGTACAGTTGTAGTGTGCAAGTTCCTGTTATTAGGTGTGTTTTCAATAGGTTTTTTTAATGTTATTCAGTTGTTAGAGTTTAAGGACTGTTTGTGTAATGTAACTGAACTCACAGCACAAATGTGAGGGCTTTGTGTGTGTTGGTGAGACTCTTCATTTGGTGTTCGTCCTTCAATTTAGGGAGATGAGTATTGTTTTGATAGTCATTGAAGTCAAACACTTTTCTGTAGTCTGTGGAGAACTGAACTGCTGCAAACTGAAAACAGACACACAACATCATACAGTATTTAACATAATGTGTTTACAACTTAACAGCTAAATGCTATGAAGACTTTAATGTTGCAGTAGCACAGTGACCTTGATGGATGAGTTCTTAAGGTTGTTCATTATATCTTCTATGAAATCTTTGTTTTTGCTGAACTCATTTTCGGTCATACTCTTTGATCCATCAAACAGAAAAACAAGGTCCACTGTCTTTTTTGTGCATTCTGAAAAAATATACAGAGTTAAACTTAGAGAGTATAAATAAAGAATATTTAGTCAGGACAGACACAATAAGAATAATATTTTACTGCAGGAGAAACATGTTACAGCCGCAGAGTTTGAGATGTTTACTGTCTTTGTGTCTTTTACCTTGGAAAGCAGGTGTGAAATGAGAGATTTCCTGGAGATGATCTGTGATTTTGTAGCACACGCTGTTCACATAGGAGTTCTCATAACATTCATGGACTACACTTGGACTGCAAACCTAGATCAGACACATGAGGCATAAGAAATTGATTCATTGTTTTGTTTTGCTCTGTCACAGAGAATCTATAATTCTATCCAACTGAATGAGCTTTGTGATTTTCTTACAGTAAATTCAGAGCGTTTGAAGTCTTCAGCTACCGACAGGCCAAGGTGCTTGACTGGTATTTTTGTGTTTGTCCGAGAAATTTCTGCAACAATAACATTTGATTAGTGCTTCTAAAAAAGAAAAAGTTCTTCGTGTTTCTGCATTGTTGGAAACTGTACCTCTTCTGTTTTTATTTGTGTGGCTCATTGTATGATTTTGACTTTGAAAACCACATGTATATACCTTTGGGGTTGAAGCAGTTCATGGATTGGTTTCGTTCAAGTTTGCATATTCCCCCTGATCCGTTTTGCTGCAACGGTGCAGTAACAATTATCCTGTAGAAGGATAACCATTTTAGTGACAAAGGCTGACATGAACAGCATAGTTTTAACTGAAAGGAAAAAACATTTTTCTGTTATAGGCAATGTGTTAGTAAAACCTCTTTGTGATGGAACAGGAAGAATAGTCACAGGATGCAGTATCATTCAAAGTGATAACCACAAAGTGTTATCACCCTTCACAGAAGCTTCTTATAAAGCAAACCTGAGCTCTCTTTCAACTACACCAAAGGAAATTAAGCATGGCTGATAGAATGCAAGCAATTCAACTTTATGAGTCACTCAGAGTATTACAGCAACACTACATATCAACGGAAGTGGCAAATGCAAACTTACCCTTTGGTCGTGTCAGAATTGTATTGAAGCACTTTGTATCCAAAGAAATCTGTTTGTTCACCAGTATAGACATCAGGATTTGTCAGATCAATGTTGAAAGCCAGAGAAACAGTGATGGCTGCAATTTGTGAGAAAAAAAAGACATTTTGTGAGCCTTAATCATAAGAAGGTGGCAACTGCTTGAAATGATTACCAATAAAAAATCTGAATTTGAGAAATAATATTGCTGTTTTAGAAAATATGCGATATTTTAAAGATCGGTTAGTAATCTAGCCCTGCCAAGCATTTGTCACTACAGTTGTTCATGATAATTAGGAATACACTGATTTACTATTTATTGTTTAGGTCTACAAAACCCACTTGTCACATCTAAGAATACTTTGCAAGAAGTTCTTATCAGTAGAATACATTTCAAATATAGAAAAAGTATCTAATGCATTAGAGAATACCAAAGTACATCTGTTGAAAATGTTTTTTTATTAGTCCCATGTTTATGTTGTGAATACTTGCATATTTTTATTTATTTATTAACTCCTGCTTTTTGCATAGTAGTTTTGTACCATGCAAAAAGTGGCTGCAAGAAGATCGCCATTGTTCACATACTTGTCTGAGTACTTTGTGTGCTTTTGTGTACCTGGTGGCATGGTTTGACAAATTCTAGGTCCTATGCATACACAGTCTCTGTGGACCCTCTGCCCAAAGACTCTCTCATACACCTCTGGAATTTTATTTATTTATTTATTTTACAAAGTCAGTTTGTCTTCTTCCCCTGTCTGTTCTTTCTTTCCTTTTTTTGTACCCTGGTTTTCCTTTCTTGAAAGACATGATAGTGACAAATCCTAGTGCAAGGGTGGACTACACCATTTTCTGCCTTTAAGGGGTGAGAGGAGTCTCCACTACTTTTTTTTAAGTGCAGTCTTTTAAAATGATTTATTCGTCTAATTTCAATTTTTTTTCAGGCTCTAACTAAGTAGAAATTAAAAAAAAAAACGCCAATAAAAACAAATTTTTCATTCCAGGCTTTTTGGGTAATCAGTCCCATATTAATACAGTTTTTCCCAATTGCTAAAACACAAAAGCCAATTCTCTAAACCAAATGACCAGTTCTCTAAACACGTTTAATAAAACTAGCCCCCATTTGCCAAAACCATAAACACATTTCACATTAAGACACAATTCACAAAACACAATCCTCCTTTTCTCATAAATCTAAACACATTTTGTCTTGCTAAAACACAAGTTGCAAAAAAGTTTGCTCAAATTATCAAATTAAAGCTCATGTGATGCAAAATGCTTGCCACAGTCAGCAAAATTTGAACACAATGAACACACCTGGCTTCATTCATTAAACATAACAACTCAAAATTGAAGACACTTGTTGCAAATGATGTGACCACACCTATAAAAGCCAGTTCAGAGTGCACAGTTTGCCTGGCAAGGGACAATATTGCCTGCGATGCAGATGAGGTCCTGTGGCCCGACCCAGCTCGACGACGTGATGCCGCACAATGATTGTGGAGTTTGTGTGTGTTGTATAGTTCCATAAATAAATAAAAAACATCAAACCCTGAACATTGTTTTCAATGAGTATTGTTGTGTATAATGGATCCTCTGTCGTGTTTGCATTGAGTTGTGATGCAGTACAGTAGTGTAGCCTACATACTGTATTTTCTGTAGATTTACATACTGTTCATATGAAACACACAAATCTATGAATGCCCAATACTCTACAGTGATATATCCTGAGAACAGATACTGTAAGATTTCTAAAAATGTGCTTTGGCAGTTGTGAAAAAAAAGTGAACATTGTGTTTTCAGTTGTTTTGTTGTAGTCTGTAATGATGCGTATAGTGTTTAAATTTTTGCAGGCTTTGAGCAGCTGTTTTGGTGTGAAAGTTTGAGTTTTGACGAGAGAAGGTGTGGTTTTGTTTATGTAGCTTTAGAAAAGTGTGTTGTGTTTAGAGTTTTGGGAAAATGGAGGAAAGTTTTGTGAAATGTGTTTTAGCAATTGAGAAAAACTGTAAATCCTCAAGAATGGAAAGAAATTGATATATCCACTAGTGGACAGATGAGGTCCAAATCAAGCAGCAACCTCCAGGGCTGAAAAATGAAGCCACTTGCCCCTTGCCAAAAACTGTAGTTCTATGAATGACCACTTGAGGTTGGCTACAGAAGCCAGTCACTCTCCACAAACCCCCATGTTAAAATGCCCTACTTAACAGCAGAAATAAACATGGTTACAGCCTGGTACAAAAATGATTTTGGTCTCTTTAGCTCATTTCCCCTTACGTGACAACTGTACAGGGGGTGAATTTTATACTACTCACCTGTTTACATTTTATTAAAGCTTAAAGTTACACATAATTAAGGGCAGGCCACTTTAGGTGACAGGCTGTCTGGCAATACTGTCCTCAGCTTCTCGGACAGATCTCCCCCTTTCTCCTCTCAGTGCCAGCTCCAAAAAGCCAAGACGGCGATGGCTGTAATAGCCTACCGAATTTGAGGTTTCAAAACGGAAGTCCACAAACCAATGGGTGAGGTCACGGCAGTCTGTTAGTTTCACAGCCTATGGTCCAAATCAACCCCAGTCAACATCCGAATTAAATATATTCCTTAAGACTTTATACAACACATGTCTTTTAAAAAAAATGCTGCAATTAATTAAAACACAAGCAAACTGACAAATTCATTCACCACTCTGACAACACATTCACACACGGCCCACAACTGAGTTAAGACAAAATAAGTCTCTGTGGATACTGCAATCATCATTTAGTGTCCCCTGGAACTTCTATTGTTGTGTATGACCTGCAGTGATTCTGTTTTCTTATATTTTGTATTTTCTGTATTGATGTTTTTGCATGTGGAGAACATAAAATCCTTAAGTGGCCATGGGGGAGATAAAAACAAAGATAATTTATTTATTTATTTTTTTTTAAATGATGGAAAGAAAAAAAAATAGAAGGGTGGGAAAAAGGTAAATAATTTTGCATTCTCCAGAGAAACTTCTACGTTCCCTTGCGAAACTTCTGCATACTCCCAGAAAATATTTTGACCCACCCAAAGACAGATGAAGTATGACAGCAATAATTCTAAGAGAACAGATTTGTGGTGACGTGTATGACACCATCCAGGGATGGGCACTATTTCTATTACTTGTATTTAAAATATGTATTTCAATTACATTTGAGTATTTTGTAATTTGTATTTGATAAGGCCGATAAAAAGCAAATGTAATTTGTAACAAAATACTTTGAGTGGAGTAATTTTGTATTTAAAATACTCAAAATACTTTCTCCATGAATCAAAAAACAAAAATAATAGCCTACACATTCTTATAATATTGGATGTAACAATATTTTTTACTTTTTTTTAATATATTTTTATCTAGGCCTATATGTTTTTTTAAACTTGGGCCATTCAATGTGCCCTTCAGTGACCTAGTGGTCTGTTTTACTGGACTGTGCATAACATAGGAAATTGTATGTTGTTTGGTTGATGCTTGGGATGAGTATGCTACAAATGAATTGCCTCACGTGGGATCAATAAAGTTGTCTGAATCTAAATCTGAAACAATAAATGATATTTTAGGGTAGCCTATGTCCCTAGCTTTTTTCTCTCTTTTTCATTTGAAAAAAGTTGAACAAAGGGCTCCTAAGGCTCCAAGTTAAACAGCAAACAAAAAGAAAAGAACCAAAATAGCCTAACCCTAACCCTACTACCATCCCACTGACCAACGAAAGAGAGACATGTATAGGCTACTCACTTGTTGTTAAGTTAGCCTACCTGTTCACTTTTGTATTCATTAACCATTTATTTTTATTCATTTTTCTGTGCAGAGCTTGAAGTTTTTATTTATATGATTTTTATAGTACACATAGGCCTAATGCTATTCATATGTTATTATCACAGTGTCTGTGAATATTTTATTTGTTGATACAAAAAAGTTTAGGGGCTGTTAAGTCTGGTTAATAAATAAATATATATATATATATATATATACATAATCAAGTTGCTGTCTTTTAATGGCTGTTCTTAGTTACATTTAGTTAGTTCTGTGACTGTTCTGCCTTTCTGTGGGGTTCACCAGAGCTCTGTGTATATCCTATAGCCCAAACCTGAATACTCTGCTATACCAAATTGTGAGAAAACAAGCGCACATTTGCAATAGCTGCGACCAAATTTGCTACTATCACACCATTAATGGATAAATCATGGTAGTTCTTTCTGGCATAGTTATTTGTGGTCTTTAATTGCAGCATGTAAATGTTGAGCATTTTTGGTCAAGGACTTTTTGAGTTATTCACAAAAAGATTTGAATCGGTTAGTATAGCGGACGAATCGTGGGCATTTTTTCTGGTATAGTTACTCATGGTCTCAAGTAGCAAATTTTGAGCATTTTCTAGATAACACAAAGTTTTTCGTGAATAACTCAAAAAGTCCTTGACCAAAAAAATACTCAAATGTAATTGAAAAACGTATTTTAAATACAAGTAATAGAAATACTGCCTATCCCTGCTCACTGCTCACATCAGCGTTTATCTCCTACCATAACAGGAAGCTGTTTCTAGATAACAAGCTCTGAAAACCCACAATATGCCACAGTGCCTGTCAGGCACCAAATGACACACAAAGTTAACAACTATCTGAAGATAATAATGGAGCATTTAGCAGGTAAAGAGCCAGATATTTCATTCAGGAGTTGATGGAAACCGAAACAGAGCTAAAGAGGAGGAGGAGGAGAGTAAATATCGGGCCTCATCAGGTGGTAAGAGATGGATGCTAATGTTGC
This sequence comes from Epinephelus lanceolatus, assembly GCF_041903045.1. Taxonomy (NCBI): domain Eukaryota; kingdom Metazoa; phylum Chordata; class Actinopteri; order Perciformes; family Serranidae; genus Epinephelus; species Epinephelus lanceolatus. Next base: position 6,593,471 of record NC_135736.1, on the reverse strand, counting down.
TCCATATCTGCTGAAAGTGTACTAAGACCTGCATTTGCATAGCGCCTTTCTAGTCATCCGACCACTCAAAGTGCTTTTGACACTATGACTCACATTCACCCATTCACTAACACTCATACACTGGTGGCAGAGGCTACCATAAGGTACCACCTGCTACTCAGTTTTTAACACACTCACACACCGATGGAACAGCTATCAGGAGCAACTTGGGGTTCAGTATCGTGCTCAAGGGTACTTCAACATGCAGACAGGAGGAGCCGGGCATCGAACCGCTGAACTTCCGATTGGTGGACGACAAACATGAATTACCTTTATATGGTGACTTTGTGTCACAGCCTGTGTTTCTGGCCGCAAGCGACCAAAAAGAAAAAGTTGATGCCTGAAAAAATTGCAGTATATTCATCTCTCTCTGCTACTGTATAGTATTTACAACATATAGTCGGATTTAGAGATTTATGTCACCTAAATCACAAGAAAAAAAAATCACTAATTCTATCAATAGGTTTCTGTGTGATTAAGTTTTGAAATATCCACCTCAGATTTTTTTCTTTTCTGCCAGCACTCTACAGTTGAGGCAAAGAAAAAAAATGTGTTGCTCTAAGGAATTTTAGAAAAGGACACATACAAACTCAAAAGCAATTTGTTTCCTTAAAAACAATGTCATGGTTACTGTAGATAACCCAAGAACCTTTCAGTTTCTGTAGCACGATTTCTTCTGTAAGAAATAGTTTCACTTCAAACTGTTCATGAAGTTTATGTTGTAAAAGTCTTAACTTGTGGTCAACCACCCATCCTGGCTCACCCTAAAATATTTCCTGAGCTTGTGCACTCAGCACACTTTCTTTGCATTAAACTGAGGGTAAAAAGTTAAAAATTAGAATATGATCAATAAAATCTGTATGATGAACGTTCAAGAAAAAACCCCCACATTATCAGGTTTTAAAACTTTACATAAAAATCAACATTTTTGTTGTTTTACACACAAAAAAAAGAGCTTTAACATCACTAAGGGGTTTTAGCCATGAAATCACTTCATATCACACATAAATCATCTTCATCTTTGTAGCTAAATATTGTCTTATAAATCCCTCTCAATATGTAGAGAATTTTAGATCTTACCAACAGCCACCATGTAGATGAGCAGGAAGATGCGCTGCTGCCCGTACATCTTTCACATTGCCTTTCTCAGGTCTAACAGTGCTGCTGGCTTTTCTTGAGACTTGTGACTTTGCAATACTTCCTGTGTGCTTTTTAAACGAGGGCGTTTCCGTAACAGGTGGTTGTGACACTTCTGCTCACAGTAAAAAGTTTCTTTTCCCTCATGCTTCCCCTTTTCTTTGGTAATTCCAAAAGCCTTCATTCTGCACTTTTTCAAAAATACATTTTTTAGGGAAAAGGGTTGCTAGAGTATACAAGGAGTGACAGTCATTAAAAGACAGCCCCACCCCGCTCTCACAACTGAATCAAAGGTATTGATGGCACAGGCGTCTCATTATAAGTCAAACATTTGAGTAAACACACATTCAGCATGCAGACATTTTTGTGGTTAGACGGTCTACTGAGTCGACAAAAGGACATGCTGAATAAAGGAAGAAGACAATCAACATGATCAAATGCAGATTCAAGCTTATTGGTGGCAATTCACCCAGATGTTTTCCCTCATATTTGTTGTGTTGTTTGTTCATGCCATATTGGTTTACATTTGGTTATGCCCAATAACATGTATACACCACAATAAAAAAGATTTAAATTGGATGTCAAAATGAGGATCTTGTGAGAACCCAAGACTGCTCTGATAACTAACATCTAATATGGCAAAATAGGAAGGTTCACTTCCTGTGGTGGGAGATGTATTGAAATCTTTTGGTTAAGAAATGTAGCAATGTTTCAGAATAAAAATACTCCATTACACCTAAAACGTGGATTTTTACAAGTGGAAGCACATACGTTTTAGCAGTAAAATGTGCTTATTATTGTTGGAATATGATTGATGATGATGATGTATTGTGTGAGCAGCATTTAAATGTTGTCATGGTGGAGCTAATTTTATACACATATTTTGTAAACTGATTTTATTTTATCTTGGACTTATTTCTAATATCATACCCTCTAGAGTGGACAATATACTATTAGAAACAGCTTTCGGTATAATGTAGTCCAACTCTAACACTAACTATGACTTACATTTACCACACTGCATTAGAATACAGGTGCACCTATTAAAGTGGACAGACATTTCTCTCAGGAGTTGGTGTCGGGAGAAAAGGAGAGTAGACATGGTCTTACATTCATCAGGGAGACAAAAACATGACGACAAATTAATGCTAATGTTGCTCTGTTTGCCAGAAGTGCAAATAGGCAACTGTTTACTAACAAATCAACTTTATAAGATATATCAATGTTGTATTGCAGCAAATTTCTCTGGCACCCAGATTGGCCAGAAAAGTAGGTGTTTTTTTTTTAAAAAAATGTACCTATGCTTTTTTAAGAGGACCCATTATGCATTTCCTTATTTTTTTTCATATATGTCTGTCATATATATAGCGTTACAATGTCAGATGTTCTCATTAAATGTGGCCAAAGTTTCAAAAAATGAGGTAAATGTTTGTAAAAGTAACCTGTTAGCAAAAGCCTCAGGTTTCAGACCATTCTGAATACTCAGCAAGGATTCTACTTTCAAGACAAGCTTGAGACTGTTTTCATATGGACATCTGCTCCAGGCACTACTGCAAGTGTTTACCTAACATAGCCTACACTGCTACATGTAGCTACATTCTGATGTCAGGGAATACTGTAATCCTGGTTGCTGATGTTTTTAATTTCTCCCCAGTTTCGGATCACAATCATGGAGCATGTCCAGTTGTGAAGACTTTACACGGTACTTTTCAAGTGCGGCTATTCTCTGTTAAAGTCATTCCCCGGCTGCAAGTACATTGCTACAAGTAGGTACATGCTAACATTAGGGAAGCATATAATCATGGTTGCTGATGTTTTCTCCCTGATTTCAGTATCTTGTTCCTATTGGAACATGTCTGGTTGTGACAATTTTAATTTAGAAGCTTTTACTGGTGATGTTTTACAGTAGGAGGTGCCACCATACTTTATTAGTCATTGTCCAGCTGCAAGTACACTGTTACATGTAGCTACATGCTAACATCAAGAATAGTTGTAATCATGGATGCTAATGTGGTCTTCCAAATTTTGGATCATATTCCTGCTGGAACATGTCTGGTTGTAAAGGTTTTGGTTTACTCTGTTAGTCAGTTCCCAGTTGCAATGATGTTTCAGAGACGCAGAGAGCACAGATACAGAAGTACCAGAAAGGCTGACCGGTTAGAGCAGACTGGGCTTTTTCGGGAGGAGGACTTAGAGAGACAGGCTCTAAAATGGAGTGCCTTAGACAGAGGGTGAATTCAAATGTTCTATGACAGAGAGTATGAGAAAAATAAAGTGCTTCTTGTAAATTAAAGCTAGTAAACATGATCAAGTAGAAACCCAAAATACAAATATGAACCTAGAGATTAGCATAATAGACCCCCTTTAAACTAATCACATGACACAACATTGAGTGAGAATATGTTGCGATTTTTAACTCTACAAATTATCAGGACATTGTCTCTGGACAGAAGTGTTGCACTTAAAAATGTTTTCAATACTTGAAGCACCATTCACCTCCATTGTAAAACAAAACAATCTGAATGGCAAGACACCACGAGTTAGAAAATGAGAAGTGAGAATGAAGTGAGAATAAAAATGTTTAGGTATACCAACCCTTCTACATACTGGGCCATATTATAGTTTGCCTAAGCTGATCTATATATCAGCCTTTTTTTAAGTTTTCCTTTTAATCTGTATGTTGTTGTTATCTCTGTTGATTAGTTTCAACTTGTGGCTGCTGTTCCTCTATGGCAATTCAGCTCTGCATGTTTTGTATTTCAAGAACTAAATGAAATTGTCTTTCTGTCTACATGGCCCCAGCAGAGAAGTGAGTCCAGCCTCATTTCTGTTTTCCTTTTATCCTCATCAAATGACTGATGACACAGTGAGCAAACAGGATGTGAACTATTTCTCAAGCTTGAGCAACAGTAGACTACTGTAATGTTGTTACAGGAAATAAACGTACACACTAAAAAGTCTCATCTATTCAGAAGAAAATGTTACTTAATTTTCTCATTCAATCAGTGCACATCCTATTTGAGGAGGTCCTCATTCTTGGAGGCTTGACTGCACAACAGGCTTCTGAACCTTGAGAGAAAAATCCACAACTGGGCAACCCTGTGTTATGCAGCCCAGGGAAATGATGTCCACATGTGGGGAGAAATACATAGCTAAGTTCTCTGGAGTCACTCCTCCACTGGCTTCTATCAGTAGTGCTGGGAACTCCTCCTTCAGTGCCTGAGCTGCAGCATGGAGCTCCTACATTGAGAGACAGTGTAGGTTAAGTGTCAGTGAGTAGAAACCAGGATAATGAAAATGAGAAGTAACCAGGACTCATGTTAGTTTAATATTCTTAACCTGAGGTTTGAAGTTGTCCAGCATAACGATGTCTGCTCCAGCCCTGGCCGCCTCTCTGCCCTCCTCTATAAAGCGGCACTCCACCTCAATCTTACTGCTGAAGCCACACACTGATCGGGCAGCTTTCACAGCCTAGAAAACAAATAGGTATTGTGAACGCACCTTAACTTATGAGAGATTGTTAAGTCTCACCTGTCAGACATTGTGTGTTTGCAACATTTACAAAAAACAAACTTCTTTAAAAAAAGAAAAAAAAAAAGGTATATGACAGTTATTCTTAAGTGGTAAGTATTTTACTGAAGGTTGAACATTCAATTCTTAAAAAAATATTTATTACTTTTGGTAGAATGGTTTGATCAAAAATAATATTCTATAAAATAAATGTTGGCAATGTTTCATTTTTAATGCAGTCATTTAAATGGATTGGTTTTATATTGTATTGTAGTTAACACAATCAGAATTTGTAAATACTAAAAACTAAAGATTGCAAATGAGTGGGCATTTATCTATAAGTGGACATTTAAACTCATCTGATTACAAATTTTAGATTTCAGATCCACATTTGAATGTGATCAGCTTGAATGTAGTTTTTATTATGCATTAGTCTGATGTTCACTTGGTGGGATGGATTGTCTTTCATGTACAGACAGTCATCGTCTGCAGAGAAGGCATCATTGGGTCAAAATTTCAGTTTCATTTTTCAGTTCATTTCAGTTCAATACATTGGTGTAGGACCAAATAACTACACACCAAAAAATAGCGGGTCAATTTTAGCCCAGTACGAGTCAATCATGTTACCCATGGATGGATTACTAAACAGGCCTACCAGGCACAGGGGGGCCTGTGCCTGGTAGGCCTGTTTAGTAATCCAGCCTGTAAGGACTGCAAAGAACTGCAAGAGGTTACAAAATAACTAAAAAACCAAACAACAACAACAGAAAAAACAGCAAAACAGCCACACAGAGACACTAAATGACTACAAAGAGAACAAAACAACCAGAAGGGGACACAAAATGACAAAAACTACCGAAAAAGACATACAATTACAACAAAAAGACAAAAACTTACCACAAAGAGACCCAAACAACTACAAAACGACACAAAACCAGAAGGTGACACAAACTGACTATGAAAGAACCCAAAACTACCATAAAATGACAGAAAATTACATCAAAGAGACATAAACAACTTAAAAAACTATACAAAACAACCAGAAGGAGACACAACCTTACTACAAAATGACATAAAACTACCACAACCACTGTATGTCTTGCTCCTGAGTAGGAGGGGTGGTGGTGCCCTTTGCATATCTGTGCCCAGGGGCCCTTGTCTCAGAATCCACCCATGGTGATGATACCCAGTACTGCGTCAATCTAGCACTGAACTCAAATTTATCTAGTGCTCCTAAGTATAAAAACCACTGGGTCACCAATCACACACAAAAAAGTAGGCTACTATTTTAAATCAAACCAGCCACAATGTGACCCAGTATTTGGGTCATTATTCCCTCTGCATCAGAAAACAACCCAAAATGAAGACCCTAAGCCCATTTACCCTGAAACTGGGTTGGTAACGTGACCCAGTTCACGTCCCTGTTAGCCTCTGCTGCACTTTGTGTGTTTAGTGCTAATTAGCTGTTCTAAAGCTAAACTATGACAGTGAACAAGGTAAACATGATATGCTAAACATTTGTTAGCATGCTGACATTCACCTCAAGGCAATACCTCCAAACTACTAAACCAAGTTTTTGAACTTGCACATAAAAGGAGGATAATTAAAACCACATTAATTCAAAAACCTAATTTTAAAGGTAAAATATTTTAATGCTATAAACAGAGTGATGTTTATATTTCAACATGATGTTTTCAGTAAAGTTTGCAATTATGTAGGCTATTAAATTAAAATGATTATGTCCTTTTTTTTTTTTTTTTTTAACATTTTCTCGAACATGCATTGTAAGAGCCATTTTAACTGGATCTATGTTGCAGCTGCTCACCTGTGTGATACTTCCTGATGCCCAGACGTGGTTGTCCTTCAGCATCACCATTGAACTCAGGTCCTGTCTGTGCATGGACACATTGCCAACCAGCATGGCATACTTTTCCACCAGACGGAAGCCCGGGGTGGTCTTGCGTGTGCCAGCCACTTCTCCATGCCAGCCTCCCACTGTTGCCATTGCCTGGAGCTTAGAACAGCGGGTGGCAATACCTGAGGCCCGGGCCAGGCAGTTGAGAGCTGGCCTTTCCCCAAGGAGGAGGCACCTTGCTGGGCCTCTCACCACAGCAGTCAGTGTGATGGCATCGGGACCTGTGGAGGTGAGAGAAGACTTTTGGATGATTGACAGTGCTCATATAAAGAGTTCAGAGAGTTTGACTAAAACCATGATCATCAAATTTGAGGAGCCACTTGTAGCCAGTGCAAACAAGGAAATAGATGCATCTCTAATTCACACCAGAAGTCAGCAGGTTTTGTTTTTGTAACTAGGGGTTCTTGTTGTGTGAAATTAAACTAGTAAGAAAATGTTACTGCAGCAGGATGAAAGCTGAAGTGTTTGGGGCACCATTATCTGCTCAGATTCAATTGAATGCTTCAAAACTCATTGGACGATGCTTCACAGTGCAGATGGACATTGACCTGAAGCATATTGCAAAAGCAACCAAAGACATTTTTAAGGCAAAGAAGTGGAATGTTCTGCAATGGCCAAGTCATATCATCTGACCTGAATCCAATTAAGCAGGTATTTCTCTTGCTGAAGCCAAAACTGAGGGCAAAACACCCAAAACACAAGCAGGAAGTGCAGACGGCTGCAGTAAAGGGCTGGCAGAGCATCACCAGGGAAGAAACCCAGCATCTGATGATGCCTATGTGTCCAACACTTCAGGCAGTCATTGACTGTAAAGGATTTGCAACCAAGTATTAAAACTGACTGTTTAATTGATGATTATGTTAGTTTGTCCAAATACTTATGAGCCCTTAAAGTCAGGGGACTGTGTGAAGAAATGGTTGTAATTCCTACACGGTTCATACTACATTTTTGAAAAAAGCCTTAAGGTCAAGGTCACAAGGTCACATTTATTTCTATAGCACATTTAAAAAGACAGAAGTCACCAAAGTGCTTTACAAGAACACTGTGAAAATTACAATACCACATAAATAGAATGATAAATACTAAAATATAAAAACAGATACAAAATACAAAAAAAAAAAAAAAAACAGAAACAAATATAAAAACAGACAAACAGAAACAACATCAATTACACATAAAAAAAAAAAAAACTTAAATGAAAGCTGAGAGTCTGCACTTTAAGCAGGTATTCATTGTTTCATTTAAAACCCATTGTGGTGGTGTACAGAGCCAAAATGACGACAACTGTATCATTGTCCAAATAATTATGGACCTGACTGTATTTCTGGTCTGCTCACTGACTCCACCTCGCTCAGACCTCTCAGGTCTTCAGACAGTGGCTTTCTGGTTGTACCCAGAATAAGATCAGAGGCTGCTAATGGTGTAAGTTACTGCAGACCTTCCCTCAATATGCTCTGCATATTGACCTGTGATCTATAAGAACTGTATCTACATTTAAAGCTAAGCTTAACATCTTCCTGTTTTCTCAGGCATATTTTGTGTTAGTGTTCTGTGTGTGTGTGTGCGTGTGTGTGTGTGCCATGTGTGCATGTGTGAACTGTATTCTCAGACCTAACAGTAGTGTGAGTGTGTGTTTAGGTGTTATGTCATGCAATGGCTGTTATGGCCATTGCATGACATACTGGAATGCTCTATGTTTTTTTTCATTTGTTTTTTTTAATGTAAAGCACATCTGGTAACTGCAAAAACACTTTTATAGCCACTGCTCAACATCATATCTCAGAACCAGAAGAAGAGACATATGGTCAGATACTGAATTGGTGACACTAATTTTGGGTGTCCAGCTTGAAACTGTGCTGATTGTAAATATCTTCTTAGCTGCTGAGTTGAAAATGTGTGTGAAGCATCCACGTTTTCACAGACATGGATGTAAATTGTAATTGTAACTTCAATGGTTCGCAGAGCCATACAACCACGAGGTGGTAATTTGGTCATTTAATGGCTTGATTGGCTTCTGCTACACTAATGACCTCATGGAAAATGTGTTAGTTTGTGATTTTTAGTACGTACTGTAGTGGTAGTATATCTTTCATATGCAGTCTGATGTGAGCTGTCTGACTTGTGTGTCTTTTGTTTTGTTTTTTTTTGTAACTGCAGGGGCAACCAAACTAGTCTCCCCTCTCAGGATTTATAAACACAGTTCATTAGTATTTCACAATCAACTCATCTCATTGTGCCACCTCATCCCTGACTGCAGAGCACTCATGATCACACATGACTCAGATCATCCACTCTACCAGCACTTTACCCTACTGCCTTCTGGACCTGTTGAGGATTGACTAACCATGTGCAGAGCAAGAACTTTGTGTCTACAGCTTTAAATACATAAGCTCCTCTTATTTTTACAAGAAATCCTGATTTGTGGTGCCCCAATCTATGTCTTGTCTCTTTGTTTGATGTTTGCATAATTTGGTATGTCTTACTTGTTTGTACTAAGTATGCACCTACTGTGGAAAAGAAGTTCATCCAATAACTGTCTGTCTAAACTAATAATGTGGTGCTTTGGAAGACAGTGTGCAGTGCCTACCGATCTCAGCTCCCTCCTGATAAATCCAGTCCACGGTACAGCCGACCTCAGCGAACACTGCTGTAAAGAAGGGGCTCCCTGCCAGGATGCTGTGTGGTGTTTTACACAGCAACCTCGCCTCAACCTCCTGTGACCCCACACACACTCCCGCCAGGTCAAAGTTTGGTGTATCCTCTGCCAGCCACTCTCGTGCCAGCCGGGTCAGAGTGTGAGGTGGGATTGAGTGGGCTGCTATGTGTGAGGGCAGAGTCATTCTAAAACGTGGGAAAGGAGGAAATTTGTAACTTGTTGTTCCACTTGACATGAAAGTGGAAACTGAAAACAGATAAGAAAGGGACGTAACTTTTTAGTCTCACAATAACTGTGTGATTCAGAAAATCCTGGGCCCTGATGAGTATGTACTATACATCACAGTTTGAAAGTCTGATGATAGATTAACATTGTTCCTCTTACTCAATGACAGTGGAGTTGCAGCAAAGCCACAACTGCAAGATCACCAAAGCAGATGTTAGACTGTGACAGACTTGCCTGAGTTGCAGCTACAAAAACATCATAGGGGTGAAGACACAAAGGGCGACTTCAAGAAATATCTAAAGACCAGTGGTGGATCTTCCCATTGGTGACATGGGTGGGCACCCATAACTAGGATGCTCTCTGCTGGTTTTTCCTTCAATTTGTCATACATTATTCTACACTGTATGTCTACTGTATATGCTTTACTTTGATCATTCTTTCAGTCCAACCTGCATTAGAAAAAAGTGTGGTTCCACTGAAGAAGTCTGTGCTGTACCATAAGCTTCAACTAAGTAGACAGCTAGTATATGTCGAATTATGACAACCACAGCATATTCTGTCACATGTGGACAAGTTCATAGTTGTCTAATCCAAGATTAGAACTACACAAATAAATGCAAATGAGATATTTAGGCTACTTACTTCCATCAGTGGCTCTCCTTTTCCTGTTGATCACTTTCGGTTGGAATGCAGAGTTGTAGCGCTGAGCACACATAGCCACTGGAACAATATAACATGGAATTTGACCCTATGTCCGTGCTGGAATGTTTACCAGCTATCTACGAGTTAGCTCTTAGTTAATGTTAGGCTTTACATTGTTTGTTTAAGACTAATGACTAAAGACTAACTCTTTTGAATTACGAATTTGTGATGACTGGGGTATACTGCATGTTTGTTTTTATCTGTGGCATACACGCCGATATCCAACTGTTCACTAAAGCAGGCTTTACATCAGTAGTCAAGTCATTTTTGGGCCTCTTATGCTCCCAATGCGTGCCCCAAGGGTGTGGTGGACAGCAGCAGCTAACTATGCACAGGGGAAGTTATTGCAACATCAGACATGGTGAGAAGCAATGAAACAACTCAACCTGCATCAGCATTGTTTTTACTATGACCGACTGCTCCCCCTAATCACCTATGGTGACTTTCTGAACACTGGTTATCTCAACCTCAGGGTAGCACTCATTGTATGGTAAAAGCTCTTTGGGATGGGCAGTGCTAGATGGAGACATGCCCAGCAAAGTGGGCAGACTTGCACCTCACTCACTGCCTCAAGGCAAAAAGTTGCATATTTCACATTAAATCTAGGTTACATGGTGTATGGTATGGGCAGTTTAGGGACTGTTTGTTATTTATGAGGGGGAGGGTGTGGTGCAATAAGGGGAGGGAAACATGCATGTTTTCTTTCACTACTACACGTTTTTTTTATCTTTACAAGTTACTTTTTTGTTTTTCAAAATAAATTATTTATCATAGCCAGTAACTGTAAAAACTGAAATTATTGTTGGATTTCCAAATTTCAGACAGTCTTTGGACACATTATGTCTGACAAATGTTTCCATCAGGAAACAACATCAAAAAACAAAATAACAACATCAAAAACAAATATAACTTCAAAATGTTTCATCAAAATCCCTTTCTTCTGCATCTCATTTAAAATTTGGCAAAAAACAAAAACTGTGTGCACTAACTAACCAGCATGCCCGTCAAGAGTGAAAAACCAAGGCTTTTTTTCCAGCTCTTTCGTCTTCAACTTTTAATTTTTAACCTTCAAACATCAAAGGGAATGTTTTAAAAACCTTACCACTAATGGTGGTTTGTGGTAGAGGGGGTAGGGTCATGCACTTTCTGCCAGTCACTCAGGGAGGCTCAAGGAAAAACATTTGTAGCTTTAAAGTGGGTGATAAAACAAACAACCAAACAAACAAAATCAAAGTCACACCCCAGCCAGCCCCCTCCTCTGATTAGTAAAGAACAGTCCATTATAATGCAGCAGGCTACAATGTAAGAAAAGGTGTTTCAAAAATGACTGAATTGCAGAGCACAAGTTCAAGGTATTGACAGGCTTGCATTTGGCAGGCGTTCTACTATGTATGATTTTGTGTGTCAAACATATTGATAACCCACTGACTCCATATGGAAAAGCAAATGCACCTTGAATACACATGCTTGCTGTCATATTCTCAAAACTAAGGCTTCACATCAGACAGTGGGAGCCTTTAATGGTTCAGTCTCACATACTAATAGCTATGGCATCATTTATAAAGGGTTAGAAAGTTGCTGGCTCCTATAGCCCTGTGATTATTTCGTTTCGAAGCTCTGTTTGCCTTCATTGAGGACATTATTTCAACATTAAACTACAACGTGACCTGAGTCTCAGAAGAAGCACAATGCCAGGAAGTGCAGTGCTAACTGTTGGTGCACAATGCTCAGGCATGGAGCTATTTCAGCATTTCCCCTCTGGGCTCTACTACAGAGCAGCGGTGGTGACGTCAGACAGACAAGCCTGAGCAGCGATGCGCGCTCCAGACGCCAACAAGCACGAGCCGAGGCTTCCTCCTCCACATCCAGCGCCAGAGCAAGAACCAGGAAGTGAAAGTATACACATGGAGGGTGTGTCGTTCCCTGCTAGTGAATGTTTTATTTTTAAAAACACAGTCCTCCTGGGATAAGTAATGGGGGACTCGGCGAGGACCAAGCGGCGAGAGCAGCTGAAGCGCTGGGCCGGCTCATGCACCGACAAAGCGCCGGCCGTGCCCAGGCGGAGGTGGCGGGGCGATGCCGACAATGGAGCAGGGGAGCCGGAGGCCGAGCTCAGCGACCCGTCGAGGGACCAGCCCGTGTGTGTAAGCAGAGATGGATCCAGCCCCTTCCTCAAACGACGGTGAGGAAATGTCTCCTGCCACACAGTTTGACAATAGCAGCCGGCTCTCAGCAGGCTAGCTTAGCTTAACGTCTGAAGAGAAATGCTAAATGAGGGAAGTTGTTCGTGGGTTTGGACAAGGGGTTGATAAAATAATATAACCTGTCTCACAGTACAGCACCGGGCGCCCTCCTGCTGCTAAAAAAAATCGTTTAGGATTTAATTAAGCATATAATGTTCTGCCTGTGTTGAGACTGTCAGTGGTCATCTCTGAGGCCATAGTTTGCAGTGTTTGTGTTAGCTAGCTAACGTTAGCTGACATTAGCAAAGTGTCATACAGTCAGTCTGGATGAGGGTCTGTTTGTTCAGGACTCTCTGCGTTGCTAATTCACTTGTCACTTATTTTCATATGAATTTTTGGGACTGCCATCACATATCATTTTGCAGTGCTTGTGTCGAACCAGTGTATCAACAATACAGTCAGAGAGCATCTCTCTTTAAGCTGACAGCACATACCTTACTGATAACTGGCGTTGAATTTTGTATTACAGTAGTTGCTGTCATGGTTGCAGGTCAGTCTGTCACAAGCACAGAAAAGGTATGAATATTGATAATAAAAAGTCAGTAATTATGATTACATCATCTGAATTAGCATGGAGTGGTCACAAGGAGACCCTCACCAACACTGACTGAAAGACACTCAGAGACATTTGTGTTATAACACAAAACAGTTTGACTTCAGAAATGACCATGTTGAAATCTTGTCTCTCTTCACATTTTTATCATTGTCAACAAATCCCACAAAAAGACCAAAACATCCACTGAGCTGATCCTACAGCCAGTATTGCCTTCAGAGCCTGGTCTTGGTTGTTTATTTCCACTGGCTTCCATGGTCATCCAGAAACTATTAATCCACATCAGTGAGCCATACTGTTCCACTGGCTGACATGTTCCTTCAGTGACATGAACATGGCCACTACAGTTTATTTTCAGTCAATTCCACATACACCATCTCGCTGCCTTAAATAATCACCAGCACACCAAATGCACGGCAGACAGTATTTCCCACAGAATACATAATTGACTTTTATTATTGACATAACTTCCTTTTTTAGAATTGTTTGCAAAAAACTACAGGGCCCAACTGTTTGGGGAGATTATTAGACTTTATATTATGACTCATTTTCTAAAGATTCACATATAGGTAGGGATGTCTGAAAATATTAAAGAGATACTTTGCCGATTTTCAACCAGCCTTACAATGTGGGTAGTATTTGAAAATGAACTCTGGTAAACCTCCCTCCATCTCACAGTGCCCAGATCTCTCTGCTCACCACTCAGCTCAAGTGTGTCATTCAGCGGTTTTTGGCTGGCTCTAGGGATGTTACTCGAACTACAAATTGTACTTCTTCATGTAGGTTTGCAGCGGTATACTGTGATATTAAAAATGTCAGTTATCATACCGTGTATATTTGGTCATTTATTATATTGGGGAAAAAAATGCAACTGGACAGTGAATCTCAACTTTATTTTAGTTATTTTTAAAAGGGAGACTTTTTACACATACTTCCATTAACAAAATAGTTTCAAGTTTCAGTAATAGGAATAAAACACCAAAAATAATCCCTCTGTTTTTCATTCCTTTAAGGGTCATTTTGACTTATAATAATTATAATAATTCTGTAATGTCATGATAACGTGAAACCGCAATATTTTCTGAGACGGTCACCAACCATGAAAATCCCATACCGTTACAACCCTATGTTCATTTTTGTATGCCATCCACCACGGATAGAAATAGTATAGAAGTGGATTGAGAGGGAGGCTCGCCTCTCTTTCTCTCTCCCTCAAACGCAGTCCAAAAGAATCTCTTACTGAGTTGCCTTTTTTTTCCCTCAAATGTTTTCAGAATCATATTTAAGCTACTGTTTAACTGTAATTATTTGAGATCATTTGTTACCAGCCTGCTGCCATGTTGTTTCCTGAGAAAAAACAAGCAAGCTTGCGTCATGTCGCTCACCAGCTGGAGCGTTTATTGGTTTAATGTAACGCAGTGCAATTTGGTATAACCAAATGTCACAGCCCTTGTTCTGTGTTTTCTTTGGTCATGTAACACCGATTTCAAAAGTATTTGTGTCTTTCTACTGCATTGACATTTGACAGCCCAGTTTTATTAAAGGTCCATCTGTTAATGTTGACTGCATTGTCATTCTGTTGTTCTGTGCTACTAACCAAGAAAAGAAAAGTCATAGTTGTTATATGTATTTTTTTTTTTTTGCTAAGAATTTTTAATTGCATCCCATTAATGTCAATTACTCCAGTTGTATCAAAAAATGTTACTTAATATCAATATTATCAATAAAGTATTTTATCGAATTTAGAAATTCCAGTTTTGGGACAACACTAGTCTTGTCATGGGATTCGTTGACAGAAACAAAACCCTGGAATATTGCCTGCCTCATCTTTTAACTGAACTGTATCATCAAATCACATCACATTTTGGCTTTTCTTACAAGGCTACTGCAGTTGTCTTGTTAGGTGTTTCTTTTTTGTCTATTTCCTCTATAAAAACATTGGTGCTGCATGGCATGTCTCGTCTTTAACTTGGCAAACCAGCTACAACTGCTAACCAATGAGGTCATTTGACTGCCTGTATTCTCTGTCTTTAGGAAAAGGGTGAGGTTTGACAGGGCTGCAGAGTTCCTTGCTGCCTGTGCCAGCGGGGATACGGACGAGGCCCAGGTGATGCTGAACGAGGCCGAAGAGACCAGAAGGAGGGATGGAGAAGATGTGCCAGAAATTATCAACTGTTCCAATGCAGATGGAATCACTGCTCTCCACCAGGTGAGGCAGTTTCTCCTCCTGAGGTTTAATTGAAATTATTGGTTTTGTTGCTAAGATGACAGAGAAACATTTACAGATGTATTATTTGTCTTTTTGTTCCCTTTTTCTATACAGTCCTGCATAGATGGCAGCATGGAAATAGTGTCCTTCCTTTTAGAGCATGGTGCCAGCGTGAACCAGGTTGACAGTGAGGGATGGACACCACTGCACGTTGCCGCATCCTGTGGCTACCCTGACATTGCAGAGTGAGTTTGTCTGTACTGTTAACATAGTGCAGCAGCGTAACAGCTGTGTAACACAGTACTCTTTGCCACTTTGGGGACGTCAGAATGCAGTGTGGGTGCCAGGGTATTTATGCATTCAACAATACTAACATTGTTTTCCTGTTTGGCAAGACAACAAGTCAGCTAAAGCATGAGTGGGCTGGCCTGGCACACAAACACATGCAGCTCAAATGATTTAACAACTGATGTACCTTTTTTCCCCTGCAGTCTCTAGTTATGTGAATAATGCCTCTTGGTCTGACTTTGAAGATAATGTGATAGGGTTAGGTGTGTCTGTTTAGAATTGGTTGTCCTTATACAGACCTTGTAAACATGTTTGCAATTAAAAGGAATCTCATTCTGTCCATGTTTGTTTTGTCAGTTTTCTTGTGCAGCGAGGCGCATCTCTTACTGCCGTGAACTGTGACGGTGACGTTCCTCTGGACATTGCTCTTGATGAGGCCACTGAGTCCCTCCTTCAGAGTTACACTGTGAGACAGGGTGAGTGATTGCTATCTTTTGACAACTACACACCCCTTTTTCATCATTCGTTGTGTTCTGTGTCAAATGTGTGTTTCTGTCTAGAGCATGTTCTGTTGAATTTACAGCACATTTGTTTATGCCTCCGTGCCGGCGATAGCCATAGAAGGAGGTATTATGTTTTCAGGTTGTCCAACACCATCCGTCACATTCTTGTGAACACAATATCTCAAGAACACCTTAGACTTAGACTTGATTGTCCCCTTAAGGAAATTCTTTTCCACAGCACCATCTCCATTCCTCATTATCCACCACAGAACAGAACAAGACACACATTTGGAAACAAACATTAGAAACCAGACAAACAAAACAGTGTCAACACTTAACAGAGTCCACACTCTGGCCTGTTCAGCGAGGCCTTTTGTTCAGGGCCACTATGACAGCAGGGATCAGACTTTTCCCAAGGCGAGCCCTTTTGCACCTTAGTACTCTGTATCTGCGTCCTTAGGGGAGAGGGGTGAAGTGGGTGTTTAGTGGATGTGTGATGTCCTGTTCTTGAGGGAATCTCTTTAAATTTGGCAAAAACATTCAGTTGGACTCAACAATGAACTGTTAAGATTCAAGGTCAAGGATCACTGTGACCCTGTCTGTCTCATTCTTGTGAATGCAGTATCTCAAGAAGGCCCTGAGGGAGTTAACTCAAATTTGGCACGAACGTCCACTTGGATTAAAGAATAAATTTATTAGATTTTGGTGGTTGAAGGTCAAAGGTCAATGTCAGTGTGACCTAACAAAACATGTCTTTGGCCATAACTCAAGACTTATTATGTTAATTAAGACAAAACTTTATACAAATGTCTAATAGGATAAAATAATGAAGTGATGACATTTTATATCCAAAAGGTCAAAGGCCAACTTCACTTTGACATCATTATGTTCTGCTTAAAACACTTTCCTGGCCATTACTCATAGTCATATCCCAGGAATAGAAGGGGAGACATTTGGTCAGATACTGAATTGGTGATTGTTGTTTTGAAACTGTGCTGATTGTATAGATCTTCTGTGCTGCCAGAAGACAGATGTGTGTGAAACATCCGTGTTTTCACAGACATGGATGTAAACTGTCAGAGAATCTTCACTGTTGCATGGAGGCATACAACCCCGGGGCAGTAATTCTAGTGTTAGTTGAGCTAAATAGAAAGATATTGACGGGCATACACAAATATGCCAGATAAAGAATGGAAAAGTGGCCACCCATGTATCAGTGGTATACTTTGCAGGATTTTACTAAAAAATTGAGACTTGTGATTTGTCAATTGCCATTAAGAAATAGAGTGGCATAGTGGCATTTTTACTTAACGTTTTGCATACAGTGGATTAACTGTTTTATATTGTAAACAATGGATTATGGCAAGGAAAAGAGATGCATATTGTAGGGATGGGTAACGTTTGCGAAATCCAGCATAAAATGGCATTACATATGTATTTAGCAGTGCCGCTGCACCTGGGGAAGGAGCAAGGATTAGAAATTGAACACTGATCTGATTGATGGGCCACTGGTCGTTATCAATTCATGGGGTTAGTCTTCTAAACAGTTTGAAGGCTCATCAAGTGAAGAAAAACGTGAGATAAATTCTCTTGACAATTTCGCTGCTACGAGAGCTTCAATAGTCTGGCGGTTCTGATAAAGTGTAGCTCACACTGAACATCGTCATATACACACCACACTGAATGCTTCCGTAGAGGCTGCAACAAGCCAAAAAGTCTGTTTTGTTTTTTTACCTCACAACTTTATCTTTCGGTCCCTTTATCCAGCAGTAAACCTCCCAGCTCCCGGGCCTTCCATAATCCAGATTATGGAGGTAACGGCAGTGTCTCTGGAGATTTGCTAAACTATTCCACTAGTCACAACAGGCATCGCTTGGTTTTGTTTTTGTGAGCCAAATTTTATATAAAGTTTCAAATTGAATTATTTTGGGCTATTCCTCTAAAGGTACCATACATTTATAAACTTCCTTGTGTGTATTAACAGGTGTTAATTAAAAAATTAAGAATATGTTAACTTTTTTTCTCATATTCCAGTTCCAATACCTGGAGATCCCACAGACTTAAAAGTTCATTGCTCTTTGAAAGGGTGTGCCTGAATATTTTGCTATTATATTATTATTATTATATCAGTGACATAAAATGGTCTCAAAATGACAATAGTATTGTTTATTGCAGTTATTTCAGGACACATTGCCAAACAAAAGTAGTTGTTGTGACAGGCCTAATTTTGATGTCATCACGCAAAAATCTCTTTAATTACTTGGATACAATTTTGATGTAGGTAACTTGTATCTGTGTTGTTCTTGTTAACAGTCATTAGTGTTTTTTAAAGCAAACTTAGAGTCACAACATTCATTCAAACGCTAGATGTCAAATACTACATCTGCTCCCATGTGCAGGAGTGATTGTAACAGCATATGGGATATGGGAAGCATTATATCAATTGTAATATGACATCTACAGTCATGTATAAATATGTGTCTAAAGCCCTAATTGTGTCAGCAGAGCAAAATAAAAGTCACTTAAGCACCGCTGCTGGAAAAAATCCTAGGGGGAAAAACTGCTGTAATCACCATATTGCAACAACCTTTCCTGGAAGGCATTCAGAGTGTTGCACTTGTTTGTGCATAAATTGACAGAATTAGTTGTGTAAATAATGGAAAAAAGAGAGCTTAAGAGAGAAATGCTGACCTTGCACACTAAAAAGCCTAATAGAGATGCTCCGATATGGGATTTCAGGGCTGATGCTGATAATCGATGATTATCAGTGATGATTACTGATCAAAGGGATGCTCTGCTGATTTTCAACCGGGTTTGTATTGCACTAATGTGGGTAGTGTGTGTAAATGAACTGTAGTAACCTTTCCTCCATCTTACCGGGGGCCAGATCTCCCTGCTCATCTCTCAGCTCAAAATCATTTTTATTTGTGGGCCACCACCACAGACACAAAGAGTATAGAAGTGGATAGAAAGACCTGCTTCTCTCTCTCTCTCGCCCTCTCTCTCTCTCTCTGTCTCGCATGCTGACCAAACTTGGATCAAATGGTGAAACTAGGCAATGCTGAATGCAGCATATGATCGTCAATAATTGTAACACAGTTCTTTGATTGACCCTTGCTGTCCACCGTTGCTACGGTTACACTCACTCTATGAAGCTCGCCACTCAGCTTGATTATAAATGGCACCTCAGAGGAGAATTTACTGCAAAGACAGTCTGCAAGTATATGGTGGCACATTGCTGAGGTAGATCAGTGTGGTGGAATGGTGGAAGTTCAGTTAAAAGTACAGTACAGGCCAAAAGTTTGGACACACCTTCTCATTCAATGCGTTTTCTTTATTTTCATGACTATTTACATTGTAGATTCTCACTGAAGGCATCAAAACTATGAATGAACACATGTGGAGTTATGTACTTAACAAAAAAAGGTGAAATAACTGAAAACATGTTTTATATTCTAGTTTCTTCAAAATAGCCACCCTTTGCTCTGATTACTGCTTTGCACACTCTTGGCATTCTCTCCATGAGCTTCAAGAGGTAGTCACCTGAAATGGTTTCCACTTCACAGGTGTGCCTTATCAGGGTTAATTAGTGGAATTTCTTGCTTTATCAATGGGGTTGGGACCATCAGTTGTGTTGTGCAGAAGTCAGGTTAATACACAGCCGACAGCCCTATTGGACAACTGTTAAAATTCATATTATGGCAAGAACCAATCAGCTAACTAAAGAAAAACGAGTGGCCATCATTACTTTAAGAAATGAAGGTCAGTCAGTCCGGAAAATTGCAAAAACTTTAAATGTGTCCCCAAGTGGAGTCGCAAAAACCATCAAGCGCTACAACAAAACTGGCACACATGAGGACCCACCCAGGAAAGGAAGACCAAGAGTCACCTCTGCTTCTGGGGATAAGTTCATCCGAGTCACCAGCCTCAGAAATCACAAGTTAACAGCAGCTCAGATCAGAGACCAGATGAATGCCACACAGAGTTCTAGCAGCAGACCCATCTCTAGAACAACTGTTAAGAGGAGACTGCGCCAATCAGGCCTTCATGGTCAAATAGCTGCTAGGAAACCACTGCTAAGGAGAGGCAACAAGCAGAAGAGATTTGTTTGGGCCAAGAAACACAAGGAATGGACATTAGACCAGTGGAAATCTGTGCTTTGGTCTGATGAGTCCAAATTTGAGATCTTTGGTTCCAACCGCCGTGTCTTTGTGAGACGCAGAAAAGGTGAACGGATGGATTCCACATGCCTGGTTCCCACTGTGAAGCATGGAGGAGGAGGTGTGATGGTGTGGGGGTGTTTTGCTGGTGACACTGTTGGGGATTTATTCAAAATTGAAGGCACACTGAACCAGCATGGCTACCACAGCATCCTGCAGCGACATGCCATCCCATCCGGTTTGCGTTTAGTTGGACGATCATTTATTTTTCAACAGGACAATGACCCCAAACACACCTCCAGGCTGTGTAAGGGCTATTTGACCAAGAAGGAGAGTGATGGAGTGCTGCGGCAGATGACCTGGCCTCCACAGTCACCGGACCTGAACCCAATCGAGATGGTTTGGGGTGAGCTGGACCGCAGAGTGAAGGCAAAGGGGCCAACAAGTGCTAAACACCTCTGGGAACTCCTTCAAGACTGTTGGAAAACCATTTCAGGTGACTACCTCTTGAAGCTCATGGAGAGAATGCCAAGAGTGTGCAAAGCAGTAATCAGAGCACAGGATGGCTATTTTGAAGAAACTAGAATATAAAACATGTTTTCAGTTATTTCACCTTTTTTTTGTTAAGTACATAACTCCACATGTGTTCATTCATAGTTTTGATGCCTTCAGTGAGAATCTACAATGTAAATAGTCATGAAAATAAAGAAAACGCATTGAATGAGAAGGTGTGTCCAAACTTTTGGCCTGTACTGTACATTCACTGAGAAGTGGTGCTAAGGGGATGAGGAGAGACTGACAGCAACGCCAGTACAATGAGCTGTTTGAATACTGTTGGGTAGTTTAATCTACAGCAATGCATCATATTCTTTAAGATCATCATATGTTTGTAGCATGGCTGTCAACTTTTCATGGTGTCAGAAAAACAGCCCTCTTTTCAGCTTTGTGACGATGCATTTTCCAGCTGTGTTTATTCAGCTTAAGAAGTAGAATTTTCTCACCACATAAAGGAATACACCATCCTCTAGTTTATCACAAACATTCAAAATCAGTGCATTTGGAAATACATGGTTTTCACTGGCCAAGGAATGCACTTAACACTGTAATGTGAACAGTAACTTAAGCTGTTAGACAAATGTAGTGCAGTAAAAAATATTTACCTCTGACACATAGAAGTATGAATTAGCATGGAATGCATGCAACTGCAAGTACAGCGCTTGAGCAAATATACTTAGTTACATTGCACCACTGCAAACATTACCTGCTCATTTTCCTGTTTGCGTAAAGGGAAAATAAATATATATTTTTAAACTAAATGGTAGCTTTTTTCTGTGCGTGCCTGCATGTGTCTCAGTCCAAAAATACCACTTCAGGACCAGGTTTTAAGTGAAGTCCAAAGTCCACAGCCAAGGCTCAGCATTAACAAGCGGAATTAAGAGAGTACATTATCATAACAATAACCGTGTTGGTCACTGATATACAATGCATCCTTTATGATTAGTAATATAGACTGCACCCTGACTGAGTGTGCCTTATACTGTAGACACAGATAAAACAAGAGACGCATGTGTTTAACATTTCCTGTTTGTGTTCAGGTGTGGACTTGGAGGCAGCTAAACGGCTGGAGGAAGAGCAGATCTTGAACGATGCCCGGACCTGGTTGGCTGAGGGCCCACCCTCTGATTTACAACACCCCAGGACTGGGGCCACCCCACTCCATGTGGCTGCTGCCAAAGGCTACCTAGAGGCCCTCAAGTAAGCATCTCCTGACATTTATCTGCCTCCATGCCAGCAATAGCCATAGCCAGAGGCATGAGTTTTTCGGGTTGTTTGTCTGTACGTCTGTCTTATTCTCATGAACGCCCTGAGGGAATTAAAAAAAATTAAAGGTCACTGTTACCATGCATCCATCTCATTCTCGTGAATGCGATATCTCAAAAACACCTTAAGGTAATTTTTTCAAATTTGATGCAAAGCTCCACTTGGACTGAAGAATAAATTGATGAGAATTTGGTGGTCGAAGGTCAAGGTCAGTGTGACCTCACAAAATATGTTTTTGACCATAACTCAAGAATTTGTATGCTAATTATGACAAAACTTCACACACATGGTTAACAAGATTTAATGATGAAGTGATGACATTTTATATCCCAAAGGTCAAATTTAACTTCACTGTGACATTATATATTGCAAAAACACTAGCCATTAGTCAGCGTCGTACCTCAGGAACAGAAGGGGAGAAATTTGGTAAGTTACTGAATTGGTGAAACTGTGCTGATTGTATAGATCTTCTGTGCTGTTGGAGGAAGATGTGTGTGAAGCAACCATGTTTTGACAGACATGGACAGAAACTGTAAGACAAATTAAATGGTGCGTGGAGGCATACAACTGTGGGGCTGCAATTCTAGTTCATATTGAATATAATATTTGAACTTAGAAATGTAATTTTCTTCATCAGGAGATCTTTATTATGTCATACAGTGAGTCATGCAGTTATGCTGTTGTCACCTTGCTCTTGTGTTGCCCAGGATACTGTGTCAGTGTGGGCTGGATGTGTCAGCTATGGACTCTGATGGTTGGACGCCTCTCCATGCTGCAGCACACTGGGGTCAAGGGGAGGCCTGTCGCATTCTGGCTGAGCACCTGTGCAACATGGAGGCCCGCAGCAACGCGGTTAGGCCCTAAAAATTATAACCTTTCTTATAACATCATAACTCTTTGTTCAGTGTGTTCTTTCATTTACAGAAAAAATATTTACCTTGACAGTTTGGTAATTTGTAGCCTGTTTGGTTGTTTTCAGTTTTGTGTTCCATGTTATTGTCTTGTTTCTAACTCTATAGGGTCAGACACCATTTGATGTAGCTGATGAAAGTGTTGAGGAGCTCCTGGAGGAGTTATCACAGAAGCAAGCAAATGTGAGAAAGAGTTTGTCTTTATCTGGTATGCATTTACTTTTTCAAAAGATCACTGACAACTGCCCTTGTCTCCTCAGTCCATATTGGACCGGCAAAACCAACCAGGCTCCACTGCTGCAAACGCACAAAACAAACGGCGGAGGTTCGTATTCAACTGTAACTTATACTGAATTGATTATGTTTCCCAATTTAAAAATTTAATGCTTTCTTCCTGTGAACACAGGGCAGGTTTCCCTGACAACTATCAAGAGTAAACTAAAAACAACTGAACATTCCTTACTCCCACTAACACGTCCATACATTACCTAATAATAAAGATTGTGACAATACCACCTGACAATAAGACGTACAGTAAGATAAGCAGTGCCTTGTAATTAATGCAGGAGACCTGAAAAGTCTCCTTGGGCAGTGTCATCCAATCAGTGCCAACATCTGTCCCCATGTCATGCCTTCCAGGAGCTCAGTGTGCAGGATGAGCAGTAAAGACAAGATGAACGTGCAGGACCAGTCTAAAGAGAGAGGTGTTTCAGGAGGCCTGGAGCTGAGTGAGGAGAAAGAGAGCAGTCCCGGTGAGTCAACTGCTGTGTTGACAAAAAATACTACAGCTCTGTAAATGTGTGTCACAGTGCTGATTCCAGAGATCCTTGTTCTCTTTTCCCCAGAAAGCTCAACAGTGTCCAGTCCAGAAAGTGTGACCACATCCACAGTCAGCTCTGTTGACAAGGTAAAATCATGGAGAACTAAGTGTATGTACAGTACAGGCCAAAAGTTTGGACACACCTTCTCATTCAATGCATTTTCTTTATTTTCATGACTATTTACATTGTAGATTCTCACTGAAGGCATCAAAACTATGAATGAACACATGTGGAGTTATGTACTTAACAAAAAAAGGTGAAATAACTGAAAACATGTTTTATATTCTAGTTTCTTCAAAATAGCCACCCTTTGCTCTGATTACTGCTTTGCACACTCTTGGCATTCTCTCCATTAGCATCAAGAGGTAGTCACCTGAAATGGTTTTCCAACAGTCTTGAAGGAGTTCCCAGAGGTGTTTAGCACTTGTTGGCCCCTTTGCCTTCACTCTGCGGTCCAGCTCACCCCAAACCATCTCGATTGGGTTCAGGTCCGGTGACTGTGGAGGCCAGGTCATCTGCCGCAGCACTCCATCACCCTCCTTCTTGGTCAAATAGCCCTTACACAGCCTGGGGGTGTGTTTGGGGTCATTGTCCTGTTGAAAAATAAATGATCGTCCAACTAAACGCAAACCGGATGGGATGGCATGTCGCTGCAGGATGCTGTGGTAGCCATGCTGGTTCAGTGTGCCTTCAATTTTGAATAAATCCCCAACAGTGTCACCAGCAAAACACCCCCATACCATCACACCTCCTACTCCATGCTTCATGTTTTCAGTTATTTCACCTTTTTTTGTTAAGTACATAACTCCACATGTGTTCATTCATAGTTTTGATGCCTTCAGTGAGAATCTACAATGTAAATAGTCATGAAAATAAAGAAAACGCATTGAATGAGAAGGTGTGTCCAAACTTTTGGCCTGTACTGTATGTATGTATGTATGTATGTACATACATATATTTGTATGCCTCGATGCTTCCATCTGTCCATTCTTCTGAACACAATATCTCTACAATGCCTTGGTACAAACGTCCACTTGGACACAAGGGTGAACTAATTAGAATTTGGCAGTCACGGATCAAGGTCACAGTGACCTTGTATCTGTCCCATTCTCGTTAATGCACTATCTTAAAAAGCCTTGAGGTAATTTCCTCAAATTTGGAATAAACATCCACTTGGACTCAAGAATTTACTGATTAGAATTTTGTGGTCAAGGTCACTGTGACCTCACAAACGTGTTTTTGGTCATAACTTAAGAATTCATGGGCTAATTATGACAAAATTTCACACTAATGTCTAATAGGATAAAATGATGAAGTGATGACATTTTATATCCCAAAGGTCAAATTTAACTTCACTGTGACATTATATAATGCAAAAACACTAGTCATTAGTCAGCGTCGTAACTCGGGAACAGAAGGGGAGACATTTGGTCAGATACTGAATTGGCGACACTAATCTTGGGTGTCCACCTTAAACTGTGCTGATTGTACAGATCTTCTGTGCTGCAGGGGGAAGATGTGTGTGAAGCATCTACATTTTAGAGTATGCAGCTTCTTTGTATCCATATATGAAGCATTGCCAGTTGTCATGGCTGCATATGAATCTGGACAGACATGTATGTAAACTGTAACTGCAACTTGACTGGCTTTGCAGAGGCATACAACCGCAAGGTGGTAATTATATATTTTTTTAAGTTGACATTTTTTGACACGAAGTACATCATGGAAAAGCTGGATAGAAAACACAGATGTGATAAAACGTCCTTGATATTGCAAAAAAGGTTTTATGTTCGCCTGCGGTGCTTTAATTTCAAAACTTACATTTTTATTTCCTCACAGCAAGAAGGTTTCGGGTCAGACCCTGGCCAGGGGCTCTTTTGTGTGGAGTTTACATTTTCTCCATGTGCTAGCGTGGGTTTTCTGCGGGTTCTCCAGGTTACTCCCACAATTCAAAGACAGGCAAGCTCGGTTAGTCATTGACTCTTACTTGCTTGTAGGTGGTAAAGTGAGCCTAGGTGGTTGTCTGTTTCTATCTGTCAGCCCTGTGATAGTCTGGCGACCTGTCCAGGCTGTACCTCACCTCTCGCCCTGTGTCAGCTGGGATAGGCTCTAGCCCTCTTGCCACCCTGTAAAGGATCAGCGGTTTCAGATAATGGATTGAAACCAGTAATGAGTTGTGGAAAAAGATGTCATGTTAGATATTCATCAGCCTTTTCTGCTGCAAAGCATAGAAATAGGAAGCAATTGATTTGTGGTCAACCTAACACACATTACTAACTATTATTCTACATAGCCTGTTTAAAAACTCCAAATTTGCATTGGATGGAGCCATAGCTGTTGTTTGGATTTTGATTTTGCTTCAGAGTTTTCTGTTTAATATTGGCAAAGAAATAATCTTTCATTTTAGTTTGAATATATCCAGATGACTAATAATGACCAAGAACAACAACATGAATATGAGGAAATCAGAGATAAGGCCAGGCTATGGTATGTCTAATGTATATGCAAATTCAAAACCAACAGCAATGATAGATATTTCCAGTGGGGAAGTACGTGTAATTCTGTCGAAATACTTTTCATATCAATTGATTTAATCTGAGAGTTTCTAGCTATGTGACTGCCTACACACCCAGCATTTCAACAGAGGCAAGACCCTGATGTGTGACGTGTTGAAACTTATGACGGGAAGGCTTTTGGTCTGGTTTAAAGCATGTCAATGAAAAACACTCATTTAAACAGTATGCTGTCAGTAATAATGTTTCCCCTCTGGGGCTATGAATCAAACTGTTGAAAGGGGACAGTTAATAACTGATAAGCTAATGGCCTTTTTTCTTGTTTCTTGTGTGGTTCAGACACCGGAGGAGAAAGATGAGGAGAAGGAGCAGGACAAGGCAAACCGCACTGCTAGAGTCCAACCCACTCCTCAGACAAGGGACCCTGCAGCTGAAAGCCCCAACACCCCCAACACTGACAGGCGCAAGTAAGAAACAACACAGTGCACAGGAACAGGCATACAAAACATTTTTGTATAATTTCATATAGAAGCGTGCTGTATAATAATGGTGAATGTGAATATATAACTTGTGTAATATGGATCATATGGATGTTTTTGTTTAGGTTCCAGGCTCCAGTCAGAGATGAAGAGTCTGAGTCTCAAAGGAAAGCCCGCTCTCGACTGATGCGGCAGTCTCGTCGCTCCACACAGGTACTGCTTCTTACTTTATTATTGTGCATACAGTACAGGCCAAAAGTTTGGACACACCTTCTCATTCAATGCGTTTTCTTTATTTTCATGACTATTTACATTGTAGATTCTCACTGAAGGCATCAAAACTATGAATGAACACATGTGGAGTTATGTACTTAACAAAAAAAGGTGAAATAACTGAAAACATGTTTTGTATTCTAGTTTCTTCAAAATAGCCACCCTTTGCTCTGATTACTGCTTTGCACACTCTTGGCATTCTCTCCATGAGCTTCAAGAGGTAGTCACCTGAAATGGTTTTCCAACAGTCTTGAAGGAGTTCCCAGAGGTGTTTAGCACTTGTTGGCCCCTTTGCCTTCACTCTGCGGTCCAGCTCACCCCAAACCATCTCGATTGGGTTCAGGTCCGGTGACTGTGGAGGCCAGGTCATCTGCCAGAGCACTCCATCACTCTCCTTCTTGGTCAAATAGCCCTTACACAGCCTGGAGGTGTGTTTGGGGTCATTGTCCTGTTGAAAAATAAATGATCGTCCAACTAAACGCAAACCGGATGGGATGGCGTGTCGCTGCAGGATGCTGTGGTAGCCATGCTGGTTCAGTGTGCCTTCAATTTTGAATAAATCCCCAACAGTGTCACCAGCAAAACACCCCCACACCATCACACCTCCTCCTCCATGCTTCACAGTGGGAACCAGGCATGTGGAATCCATCCGTTCACCTTTTCTGCGTCTCACAAAGACACGGCGGTTGGAACCAAAGATCTCAAATTTGGACTCATCAGACCAAAGCACAGATTTCCACTGGTCTAATGTCCATTCTTTGTGTTTCTTGGCCCAAACAAATCTCTTCTTCTGGTTGCCTCTCCTTAGCAGTGGTTTCCTAGCAGCTATTTGACCATGAAGGCCTGATTGGCGCAGTCTCCTCTTAACAGTTGTTCTAGAGATGGGTCTGCTGCTAGAACTCTGTGTGGCATTCATCTGGTCTCTGATCTGAGCTGCTGTTAACTTGCGATTTCTGAGGCTGGTGACTCGGATGAACTTATCCTCAGAAGCAGAGGTGACTCTTGGTCTTCCTTTCCTGGGTGGGTCCTCATGTGTGCCAGTTTCGTTGTAGCGCTTGATGGTTTTTGCGACTCCACTTGGGGACACATTTAAAGTTTTTGCAATTTTCTGGACTGACTGACCTTCATTTCTTAAAGTAATGATGGCCACTGGTTTTTCTTTAGTTAGCTGATTGGTTCTTGCCATAATATGAATTTTAACAGTTGTCCAATAGGGCTGTCGGCTGTGTATTAACCTGACTTCTGCACAACACAACTGATGGTCCCAACCCCATTGATAAAGCAAGAAATTCCACTAATTAACCCTAATAAGGCACACCTGTGAAGTGGAAACCATTTCAGGTGACTACCTCTTGAAGCTCATGGAGAGAATGCCAAGAGTGTGCAAAGCAGTAATCAGAGCAAAGGGTGGCTATTTTGAAGAAACTAGAATATAAAACATGTTTTCAGTTATTTCACCTTTTTTTGTTAAGTACATAACTCCACATGTGTTCATTCATAGTTTTGATGCCTTCAGTGAGAATCTACAATGTAAATAGTCATGAAAATAAAGAAAACGCATTAAATGAGAAGGTGTGTCCAAACTTTTGGCCTGTACTGTGTGTGTATATATATATATATATATATATATATATATATATATATATATATATATATATATATATATATGGTGTGTGTGTATGTATATATATGTATATGTGTGTGTGTGTGTGTGTATATATATATATATATATATGTATATATATATATATAGCTAGAGCCAGATACTATGCAAGTAAATTCATCTGATAATTTAATTACGCATCACTACAAATACACAATGTTATGATTGAAAAGTATCAAATAGTCACACAGTGAGAAAAATAAATCATATCTAGAAATCAGAAATTTTGATGCATCAATAATCGTTTTATTATCAAATCGCTTCCCTCTGAATTGTAATCAAATTATGAGGTGATTCCCACCCCTACTTTTCACAGTGCTGCACACCGCTGCTGTGGCTGTCAGGAGCGTGGTCAGTTAGACAGACATGTGACTGCTTAACACCAAACATGGTTTGGTATGAACTGATGCTCACTTGGCTGATGTAACAATCACACTAATGTTTTTAGCTGCTGCAGATGCTGTAAATTATTAAATATTTGAGCAACACAGTTTGGAATGACTGAATCATTGACAGAGTAATGATGTGGTTCAGCTGATTATTGCAAAACTCAATGGTCATGTATGCAAAACTCAGAGCATTAATTAAACAGCAAACCACTATTGTCTATGTAAAGATACAGTGGAGTAATGGCATACTGAGTAGAGACTGAAATCACTGTGTGTGTGTGTGTGTGTGTGTGTGTGTGTGTGTGTGTGTGTAACAGATGATGTATCATGTATCAATATTTTCCTTCTCGATTGCAAGGCAGCGTATTTTCACCAAGAAACTGTTGAGTTCTGAGTGCAACAGAAGGCCTCTGAGTGATTAGTCTTTCCTCTGTGCTGGCAGGGTGTGACTCTGACGGACCTGAAAGAAGCAGAGAAGACTGTGGCTAGAGCTGCAGATCCACCGCCTCGCAACATCCAGCCTGTTAGCCCCATTGTTACCGTCACGCCTGCTGAAAGGGGTAAGTGAGGGTGAAATGCTTGAGTCAGTTCTGTTTACTGTAATACAAGACCACCAAATACAAACATGATGTATTTTGGGTGGAGTGCTCTTCCAGATAGCATTGAAGGGAAGTGAGGTTCTCTCACATGGGTTCAAAGGGCTGCTGCTGTGGTGTGGGAGTATTAAATGTGGTTTATTTGGCAGGGTGGCTACCATATATTCATCGTGTACATCTTCCTCTTCCTCGCATTTGTGTCACCTCTGACCACACTCCACCCTTGGTTGTTTTTTTTTAAAACGGGGAAGTGAGCATTTCCTCGTCTGGTATAGTATATCTGATTGGCATATTTACATTAATCAGCCTGTTTGATCAGTTAACACATCGGCTGATCAGTTTTGAAAGTTCATGTGCTGGAACATTAGCTGACAAGGCCAGACACAGCCTTTTTTTTCACGCTAACTGAGCTCGCTGTTGTCAAGTCTCAGCTTGCACAGGTGGAGTTGAAACTGAGGTGAAAGATAAGACAGCTTCCTGTTATACAGACTTTTTTAAACGAATCAACCTGACGGCTGCAGAAATGCTGAGCTGACCTCCGGCCTCACTGAAACCCCATCTGTTAAGCACCAGTAGTGTTCTAGCTGGATTTGTCATATGTTACTCATTCTTCTTTGGATCTTTTCAGTAGCAAGGGACGTGTTTAGTTAGATTTTGTTTGTTTTCTGTTGACATCCATGTGTTTCAGATACAGACCCAGTGAACCAGGGGGAGTCAGAGGGAGAGAAGCGTCTGGGAGTGAGGGACCGGAGGAAAGCGAGGAGGGAGAGACGCTCCACGGGCATTGTTCAGCCAGGTGGAGAGGTAAGAACAAAATATGAGGTTGTCACATCATTGAAAACATGGCAGGGAGC
Organism: Epinephelus lanceolatus; assembly: GCF_041903045.1. Lineage (NCBI taxonomy): Eukaryota > Metazoa > Chordata > Actinopteri > Perciformes > Serranidae > Epinephelus > Epinephelus lanceolatus. The sequence continues at coordinate 6,563,011 of NC_135736.1, read as the reverse complement.
TCACCGCATATCAGGTCACAGATTTTTGTTAAACAGGCCAAAGCAGAGTTTACTTTATGGCTGTCAGCTGGTTTTAATGAACAAATTAATTAATTTTTGCAGCATTGCGAGTACTGAAAGCAAGTAAAAGTGCAGCCAAACCAGTTCCTCTTTGTCATGATGAAACTGAATATCTCATGAGCACAATCATAATGATTAATGTTTCTAGTGAAATGTTTGTAAGACTGACATGTATTGAGATTCTAATGCTTTATGAGCTTTTAAACCCTGCTGACTGTCAGTGGATCAGTCTTTATCAATCAATCATTCATTTGTCACATGTAATTTTTGTTTTCCAGAACGAAGATGATGTTGCTGATTTGGATGATACAAACAGTAACAGTACCTCCAAGTGAGTGTTAGTGGTTTGATCCGCACATGTTTGGTTTCAGTTCTTATCCAGAGACAAGCTAAGATCACCGAATATTTTGTTTTTTGACTTTTTTGATTCTACATTTGTTTCCTGTAAAAACAAAAAAACAAAAAAAGGATTTTGAAGTAGAGCTGAAGGTCTTGAGGGCCGCAAGGGAAAAACATTTAAAGAATTTATTGCATATTGCAGTCGTCAACAAAAATGTGGTATCACTTCCAGGACATAAAGGTAAATGTTTGTTTGTGGGGAGGATTCTCTGTAAGGTCTTTAAAAGTCTCTTTTGTGTCTCTGCAGTGAGACTGAACTGCGAGACTTATCAGCTGACTACAGAACGGTACGTGTCCCTCTTCTCATAGAAAAGCTCACACATTCCTGAAAAACACACCTGAGGGCTGAAGGTGAATTACAGCTGAGATCTAGACAAACCAGGACAGGAATGATACCCAACAAGCTCTAGAGAGGACTCAACTGAAACCCCTGCTAGGCTGTAATATAGCATCAACAAAGCTATGTCCACCTGCACATATGACACTTTTATCCTGGGGTTGGTGTAGTCTGAAGGTCTTTGTTGTGTTTGTTTCCCTCTAGCTGTACTTTAAAGAACTACAGGAGAACCTGGCTCTGAAGGACAAGCTGCAAGAGATGGAGCTGCTGCTCAGCCAAAACAAAGTGGAGCTGGAGAGACTCCGACAGGTTCGGCAGGTTTGCTGCTACATCTGACCTTGTGTGTGTGTGTGTGTGTGTGTGTGTGTGTGTGTGTGACATCATGAACAGATTATAGCTGCCAGTCTTTCATACCTTATTATATTTGATATTCAAATTATATTCAGTTTTTTAATGCTCAATTTAGCCTGTTATTATTGCCAACCCAGTTAATTATTAGGGGTGTTAAATCACAGGTTTCAGGGTTTCCCTAACATTCATTATATGTGGCAGCGTGCCACAATAACAACATTTGCTTTCACGTAGAAAAAGAGAGGGATGACTGGTTGCTCTGTATAATCAAACATAGATCAAAACATTGTGTCAGGTGCTCTTGGAGAACAGGAAACAACAGGATACACAGGAAGGCAATCCAAGCACTCCAAAAATAAAGACAAAGAGGAAGGAAGCATTAAAAAGCCTTTATTGTAGCAGCTAAATCATTAAAAGAGCCAAAATGTTTCGACCACTGCCGGTCTTCGTCAGGGCTTTAAAAACACACAACAAAGGTATATTTAGTAGCAGGGACCAATAGGAGGCCATCACATGACTAGGGTTGGGTACCGTTCATAATTGAAGCGATACGGTACCGGTATCTGGAATTCGGTACCGGCACCAAACGGTACCTTATTTCGGTACTTTTTAACCCTATGGGCCCTAGGCCTTTTTGGGGTATTTTTACTGCCTTTACTTTTAAGCTCGTATCACAGTCATTATAAAGGCTACATACACATGCTATATCTTGTTTTCTTCAGGACAATCTGGGCTAACCAGATTTGCCATCATTTCATGTCCCTCTATGTGCCTGTATTTTATATTAATTTTTATATCAATGAAAAAAACAAATCTGTGTGCCTAAATTCTTACATTTTTACATGTATCTCTGCATAGCAAGTTGGAAGTTGACATATTCTGCCATATATGAAGAGGGGAGACTCTCTGGAATCTGGCAATATAAGAACCATGATGGTGGGACATTCTGTCACTTCACAGTTGTCCAAAACATGTGGTTTGTGCCAGGCGGACATAATTGCCAGTATTTTTTCATTATTGCAAGAAATTCCATTGACTCATTCACAAGTCAAAAATGTGTTTTATCTGGAAGAAACATGCAATATTTACATCTAAGATCATAGAAAAATAGTCAACCAAGTGCAATGATGTCCTCCAAGATAATATTTGTTTTTCAGTTTCAGTTATATATTGGGGGGGCATTTTGGGCATTGGTGGGGGGGCACGTGTCTCCCTCAACGTATATGGTGACTACGGCCCTGTCATGCATGCATAATTAGGCTGCAGTTGTCTGGGTGCGCAAAGGTGAAGTGGCTGGTCTTGTCATACAAAGTTTGATGGAGTGTCAACTGGACAATATGGAGATATTTGCATCTTGAAAGCCGGACTACAAATGTGGATAGACAGGGAGAAACACACGCAAGCCTAAGACGTGGTAAGATACGATATTCCTCACTATATGAAGTGACTGATAACAAGATCTGTATAATGGATTGTAAAGAAATTCATCAGGTTTTTATTTTGTAGACAATTGATCTGTATTTAGAGCGTGATGGGATGACAGCACAATGATGTGTGTGGTATCACTGGAAAGCTCCAGTCCTGCGCTTTCATGTGATATGTAATCCATCCAACAATAATGTGTGTGCAAAGCTGTATGAAAGCTCTGTTATACATCATTTTATTGTAACTTTATCAATTTTTTTCGCTGTGAAAACATTGGATTACCGACAAGTGCTTGGTCTTGTCCGAAAGCTACATGTTTCACGTGATATGCGTGGCTTCTCGCTATGACGCACGGCCGCAGATAATATCCACAGAGAAGAACGGGTGTGAATTTGGACGCACTATGTGTCGTTCGGGCCATAGTCTAAACTTCTCAGTTTCAACATTTTATTGAGAACATTTAGGAACAGTGCTGCACGTTAACTTTTGTCTGCACATTTTTTTTGTCGCCATTGTTGCTGAATCTGAGGTGCGAGTCATGCGCTCTCGCCGCCTCCACCTCAGGTACCGAAATTTGGCACCGATTCATTTTAAGTGAATCGGTACTCGGTAGTATCGACGTGAATCGGTACCAAGTACAAAAAGTACCGAGTTTCGGTACCCAACCCTACACATGATACAGATGATGACATGACAGCTGAAACAAGTAGAAAATAATGAAAATATAACAAGACACAAAAACACAGAGTATCATTAAATAAGATGTATGATATATGTATATGAAATATATACACACACATCTTTACACATATGCTGTGAGGAAAAATGGTGAAGCTTATAGAGAACAGAGCCAAATCACAAAAGACATGTCCTCATCAAGACCATATACTCTAAAGTATCCAGTTGATGGGTCCAGAAAGCTGACCAAAGGTTTATTGTGTTCAATGCCGTCTGTGCGTAATAAGGAATCATTATCATTATGGAGTTAACTATAGTGTCTAGCCATGGGTTAGTTGCAATTTTTTGTTCTAACAGCATATTTATGCTCAGTGAGGCGATCCCTCAGGCATCTTTATGTACAGTCTATGTAGATAAAGCCTTCCCACACATGGACAACTGAGGCGGTACATAACAACAGTAGTATTGTTATGTTTGTTTTAACATCAACAGAATGTTTAGTTTGCATAACATTGTCACAGTGAGGGCAATAAACACATTTAAAATTGCCAAATGGTTTGGACAACCAAGTACCTTTTTTGTCTGCTGGAAGATGTGAATGCATAAGCCTGTCTGTAAGTGTGGGGGTGCGTCTAAAAGAAAAGATAGGGTGTGCAGGAAAGACTTTACTCAACAAAGTATCACTTAATAATGGCCCAGTTATCCTTAACAATACGTTTGATTTGTTCAGCATGTGTATTGTATGCTCAAAAAAAGACTGATGCACAGGCTTCTGCCTGATGATTTTTTGAAGAAGTGTACCACGCTCGAGTGACCCTTCCCCCTGTACTCACCTACTGCCACATATAGATTCTAATTCTGTGCGAAACACCTTTTTTCATCATGATGTTATTCATTATTAATATTATTAATTAATATTATATTAATATTATTAATATTATTAATTTACTTCCCTAACACTAATGACACATGACTTTGGCATTCAAATTCAGCTCATTAATAAGAGTCAAAGTTCATAGACAAAACAATTGATTCTTGCTAGTAACCTTTATTAGCTTAAACCTATGGCTCTTGCTTAAATTGCACGTAACAAGTTGTCATCAACTTAAGACACTATTAAGTTCTCCTCACCTGTCTCCTGTACTCTGCTGCAGCACAGCTCTATGTGTGTGGACAGGCAAAACCCCACCCTCGGTGAAACACAGAGAGGAGAGAAACTAGTGCAACTGTAAATGGCAACAAACACAGTAAAGATTCTGCCCTGACAGGCAAACCATTGATTTCAGAATGAATGGATATTTGATGTTGTGTTTGGTCTGGCAGTGCTTCGTGTACCTCTTCATTTCACCTCATAAACCTAAAGAAGCTGGCTCTTTAGTGCAAACATGGCAAGATAGCAAGCACTCACCCATTTTTTAAGTGGTTACCTGATCACATAGCTGATCAGTATGCAGTTTGTTGACATGATGCAACAGAAGTGCATGTCTAATCAGGAGATTTAGTGTCGACAGAGAGCGTCCCATGCAACGTGATAACTGGAAACTCACCCTCTGGCTCACATTCTTTGGCTGCATGTAAATATTAGTATTAATGTTTTTACTGTTGGATTTGACTCCCGAGATTCATTCAAACAGCCCTAGAACTGAGGGACACTACGTGGGCGCTGACATTTGTCTGAGTCAGCCATAACTAGGAGTTTGTGAAGGTGGACAGCAGCACAAATCATCCTTTTAATAGTTGTTTATGTTTCATTTATTGTTTTCTTTAACAAAAGCTGAAACTAGCTCTGTGACAGTCTTTAGTCAATCAGAACCTTGTACAGTTTTTTTTTCTTTTTCAAAATCAAATGTGAGAATTGAGGTTCATTTGTGTCTATTACTGTTGATGTCAAATTTTGGTGAGGAGGATATCTTATTGAAAAAAATTCAATTTTGTGTTTGAGTTGCCACAGACTGCAGCAGTTGTGTCGTCCCACACTCACCTGTATGAACACTGTTTGTCTCTGTGGCAGAACCAAGAGAGCAGCACAGACAGGCCGGCCCTTCTGGAGCTGGAGAGATTTGTAAGTAAATACTAATGTGTACTGTATATATATAGCACATGTATTTGTGTATCACAGGAGAGATAAAAGCATCAAGATCGTAAGTGTTGATTTTAGAAATCAAAGAGTTTTATTTTTTGTTCTTGAGTTGGACTGTGAAAGTAGATGTGTTCTAGATGTATTAATAACTTGGCTTTGTAAGGTGAGGTTAAATAACAGACTAGAGAATGACTGCATGTTAACACCTCTGCAGGTTCAGCAGAGCATGGAGCCAAGGTGTCAGAAACCATAGACAGTGAAATGTTTGCTCTCATGCTGTCAGTCTGTCAGTTTGTGATGTTGATCTGTTGTTGACAGGAGAAGTTGGCCCTCCAGAGGAAAGCAGTGGAACTGGAGGATGAGCTGAAAGTACGGATCTTCACTTTGACATTGCTTGCTGTTCTTAATTAACATGAGTGTAATAATTTGGTGCTCTATTCTCAAGTGATTACAGTGAGTATAATAGTTGCACAAGCAATATTGTTTTGAGCTGAAAACCTCAGGGTGAACCTCAGAAAAAAAAAAAATCTTGAGAAGTTGAGGGCCGTACATATACCATGTTTTTTTGCGCCCTCAAATTCAGTTTTCAGTGTAGACGCACGGCAGACGCGCTGTAACACCAGAGCTAAGCCATCCCCATTCCCGGGTGCCTTTTTTTCAGGGTGTGACAAATCGATATAATATCGTATCGTGATGAAGCTGGTGATTTACACCCCTATTAATATGGAGAAGAAGTTGATCATTTTAGTGCAGGGCTGGCAGGGCTTAACATCTGTCCCACACTCAGGATTTCAGGTAAATAGGCTATGATACGGTGCTTGTTGAGGTTGCTTAACAAACTCAGACACAACTTGCTGCTGTGCTCTTGAGAGCTGGCACAAAAAAGTCACAAGAGTAGCACTCAGCGCCCGACCTTGCGTTTTCAAGGTGGTTAAAGACGCGGCTTACCTGCATGCGGCATATGCAGGTAAGCATCGTCCAATGCATCATATAAGTTTAACCAAAAGCCTGGAAAATTGGTCCATTACAGGACATTCCTGTCTTTGCTTGGCAATGAAATGTTGTCAGTTCCCAGTCTCTCACTGTCAGCACTGTCCTCTATCTTTGATGTGTTGTAAAACTGAGAGGAAAATAAATTAATAATAATTGAGTTCTAAAGCAGATTAAGAAACAACCAAGTTTTTTTGCACCTCAGGTACTGCAGCACATTAGGACCATATAGGTTGGACACCTGTTGTACTCGATGCCCCTTTAAAAATGTTCACGCAACAAGCTAAAGCCCAGACAGCTTTACCTTGATTAGTGCACATGCTTAATGTAGTCTATGGGGATGTTGCTGTCATTAGCCTAACTGCAGGTTAAAGTTTAAGGTGGATTTAAACCTGCAGCAGCGTGACGTGTAGTCAAACCCCAGGGTTGTGTGTGCAGGAGCTACAGTTTGAAATGCACCTGTGGTTCAGTCCAAACCCCATTTCCTGTGTCCTATAGAAATCACTAAGATGCCACTTGGGGTCATACTGTGAGAGGTTTTAGTTCAACCTGCTGCAGACCTGCTTTAACTGGCCCTCACACAGTTCAGTGCACGAGCAGATTTGATGTATTTCTAAAAATTCAAATCTTGAATGTATGAATGTGTGACCCCACAAAAGCTACATAATCATATGATTGAACCAAATGTTATATTGTGTAATTACAAGATGTCACATTTGCCTCAGTTAACTTTGAGTTACTGATTATCAGACAACTGAGGGGCAACTGTGTGGGACACACCGGCCTGACTAGGGTAACAGATGCTCAACAGTTGCCCAACACTGACTGATGGTTGACTGTCAGCTTGGTGTGCCTTAAACATAAAAATCAATGAAGTATGAAGTAAAACATTCGAAAGAGGCACAAGAGAGAGCGCCGTGTTACTTTTTACAGTTGAAGTGTTTTAAACTAAAAAACCCATGTTTGCTGATGTCTCTGTAGGTTCTGGGGGACCTCAGAGCAGACAACCAGAGGCTCAAGGATGAGAACGCCGCCCTCATTCGAGTCATCAGCAAACTCTCAAGATGAATCTCCAAAAAAAAAAAAAAACCTACGAGGAGATGAATAGTATTACAGAATTCTTCTTTTCCCAGCTCAGAAGACACAACAGGAAGGGAGACGGCAGCATCCAACACCTGCACGGCACATTCAACAGTAACTGGAACACCGTTTAGATTTCAGGGTTATTAGTCTGTGTTTCAGCCTTTATGTTTTGGCAGATCTACTGTATAACAAGCTGAACTGCACCTCCTGTGGACTGACAGGATGTTCCTGCTCACAGCCACTTTTATATTAAGTCTTTATTGTATTTTTTTAACTGGAATATTTTAATGTGCTTTGCCTCTCTGATACTTTGTATAAATTCTGTATTAAGAGACTTAAAGCCATGCACAGTGCGAGCTCGCAGTAATGTTTTAGATAGCCTTCTTGACCTCTGAAGAGGTAGAGAAAAAAATGCCAGTCGGGTGTTGGGGGTGGTTACTAGAAAAAGAAAAAAAAAAGACTTACCATAAATGTGCCAAAAACCAGCCCCTGTTTTGCATGTCCTTTGGGGAAAACTCCAAGTGGTCAGTGTTGTTTCTCAGGGTGAGTCTTGGGTCGATGCTTTCGGTTTTGGCTGACTGCTGTAAAGGTGGACCAAATTTGCATGCTCATTTCTCCCTGCTCCTCTGAATGTATATTTAATATGTATATTTATGTACAGGGGCCATCTGTCCTGAAAGTGATGGAAGGGTGTAGTCATGGTCTCTGTTTACAAAGGATGGAGAGTGTGGGGTGCTAACTATGGAGGTCAGGCGCAGCTCTTGTATAGAGGGATTTTTTTTTTTTTTTTTTTTTTTTGTCAAAATGTGTCTTACAAACGTCAGATCTTTCAAGAGCTTTAGGAGAATGCATGCTCTATCCTTAGTACTGTAAGTCATTAGTTATTTTTGCTTTACCATTTTGACTGGACGCTTCTGAAAGCAACGACCCCTAAGCTAAGTATTCACCCTGTGATGGACGGCTGTCAGTGTTGAACAGACAGGCCAGATGGGTCAACGTTTGAATGTTTACTCCACTTTTAAAGAAAAAAACTTGCATGTCAAATTGTATTTTGATGCTGTGCCTTTCGATATACATTTCTAAGTAATATTTCTATTTTGCTTTGGCAAGCGTACACTGTAAAGTATGAAATACAGTATGGGCATAAATTACCAAGGCTCTGATGTTTCTGTTTGTGACCTTTTACACATCACTGTATGTTGTCTTTGACTTTTCTCCCAGAGACAATATGGTCTTGTAAAAATTGGTACAGCAATAGAGCTCTGAAAAGGTCTGGGCTAAGCCTCAGATCTCAAATCCTACACACACCCCGGTGCACACCTGACCTGTGCGGCACTGCTCATCTGGATTTGCTGTTTGGCAAAGATGAGAAAGGACAGCAAATGATGAAAAGCTGAAAACAGGCAATTTACTAAAAAACTAGGTTAATTCACATTTATTTTTGCTGTTTATTCATTGTATCTGATAATTATTATTAATGTTTGTTTAGTGGCCGCTGGCCCTGTGTTACTTAGCAAAAGTAACCCCTGGGCGAAGCAAGTTGAGTATCCCTGGTCTGGTGTGTAGGGTTTAGTGGCATCTAGTGGTGAGGTTGCAGATTACAACTAACTAAAACTCCTGTGTGCCAAGTGTGTAGGAAGACTACAGTGGCCGATGTGAAAACCCAAGTGGCCTTATCTAAAGCCAGTGTTGGGTTTGTCTGTTATGGGCTGCTGTAGAGAAACATGATGGACTGCGTGGAAGAGCTCATGCTAAGGTAACAGAAACACTGCAATTCTTAGTTTCAGGTGATTATAAACTAATGACAACATAGCTATGATTAGTAGTGATGGCAGAATGAAGCCTCATGAATCATTTTCTTTATTTTCTGAGCCCACTAGATGGCACTTTTTGTTCAACAAAAGGTTTAAAACACCAGATTTCGATTCTTTTAGCCTCTCTCTTTAAACCAAGAGCACCATCTAGTGGGCTTGGAAAATAAAGAAAATGCTTCATGAGGCTTCATTCTGCCATCACTAATGATTAGTGTATCCCATTTCTGCCAATATAGCCCTCCTAAATCCTACACACTGGATCTTAAGCACAACGTTGGAGTGAATCGCCATGATCCAGATACAGACTTTTCAAGATTAACAAATCTGGATGATAACTTTAAATAATTTTTGTTTGATATTGACAGCTATTGAGGGGATTTAGGGGTGCTGACATGAAAGACTACAGATGAAAACTAGCCTCCTGGTTTATTCTGGCATATTTACAGTAATGTTCATTAATATGCACTGACCCTGAGAAATAAACACAGTAAAATAAATATGTTTTCTTTTTACTTTACTTAAAATGCTTAGTAAATAGCCTAATGTCTACTTTATCACTGTGACTGTTAAACAAATCAAGTACAAAATATAAATAAATGTGAATATATATTTGACCAATTTATTTTTGACCAAGTTTTTACATTTTGTTCCTGAAATCCAGCCTTAATCCAGCCCTCTGCTGGAATCAGAATAACCCCAATTTTTTGGATCGAGGTATCCTGATCTTACTAACAAGTTCTGAAAACATACTGAAGATTTGTTCCAGATCAAAACCATGACTGGATCACATAATCTGATTCTAGTAATCTTCAAGACTTGATTAGATCCGATAGCCGAAATCCAGTCAGATTACTTCTAACAACTGGGCCTGGGTGATGAAGACACAAATGACTCATTCTAAGGTAATGAATACACGATTCTTATTTTCAGGTGATAAAACACTAAAGAAAACACTTTTTTCTCATTTCTGCCAATATATCCTCTAAATCCTACACACTAGACCATTGAAGCTCAAACCAGACACTTAAAGACATTCTGGTTTTGACTCTAGATTCCCTAATTAAGGTCAAGCTCTAAAAAATCCTTGGTCCTACCTTTCCCATAATGCAACACAACAGCATTTCTTAGGAGACCCTCTGGGTGTGTTCCAAATCACATACTTTTTTTTCTTAACTTCCCTTTGCATGCAGTATGCACACAATCAGTACATACTGTTTCCTCATAACATTACACCTGGAACTTTGACCCTCTTGCTTATATAGCCATTACCATTAAGCTAAAACTACATGCATTGGAGATTCTAGCAAATTACCTTCACAATAGTAAAACTGCATAGGCTATATTCACTGTTAGCTATTACAGTTTTTCTCAAATGCTAAAACACATTTCACAAACGTTTCCTCTATGTTCCCCAATGTCTAAACACAACACCCTTTTCTAAAGCTACATAAACACAACCACACCTTCTCACTTCAAAACTCAAACTTTCACACCAAAAGAGCAGCTCGAAGCTTTCAAAAATGTAAACACTATACACATCGTTACACACTACAGCAAAACAATTGAAAACACAATGCTCAATTTGTGAGAAGGTTCTTTGTTTCATAACTGCCAATGCATATTTTTTTAGAAACTTTACAGTAACGGATCTTCTTAGATCTCTGTAGAGGATTAGGCATTTAGATTTGTGAGTTTCATATGAAGAGTATAAATCTATAGAAAATACTGCATGTACACTACTGTAACACAACTCAATGCAAAAACAGAATCTATTGCACACAACAACTCTTGAAAACATGTTCAGGGTGTGAAGTTTTTTTATTTACTTTATTCACACCACAATCACTGTGCGGCATCATGTCGCTGAGCTGCATCGGGCCACATCACTTCATCCACATCGCAGGCTATATTTTCTCTTGCCAGGCACCACGGGAAAAACCCCCTGGAATGGCGAATCCATCCTTGGAAGGCCTCCACTGGGATGTCAGCACAGGCCAGCTCCATTGCCCTTAGGAGGTTCTCTCTAGTGTATGGTTGTCTGTCATAAACCTTCCATCTCCACGATGAGAAGAACTCCTCTATAGGGTTCAGGAAAGGGGAGTAGGGTGGCAGACAGACGTTTAAAAACTGGTTACTGTTGGTGGTGAACCACTCTCTGATTTGGTTTGTTCTGTGGAAGCGGACATTGTCCCAAATGATCACATAAATGGGATGTGCGGGCCCAGGATGGTGTTGTTGGCGGTCCAGGAGGATGTCTTTTAGCTCCTCTAGGAAGGTGAGGAGACGTTGGGTGTTGTAAGACCCAAGGACAGCATGCCGGTGGACAAGCCCCTCCGAACCCATGGCCGCACAAAGAGTAATATTACCCCCCCGTTGGCCAGGAACCTCAGTGATGGCTCTTTGGCCAATGATGTTACGGCCTCTTTGCCTTCGTTTCTGCAAGTTGAAGCCAGCCTCATCCAGGAAGAGGTACTCATGAGGTCTGGCCATCGCGTCCAACTGTAATATCCTCTGTGAAAATGTGAAAGTGCACAGGTGTTCAGAACAACAGTCAATCAGGTAGCACAGTATTGTCCAGAAGTAATGTAGGCCACTGAGCAACACAGTATGTCCACTAACTGTACTGTGAACATGGATGTATACTTACTTGCACATACTCGTAACGTAGGTCTTTGTGTCGCGCAGAGTTGCACTCAAAGGGAACCCTATAGACCTGTTTCATCCGCATCTTTTGGCGCCGGAGAACTCGGTCTATTGTGGCCAAGCTGACATCATCAATGCTCTCAAAGTTGACATTATCGGCAATGACTTTGTCTCTGATCTCCCGGAGTCTGATGAGGTTGTTCTCACGAACCATATCCACAATGAGGGTTTCTTGTGCCGCTGTAAATATGGCAGCCCTCCCACCTCTATGTGGCATTCTTTCAACTCTAAAGACAGAAACATGTGTTGTCAATTGACATGTTTTACAATAACAACTGATTTGAAACCAATAGACTACTTTCACAGGCTTGTAAAACTGTATTGTGACAAAGAAAGCAATAGAGTACAATACCTGTTGTGTTGTCTGAATGCCCTGATAATGTTGGCCACGGTGAACCTACTCAGGTTTGGACGGACTCTTAGTCCTGCTTCAGCCATTGTCATGCCATGGACAATGACATGGTCAATGACTGTTGCTCGCATCTCATCTGTAATGATGGTGCGAGGTTCTCTTGCTCTTCCTCCTGGACCTTCTCCTCTTCCTCGTTGGCCTGCTCCTCTTCCTCGTTGGCCTGCTCCTCTTCCTCGTTGGCCTGCTCCTCTCCCTCCTCTGACTCGGATTCGTCTTCCCCTGACTCTGCCTTCATCCATTGTGTTTGTTTGGAAACTGCACTCTGAACTTGCTTTTATACATGTGGTCACAGCATTAGCAACAGGTGTCTTCAATTTTGAGTCGTTGTGTGTAATGAATGACGCCAGGTGTGTTCATTGTGTTCAAATATTGCTGACTGTGGCAAGCATTTTGCATCACATGAGCTTTCATTTGAGAATATGAGCAGAGTTCTTTTGCAACTTGTGTTTTAGCAAGGAAAAATGTGTTTAGATTTATGAGAACGGAGGATTGTGTTTTGTGAATTGTGTCTTCATGTGAAATGTGTTTATGATATTGGCAAATGATGGCTAGATTTAGTAAATGTGTTTAGACAACTGGTCATTTGGTTTAGAGGATTGGCTTTTGTGTTTTAGCATTTGAGAAAAACTGTAAATACATACGCTCTTTTGGTGTTGTATTTATTTATTTTATTCAATTAAACAGTTAATATTCCTGTTATTACTATTCATCTGATCATCACTGATCGTCACTTGAATGTTATCATCTGTTATTGTGACTTCTGACAGCTGTCCATGAGCTGTCATCTGTTAATGTCTCAGTTGAGGTGACGGATCTTCCCCTGCACAGAGGATTGTGGGTCAGAATACTCAGTCAAGCATGTTGGCTTGCATACTGCAGAATTGGACCGGATGTAGTTGAGCATCCTGGCACACTGCATTTGACATACTATGTAATGAGACATACTTTATCCTTTTCTGGCTTACTATATTAGTATGGCAGTATGGGTAATGGAACATCAACACTGGCATCATCAGGGTCACTTTCTCAGACTCAGCTCTTCCTGAGCCACGGAAAACATGCAACTGTTTTCATGGGCAGAGAGCTCACGAGTGTCCATTTATTAGCACAATAACACAGTAAACTATGGCAGCCCTACAGTTTTTGTGCAGGTAAAAGCAGAAGTACATATTTGCAAAACAGCACAGTGTTGGAGGCCAATTTGAGCAAAATCTTTATTGACCGAGAAGAGCAATCACAAATGATGACAGAATATACAACCCCACCAGCATGCCAGCGTTTTCATAGAAACTGTACAATGTGAAGGAATGTATGGATCAGGAATACATTATTATTATCAGAAACAAAAAATAAGTTTTACATCCATATGTTCTGGTACAGTACGAGTCGATCAATTCATGTTTCTGGTCATCTGTGTTTCAAAACCCTCCTCCTCTCTCATTAAATATTGAGCATGTGTTTCTCTGGTAGTGTCATCTGACCCTTTGTTCCCACGCATTCTCTCTGAGAGGGTCACTGGGTAAAAAGGCTTCTCTCTCCTCACTACCAGCATCTTTCTATGGGCGAGCCTGGACACCGCCAAGGTCTCCGGCAGCAGCAGCAAACGGTGCCTGGCTCAGCCTCGTCCTGTGCTTTCTCTGGTACTACTCCTCCACACCTGGGATCTCCTGACTGCAGGCTACGAGTTATGAAGCAATCTGAACGAGCGAGAGGGGGGGGCTTTGTAAGGGGAATGATGTATATTAAGGCAAAGGGGAACAACGAATTAAAACAAAAATGCTAAATTAGAAATGTTTGTCTCCACATGATCATAGTGCTAAGGCCTCATGGCTAAAAAGAACAAGAGTGCCGAGATTCATCAATACTGATTTTCACCATGTTTAGTATCTTTTCTCCAATTATGAACATTCAGTCCCGTCCAATTGCAGTTTATTTTGCAAAGCCTGTATCTGAGTAACCTGTATAAACAGTCTCTACTACAACAGGGCTACAGATGGTTATTGGTTGGTAGCGAGAGTAAGCCCTTGATATACAGACTACCTGATAGCAAGCACTGCTTTTACTCACAAGGCATGCTAAATAGACATTAATAGGTTTACACATTAGTTGATATATAAGGCAGTTTTTTTTTTGTACCCACTTTTTACTCCCTTGTTGACTTTGGTCCCAGTCCCCATTTGAAGGGGAGTGGGCGAATACATTTAGGGAAGGGAGAGAGGCGCCGTAGAGCAGCTCTGAATGAAATGTTTTTACAAGGCAGGTATTGGTAATTATATCAAAAGACAGCAAGCAAAGAAAGCTGCAGGGAGGGAGGTGTCGGGGGGGTGGGTGCAGGGGGATGTGGTGGGGCCTGCTATGCTATGGACACAACAGCTGATTAAAAGTGATGTGAATACAGTCACATTACACGACTATTGATACAATTATATAAAAAAAAGGCAAACAAAAGTTGATTGTACAGTTGCTTTTCCACATGTACTTCATACTGAGAGAGGAAGACACCATTCTGGAGAGGTGGAAGGCGGGGTTAATCTCTTCAAGCAGCAAAAAATCCAGGACAAAAGGAAAAACAGGGCTGGGTGTGAGGAAGTAAGGTGCTACATGGCACAGCTTGGTGGGGGGTGGAGTCGGTGAGGATGGCAGGTTGGTGAACAAAGCTGGCTCGTGTGCAACCAATGAAATGTTTGATTGGGATTGGGAGGTGCTAGATGGACGGATGGGGGACGACTGCTGCTACGGATGCTGCTACAGATGCTGACAGAGAGGTGGGAGGGATGCCGGGGTGTTAAGACAGCGAGGCAGTAACTAAGGCATGAAATGCACAACGAAGTAAAAACAATTAAAAACAAAGAAGGCAGAAATGTTGGACACAGGGCGGGGATGGGGGATGGGGGGTGGCTGAGTAATGCACAGGGCTGGGGGAGTTTGATTCCCTCGTCCCTCAAACACAAAGGCCTCTTTTAGTCTTTCCAGTCTTTCTTGATGTTGAGGTTCCACTCCCAGGACAGGTGGTCATGCTTGTCGTCATCAGTAAATTTGGATTTGATGATATAGTTGCCGCGCGCCATCAAACCTTTAGGAGCCTCCTCCACCGTGGTCAGGAAGTCATATTCATTGGGACGAGGCCCATAGCTGCCCACCATGTAGTCCGATTTATCAACTGCTGACAAACAATAGTGACATTATGGTCAGAGAGAAAAAGCACTGTATATGTGGAGATTACAGACACACTATATTTTTTGACTGTCAAAATATATATAATTGTGTGGGGGGCGGGGTGGAGGAGGAGGAAATAATATCAAAAGGTCTGGAATTTAAGCGGGACGTTGAGGTTTGTGGTCAGCACCTAGGGGGGTGGGGGGTGTCATTACGCGTCGCCGTGGCAAGGAGAGAAGAGGACGTCCTCCTTCTTCCTTGTAGAGCCTGCACTGTGTGTCTGAAACGTTCACTTATAGCCTCTCTTTGGCGTTTGAGCAGCTTTATAAAACTCTTGAACATGTAATGGCTCCTTAATTAGCAAGTTGACTTTACATAGACGGCATATCTTTTCAATTTCTCCTGACATTGTGTTGTTTGGTTTGTTCACCACTCTGCGACATCTGTGTTCAGCCTGATTTATGGTCCTGCGTTAAATCAACGACATGTAGGGTACATGGCTACGCAGGAGGCTCGCCGCAGCCCCCGGCGTAGCCTGACGTGCACCTCCCAAAAAATGTAACTACACGTCGAGGTGACACAGACCCAGCGCAGACCGAGAGGGCTGTGATTGGTTTGCTTGGTAGCAACGCATTTCCGATTCCGTATTTCCAGATTGCGCCATCCCCGCCATCTTTAAACATCTTCTGTTGTGATGTAGATGTTGCAGTATTAACATACTTTCTTCGACATCCAACAACTCCAACTCCAGCAAGATTCTCTCTCTCTTGGTCACCATTGTTCACTGTGACCAGAAAAGCCGGAAGCTAAACAAAGAATCGAGTAGAGACGACGATAACCATTCAGGAAAGGAACGCAGCCCCCTACCACTCTGGCAGTGAATTGCACCACGGCGAAACGGAGTGACAGAGAAGTTCGAAGGGTTCACAACAGCGTCACGGCAACGACGTAGGTACATCGTAGGTACGCTGCAGGACCATAAATCAGGCTTTGGTGTCGAGTGGGCAGAGGCGTTGATTCCCCCCCCCCCCGCTCTCTCACTAAGCAGCCTCCCTCTGTCTCCTCTCACTCAGCCTTGATCTCATCAGCATGCGCCACACACACGCGCTGTCTCCCCCCCCCCACACACACACCTCGCGATTGCATTGTCATTTAAAAAAGACGTGAAACAACCCTTCTATCGCAACCCTACACTGTTTATATCGATGTAGGGTCAGGTTGCATAATATGATGCATACCAGTGTGCATCTCTCCTCTCTCACAATCTTCACACAGCTCCGCCCCACTCACAAGTACTCCAGCAACACTTTTTAGAGCCCTAGCCTGACATGTGCCTCCACAGAAATGTAACTACTTGTTGTGCTGCGAAGGCCTCCTGTCTCTTTTTGTAAGCTGGAAACTATTTCCCTCAGTGGAAACGAAGCTTTTACTCACTTTAATTTCACAGATAAAAAAAAATTGTGAAGACAATAAAGTCTCCACTAAATAGCATTTTAAGTCTTGTGTGCGGTTTATCCTGGCAGAAAACTGATCACTCACTCTTAACTCCTTTCCTGAATGTCTGCTGCACATACTTCAGACCCGAAACAATCTCCCTGTTCACCTGAGAAGACAAACACTGTTAAAGACAACAATAGATGTGATCTGCTTGAGTAATAATGAGGGTTAGAAATGAACAAAGACTTAAAGCAAGGTGTTGCTGGGAGGATGGAGAAATACAAAGTATCCTGTGGTGCATCTAACCCACGTCTTTCATTGAGATATCAGAAGATGCCTCATTACAGTGTTGCTCTTTTCACAACTTTTACTACTACTGTCCTGCTACAGATACATGTGACCTCTGAGCATGGCTGGATATATACTAAATCAATGTCATGAATATACTACATCAATATGACATGAGAATGAATATTTCCTGGTATTTTATCTATGTAGAATGATACATCTTAAATGTCTTACTGGCCTTAAAATAAATACAGTTTCAGTGGGACAAGGTTCAAGGTGATTTCGGGGCTGTTTTTGTTAGTAAATGGAAGAAATGGATAATTTACGACACAGTGGAAAAGGCATCTGGACTAACTGATGTATGAACTACAAGTGACTGGATATATACTGTATATGCCCTTCTTTGAAAATAGACATTTGTAACCCTGACTTCATTGTCACATTATTATTATCATAAGTGTGCAGTGTTTTGCTTCCAACATTAAATTAGCATTTTGCTACCAAGTGGACTCTGTTCTGCCAATATTTTTGGGAGTTGTCATCACTGACAAAGACATGTAGTGACTTTGACTTCTTTTCAATCACCCAAATATCAGAGATTTTTTAATGTCATCACTGTCAAACTGGATCAACTCTAATGCACTGGGACAATCACATTTCGATAGGGACATTAAATAACAAGGACAGATACACTCATATTCTCTGGAGACAGACTATAATCATTTTCCCTGTATATTGCTGTAAACAGCAGCGCTCACCTTGAAGCTAATCTTTATTTTGTACTCGACTCCCTCCTTCAGAACAAACGCCTGATTCTTAAAGGCCTCCAGGTCTCCTGTTATAAACCAAAAGAGAAAAAAAAAGCACAGGCATCAATATTTTGAGATTTTTTTCAGAATGTGTGACATCATACCTTCACTCAGACACAATATAATATATATATATAATATTCACGCGTTGTTTTCAAATCTATTTAGTGAAAATTGCTGTTTCGGTCAATGTTATGGGCTAAGTCACTATCCAGTGCTGTTGGTGGGTCAGTAAAATTCCAAGCTTGTGCAACTCCACCATCACCAATAAGTAAAGTACTTTACTAAGAAATGTTAAGCTTTAATAATTCAAACTAGAATTACTTCCATGTGGTTGAATGCTTCTGTACACCCGAGTTGCATTTACAGTTTATATACATGTCTGTGAAAACATGGATGCTTCACACTCATCTTCCTCCCAGCAGCACAGAAGATCTACACAATTAGCACAGTTTCAAGGTGGACACCCAAGATTAGTGTCAGCAATTCAGCATCTGACCCAATGTCTCCTCTTCTGTTCCTGAGATATGACGTTAAATAATGGCCAAAAAAAGTGTTTATGCATTGTGATGTTACACCTTTGACCTTTTGGACATAAAATGCCATCACTTCATCATTTTATCCTATTAAACATTTGTGTGACATTTTGTCATAATCAGTGTATCAATTCTTAAGTTATGGCCAAAATATGTTTTGTGAGGTCACAATGAACTTTGACCACCATATTCTTATTAGTTCATTCTCAAGTCCAAGTGGATGTTTGTGACAGTAAAATCAAGTGGTCCAAGTGGATGACAAATTTGAGAAAACTCCCTCAAAGCCTTCTTGAGATATTGAGTTCAAGAGAATGAGATGGATGCAAGGTCACTCTGACCTTTGACCACCAAAATCTAATCAGTTCATTGATGAGTCCAAGTAAATGTTTAAGTGAAGTTGAAGTGATTCCCCCGAGGTGTTTGTGAGATACCGTGTTCACAAGAATGAGATGTCCGGATAGATGGACAACCTGAAAGCATCATTGCCTCTTCCCACGGCTGTCGCTGGCGTGGAGGCATAAAAATGTTATCAATAAGGGGGGCCTATTATGCTTTTCCTATTTTTCTGTCATATATAGTTACAATGTTGTATGTTCATATTTAATGTGGGCAAAGTTTCATGAGGTTAATGAGGTCAACTAATGTACAGTACAGGCCAAAAGTTTGGACACACCTTCTCATTCAATGCGTTTTCTTTATTTTCATGACTATTTACATTGTAGATTCTCATTGAAGGCATCAAAACTATGAATGAACACATGTGGAGTTATGTACTTAACAAAAAAAGGTGAAATAACTGAAAACATGTTTTATATTCTAGTTTCTTCAAAATAGCCACCCTTTGCTCTGATTACTGCTTTGCACACTCTTGGCATTCTCTCCATGAGCTTCAAGAGGTAGTCACCTGAAATGGTTTTCCAACAGTCTTGAAGGAGTTCCCAGAGGTGTTTAGCACTTGTTGGCCCCTTTGCCTTCACTCTGCGGTCCAGCTCACCCCAAACCATCTCGATTGGGTTCAGGTCCGGTGACTGTGGAGGCCAGGTCATCTGCCGCAGCACTCCATCACTCTCCTTCTTGGTCAAATAGCCCTTACACAGCCTGGAGGTGTGTTTGGGGTCATTGTCCTGTTGAAAAATAAATGATCGTCCAACTAAACGCAAACCGGATGGGATGGCATGTCGCTGCAGGATGCTGTGGTAGCCATGCTGGTTCAGCGTGCCTTCAATTTTGAATAAATCCCCAACAGTGTCACCAGCAAAACACCCCCACACCATCACACCTCCTCCTCCATGCTTCACAGTGGGAACCAGGCATGTGGAATCCATCTGTTCACCTTTTCTGCGTCTCACAAAGACACGGTGGTTGGAACCAAAGATCTCAAATTTGGACTCATCAGACCAAAGCACAGATTTCCACTGGTCTAATGTCCATTCCTTGTGTTTCTTGGCCCAAACAAATCTCTTCTGCTTGTTGCCTCTCCTTAGCAGTGGTTTCCTAGCAGCTATTTGACCATGAAGGCCTGATTGGCGCAGTCTCCTCTTAACAGTTGTTCTAGAGATGGGTCTGCTGCTAGAACTCTGTGTGGCATTCATCTGGTCTCTGATCTGAGCTGCTGTTAACTTGCCATTTCTGAGGCTGGTGACTCGGATGAACTTATCCTCAGAAGCAGAGGTGACTCTTGGTCTTCCTTTCCTGGGTGGGTCCTCATGTGTGCCAGTTTCGTTGTAGCGCTTGATGGTTTTTGCGACTCCACTTGGGGACACATTTAAAGTTTTTGCAATTTTCCGGACTGACTGACCTTCATTTCTTAAAGTAATGATGGCCACTCGTTTTTCTTTAGTTAGCTGATTGGTTCTTGCCATAATATGAATTTTAACAGTTGTCCAATAGGGCTGTCGGCTGTGTATTAACCTGACTTCTGCACAACACAACTGATGGTCCCAACCCCATTGATAAAGCAAGAAATTCCACTAATTAACCCTGATAAGGCACACCTGTGAAGTGGAAACCATTTCAGGTGACTACCTCTTGAAGCTCATGGAGAGAATGCCAAGAGTGTGCAAAGCAGTAATCAGAGCAAAGGGTGGCTATTTTGAAGAAACTAGAATATAAAACATGTTTTCAGTTATTTCACCTTTTTTTGTTAAGTACATAACTCCACATGTGTTCATTCATAGTTTTGATGCCTTCAGTGAGAATCTACAATGTAAACAGTCATGAAAATAAAGAAAACGCATTGAATGAGAAGGTGTGTCCAAACTTTTGGCCTGTACTGTACAAGTAACCCTTGTGAGAAAAACCTGACATCATCCTGAACACTCTGTTCCCAACTGTTTTTTCTACTTTAAAGACAAGCTGACACCAGTTTAAAAACCTCTGTGCTAACACTGCATCACTTCAGATAGGGTTTGGCATCCAGAAGCTGAATTAACTCCTTTACTGGCAGTGATCTGACTCACTGACTAAGTTTGTATGACTCATCTATTCTTACGTAAAGCTTGTGATGTTAAGTTTTTGTTGATAGTGTGTCGGGATTTTACTGAAGCCTATGGGCGTTGTTAAAGCTATAGTGTATTGAACTGCTTCATACTGAGGGGTGTCAAATTATGACTCTGAGTATCTGTCCCCTTCATCTATGTAAATGGGGATGGATGGAACATATTTAATTGATAAGACTGACTGATAAGATTCCTGGCAGGGACTTTCAAAAACCCACAATCAAACAAACTCTGAATTGTTTTCATTCTGTTTACAGGACGGCCAGTCATTATTTTTAGCTTAGAAAGTAGGAGAGTCAAGCCTTATGCAGGGAAAGGTAAGAACAGGACAGAATGTTCTGGATTGAATCAAATCTGGGTCAGCTGGGGAATGAGCAGCTCCAGAGGTGGGGTCTGAACCGCTAAATGGCCACTGGGAATATCATAACTACATTTTTACAATTCATAAGCCATCCAGGAAAAAACAATCTATGAACCTCATCTACGCCTCTCTACCTCTGTAGGCTATCAGTGAAACCATATTCATTGACAGCATGCTAAGCACAGACTCAAACCTTCACAGACTGATCTGGAAGTACAGTAATGCTGGATGAAAATCAAAATAGACTCAGTGCAGGTCAGGAGTGACGCTGCATGTGACTGGCACAAATACAGTTACTAGGAAGAGGACACAGAAGAGGACCTCAGTGTTGAGATGATGTGCGGAGATTGTGGTGATCAGTTTATTAATGTTTGGGTCAACAAGAGCTGCCTATGACCTCTTTACAAGATCCAATCTGTCAACATGATCTGAGGGCATCCATACTGCTGATGAGCTCCATCCTGTTTTCACTCAAGGCAAACATTTAATGTTACAAGTAAGCAATCTCTATTTCTAACAAGGACCCACCTTGCAGATCCAGCACCAGGGGGTTTGGGGCATCTTCACAGATCAGAGACATCCGGGTCACTTGAACATTTGTAACACTGGGATCTGTGACTGAATCAAAGAAACAAAAATTATGAAAAACATACTCTCCCAGACATGAAATTTTAGACACTTTACACTCTTAACAGCTCCTTATTAAACACCTTTGACTGTATTCACCACTTCAACCACTAACGTCTTTTTTTATACTGACTTTATACAGACTTGTTGAATTTCTATCTAACCAGAGAAACAATAACATTTGTCATTGTGACACACCTCGCAAATTAAAAGGTAGCCTACAGCAGCAACCTGCTGACGGTGTCACTGCACTAAATTCAACTTGTACTGCATTAGTTATAAGAAACATGACAACATGACTAACAAAATATCATATTTGTTTGTTGCACATACTAATGGAGCCAATAGTGTTTGACAGGCCATGTGCTAGCTACTGCTGAGCTGACCTACTGCAACATGAAGGCGATCACATTTCAGCAGAGGTGGTACGGGAGGAAGATGCTCACAGCACACCTTGTGTTTGTTTACTAGAATGTTCATGTGTCTTTTGGGCTGACGAGTCGAGACACGGTAGAGTTAGTCTAGAGTTAGTCTTTAAGAAAACTGAAACGGTCAAAAACTCCCTCTCTGCCTTTTTTTCCTATTAAGTGTTTATTAGCAACTGGCAAACCAGCATAGAGGTGCATTACTGCCACCATGTGTACTGGAGTCTCTACAATCTCATTATGTTCCACTCCAGCCTGTTTTCACTCCGGACTCATTATATACTGACGCTTTGTCGGTGATATCTGCACACAAAGGCACCTTTCACAGTGGTATGATATGCACCAAGAGGAGGCTCTTTCTGAAGCCGCTGGCAACAACCGAATTTGTCAAACACCACCACTTTGTCAGTGGATGTCAACATCAGACAAGGACGCACAGAGGCACTCTTTGCTGCACTATGATACGCACTGGGCGGTGGCTATTTCTGACACTACCAGCAGCTACCATAGTATAAAAAGTGAGAAAGTCCATATAGGGCGAACGAGAAGGGAGGTTGATATGTCAAACAAACACCAGAACTAGGAGCCCGCTGTTCATTTCCTGCGTGAAACCAAAAGTTAATGTAATTATTTCAATAGCAATGTAGTGTGCCAGTATGTGTGGCATGCTACAGTAGTGTCAGACTTGACATAATGTTAGAGAGAACTGTACTTCTTTTAAGCCATACCATGTTGTTTCTATTTTTTAAAGATTTTTGGGGGCTTTTTAACGATAGGACAGAAGTGTGAAGAGGGGAGAGAGAGGGAATGACATGCAGCAAAGGGCCGCAGATTGGAATCAAACGTGACATTGCCTTTGTGCACGGGACACCCACTCCACCCACTGAGCTACTGGGTGCCATGCTGTTTGTTTCTAAACCTAACCAGGGACTTTTGTTGCCTAAGCCTAAGGAAATAAACCTAAAAACAAATTGTTTTACATACGCTGTTAGTTAATTAAGAAAATGACTGCATGCATGTAACAAGCAGAAGCTGAATGTATTTTGAAAAGACACAATGCATGTCCTAAGAGTCTATCTAAATGCAAACTGTGAATGTCCAACACAGATACAGGAGGCTACCTAGTGTGTCATATTTTAACAACACACTGGCAAAGTGGCGAGTTGAGATGAGAATGGGTCATCCACTCTAGAGTTGCTGTGGAGTCAAGTGTGACACCTAGTTGTACAATTTAGTACACAAGTCTGATCCAGTGTTTGATCTAATTTCAAACTAGGACTGCGACTAAATTTATTTTCATTGTCGATTAATTTAATTGATTAGTTGTTTGCTCTATGAAATGTCAGAAAATGGTTAAAAAAAAAAACAGTTCAGGAGCTGAAATCAGTTTTTTACTTTTTTCTTTAAACATTATTCAAACTGATCAAATTAGTTTGCAATAAATTTAATTGTGACAACTAATCAATTAAACGTTGACGCTCTATTTCAAACCAGTTTTAAAATGATCACACCTGTCCAACCCTCCAAATAATATCCTGGTATTTGTTGTGACACTTGTCTGCACACAACTTATCCAGGCTCTATGCAGGAGGCCTGCACATGATGCATGTGTCCTGCAAAAAGCAGCTGTCTAAGTGCGTGGGCTCAGGGGAAGTGAAATCAGGACAGCTCTGCTGTAGTTGGGACAGCCTCTGCATTAATTACACTTTAGTTTTTTCTCAGTCCCACTGAAGCAGCTGTTTCTCTTCACTGAGAGACAGCATCCTAATTTAGCAGGAGTTCAACACACTGACAAATACTGGGTCACAGGTTACCATGAATGCACACTGAATACACACAACACTGGCTTTCTGACCAAGCTTACAGGATGTGAAAATCTGGAAAGGTCACCGATATTGCACCTTAGCCTACTGTCAATTCATCTAAGTTGCAATGACATGACATGACCTGCATCTAATCTTATGGTGTGATATCAAACTTTGGCTTCCTGTTTTTCCAGGACAAACACAAAGTCAAAACACAAATGCTGTGACACAAACAAGCTCTGGATTGATATATCAATTTAATGATCAACAATCCAATCACACTGATGCAAAGCGAAAACATCGATCCATATCGTCATCTTTAGCATAGGGTTTTATTTTGAAAGTCTGTGTCACTGTCAAACAGTGGCAGGCAGATGGCAAGCAGCCGAGAGAAAGACGATGAGGATAAAGTAATTTAATCGGGAATAAATCAGCAAAGTGAAAATATTTTGGATTTTGGAGAAAATACAGGATAAGAGACAAAGCACATGGCGTATGTAAGCAATTATGTTACCAGATAAAACACGACGTAACGTACCCTGCCTGGACGAGCATCTCACTCCGCCAGCTTCTTGCTTTAGCAACATTAGCTGCTCTGTTTTAACAATGTTCGGCTGAATTAACGTGCATGCAGGGTGAAACTCAACCAAGGTGTTCTGTTGGGGGATGCAGTGACTTTAACCACTGGTGAGTAAGAAAAATTATAACGCTGCATGTAATTTGTTAAGCTATGAGAAGAGGAAAAATGTCCGCTAGTCGCTAGGCTAATTTATGTAATCTAAACATACTTAAGCTAATAATGGGTGATTAGCAAAAATCAATTGTTTTATCTATGAACCTTAACAGTTACTACTGAGTTGAATGTTGTACTTTTGTTGAATGATCTTGTCATTAATCTGTGTTTATGGCTGTTTGGAGAAGTTTTCCTTCAGGGCTTAAAGCCAGATATTCCTGATGTTTTATGAAAAAGATGATGGTTTGGGTTACAATGAAAAGATTTCTTCCAGAAAGGTCTCTCTGTCAGAAAGCCCTGAAGGTTAACTTAATCCCATTTGCTTTTTCATTTGTGTCAGTGGAGTCAGTTTAAAGTGAACTTTACTGTACTCATTATTTATGTGTTGTTTATGTGTTTTATGGCCAAAAGTAAAAAAGAAAGGGGCGGCAGCGTCTTCTGTGACTGACTGTGTTAAATGGGCATTTACCGCCTAATATCTATAGCAGACCCCTGAATCATATTGAATCAACATTGTATCGTGGCAGACTTTGTAATATCGGAAAATATTGTCACGTTGTCCAAAGAATCGATATAATATCCTATTGTGATGAAACTGTTGATTTACACCCCTAATCGGCATGTCGGATATTGGCAAAAAATCCACTATTATGCGTCACTAGTGCTAACCATGCAACAGATCGTAAATGTGCAACATTCACAACATTTTTTGCTGACACCAGATATCAAGCAAAAGCCACAGACTGTATAGAGTTGTCATGAGCCGTAAAAGGAACCTGACCGGGCAAAGCCTCCGATCCACCAGGCAGCTGCCTCCGTCTCATTCAGACTTACCCTGAGGCTGGATGTGCAGCTGCCTTTACCCATCACAGACATCTTCACCGAGTGGACAGGACGATTTGACAGAGTGTAACAGTTTTACCCCGTAAAGCAGCGTGAGAGTGAGTAGCACTGACTCTGCAGCTACTTCTGGGGACTGAAATGTCCCCACAAGTACACTGCTGCACACTGACTGACTGAGACAACATCTATCTAACAACCACCAATTTTCAATTTCTTGATTTTCTTGCTCACACACAAGCACGCATTCAAACACAAACTACAATGCATTACCAATCTCAGTGGTCCCAGAACCAAGCAGGGTTTCCTTATATTTGCGTAGGCTCTCATCATCCTTATCCAACTCTTGGATCTCTTTCACTGACTTTTGAGCTGGAGGTTTGTAGTTCACCGGTTCTGGCTCTTCATTTTCAGCGGCAATGGCTGCTAGCTGCTCCGTAGTTAAGTCATCCTCCGCCATGTCTGGAGACAGTGTGGGTGCAAGGGGAGGAAAATGAAGCAGGTAGGGTTGAGAAGAAGAAGAAGAAGAAAAATTAAGACTTTCCAATGCGCAGCATGCAGAGAATTCCTCCTGTATTCCTAATGCACACTTGCCTCTTGGAGAAGACATTGTAAATCACTGGACGAACGGATGACCACAACAATAATGCAAGTGAGGAGTGCTGATGGAAAGTGTCCAACCTACTGGAACTGTAGCTGCTCTGGTGTTGCTCTGTGAGGTTGTGCTGATAAGGCTTCTGCAGCAGCGTTTCTCCTTACACTCCTGCTGCTGATGACCTAACTCTGGCTGCTGTGTGTTATCATCTAAACACATTTCTCTGAAATAACATCATCACCAGTAGGAGAGTCATGAATGAGGCATCACATGATACATAGCCTCTCCAGGGTGGGGGGGTACAGACCCTCTCAGGCTTAGACATTATTTAGGTCACAGCAAAAGGATTGTGTTCTTTTGACATGAGAAAAGAATTAGCCCACAGGGATGTTATAGAGAAAAGCGGACTAATCAAACCATCAGCACTCTCACTTCTTTTATCCTTGCAATAAGTAAAAAGTAAAAGTAAATACATGCAGGTAATGCAGTGTATGTGTTTTTATTTATTTATTTATTTATTTATTTATTTATTTATGTGCCTGCATGGAAAACACAGTGTGTTAAGAAAAATCTGAACTACAAGCACAAGATTACTTTAGGGTAAATAAAACACTTTCTAAAGGAAGCCATACAATTCATATCAGAAAATGAACACTCAACAGACAAATCCACATGTTAAATTAAAGCTAAGCTAATGAGTGTATGTTTCACTCTGGCAGTAAATAGCACTGTGTATTCATTCTGTATTTCCTTAAGACAGGGTCATCCCGTGCTAAGGAGGTTAATGTTGGACCAAAAAAAGAAACCTCTGCTGAAACAAAAAAAACAATTAACAAAAGCAGGAAGAGCTGTGTTTATGCCAAAAGACTTGACATCCACATTAAGGCCATCCCACACACAGAACTACACAGGCCTTGAAAGAAAAACATTTGAATCATTATGTCCATTCCTTGAAGTTACTTTCTCCAACAACCCCTTAGTGTTGGTTGTTTATCTTCAATTAAAGTTGTTGTTTTTAACTTTTATCAACAACAACTTTTTGTCATATTTGCCGAAACTTTCACTATATCCACACAGCAGTACACGAGACAGATGACATATATTCCTCTGCCTCCTCATATTGCCTCTAATGGCATTACTGCATGTGAACAAAAAAGGAGGAGTCTCTAAAGCAGCTGTCAATCATGTCACTCACTGCTGCTGATCTGCAGTCAAACTAGGCAGCACAGATCAAATATGAAATATAAATGAATAGCGTATTTCTCATCTTAAATTTTTCAGAAACATATTTTAGTGTACTGTTTAGCTGTCAAATGAGGAAAAGGTTTGGGTGCCTTGGTGTGTCGCTCGACCATTTCCAACATGGCAGCTGGGTCACAAACTTTCTCATTTTACATCTTAAAAGTACACTAATGCCAGGCTCAGAGTGTCTGTTCTGACAGTTACTGTATCAGATTAGGCGATTGTGGAGGCATAAAATCTTGCTGTGACTTGGTCGATAGACATGACAGACTACACGTTTGTCCATGACCGATCATCCCTGGTCCTCTTTCACGCTGTGCGTGATGTTATCTGATTATTCTTATCCTATTTTTATTATTATTATTATTATTTCAGTCACTATGGCTGTTCATGCCCAACCAAACTGTTACTGTAGAAATGTAAAAAGCGCCACCAGATGTCAGGAGCTACATTTGAAGTACCGCATGCAAACTATGCAAGTCACCGAATCCTGCAAGTTCCTGTAAATGTTTCACAATAAAAGCTTTTTTAGAAAATGAAGGGATTCTCTCAACCAAAGTTATGAGGGGCTTTTGAGTTTAAACAGATATAGGAAGTGTTGAGTTTGAAATGACAGCACGATGCATTAAATTTAACAGGGCAAACAGGAGCAGATTAAAAATAAAAATAGAAAAATACAGAGGGAACAAGAAAGGCTCCTTTCTAATGTAGCCTATTTCAAATAAAGCTGGTAGCCTCTGCAGTTGTGGTGAGTAAAAGCACCGCCACTATTTACAAATCTTATTCCTTTATATTTGTTCGTTGCTGTACAGTTGTCATGGCAGCAGACCCCTGTGTGTTTCTGTTGGTCAAAGTGACGGCTGTGACGGGAGAAGTCGTGGAAGATAAAAGAAAACTGAAACATGCCAGACATTCTGTTGGGATGTTGTGAGGCGTCCCAGACACAGCGTTGGCTGTCCTCTACTGTGACACACTACACAAGATGAAATGATCGATTATCGCGTACAGTGTCGTTTCATTCACGATACGAGCTGACATCGTATGACACTGTGTCAGGCTATGATCAGGCTGATATAATGTAATGTGAACCTGACATTAAATAGGTTTCTGAAAGGGGAGAAATAGACAATGCAGTGAGAAAATCTTGATTCATATTTGATCAGCGCTGCCTACTTTGGCAGCGTGACTGCAGTTCACAAGCACTGATTGACATAACTGACAGCTGCGTTAGAGACTGCATGGCTCTGACTGGTTGTTTTCGGTGCGCCGCAGTATATTCGAGCAAATGCCATTAAAGGCAATAGGAGGAGGAGGAACATGATTGTTTTCACAGACTATCTGTCTCATATAATACTCTGTAGATACAGTGACAGTTTCAGCAAATATTGCAAAAAGTTATTTTCATTAAAATAACCAACTGTAGTTTTAAGTGTAGCAATTTCATCACTGTATATAACTATAATAACATTTTGAGCTCTGCCTCTCTAGGAGAAATCCAAATGGTTGTTCTGTGCACAACTCTAATTTGCAGTAATGTGGAAAACCCAGCAGAGTGAATTAAAGATGTAAACTCTGCAGTAAGTCTTACGCTTTACTGTAGCTGGCGTGAACAAATGGCACTGAAGACCCATGCAAGACTTGCAGAGACCAGACACACCAGGAGACATGCATGTGGGGCTGAAATCATTAGCTGATAAACTGATGAGTTGATCAACCAAAAATCAACTGGCAACCATTTTGATGATCAATTCATTAGTTAAGTCATTTTTAAAGCAAAAATGCTAAACTCTCTCTGCTTCTCAGCTGTGGGGATTTGCTGCTTTGCTCTATATTCTATGTAGTTTTTTTGGCAGGAAAATAGTAGGGATGCACCGAATATTCGGTAACTGAATATATTTGGCCGAATATTGCAAAAAAACACACATTCGGTATTCGGTGGAATAAGTGAAAAGCAAGGCTGAATAATAGCGGCGTGTTTTGATAACGCAATCAAACAGCTGCGGTGACGGACGGAGTAAAATGTCGGCAGTGTGGCAATATTTTACTCTGTCCGTCACCGCACTCGCATTTGCGACTAAAAATAGTTTTGTGCGAGCAAAATAAATCATTCAGCATGCTGTGTGAGTACAGATTTCAACCAGCAGCAGAAACTAAAGGCGAATCCCGCCGGTTGTGGGTTGAACGGGGGTTACAGACACAGACCGGAATGTATTCCTGTCAAATACAGCAGCCATAGTGCTTCGCGGCGCAAGATAAGGCTTACTGGCGACAGAGAAGTCTGGCTCCAATAATGTCCTCTTCTTGGCGTCATGACTGCCCAAAAGTACCTGAACAGCTGAGCCGTGGCGGCACACAGGTATGTGACGTGTCAGAGGAGAAACGAGCCCTTCACATTTCTCTCTTTGTGGCAGGTAACAGCCCACAAACCTCACTGCACTTTAGGGACTGTTCTTTACTTATGAAGGGACTGTTCTTTACTTGTCAGGGGAGGAGGGTGGCTGGTTGATTTTTATTTCATTTATTTACTTTATTTTGATCCCCCCCCCATGTTAATCACTTATTGATGCTGTTTCTGAAGTATGAATAAGTCAATAAGTAATTTATTCCATTGAAATATCATTGATGTATTATAGCAGGGTTTCTGCAGGTATCAGCAAATCTAATTTAATGCTTTTTAATGCCCTTTTTAATGCCACTTTAAACAAATTTAATGCCCATGTCAAACTGCAGATACAGTTTATTTATTTTATTATTATATATATATATATATATATATATATATATATATATATATATATATATATATATATATAAAGTAAATAAATAAAAAACTTATTGATGTGTGTATATATATATATACATATATATACACACATATATATATATATATATATATATATATATATATATATATATATATATATACACACACACACACACACAGCGCCTTGCAAAAGTATTCACCCCCCTAGGAATTTTTCACGTTTTAAAACCTCACAACCTGGAATTAAAATGTATGGTTTGAGCATTTGCATCATTTCATGTACAGAACATGCCAACAACTTTGAAGATGTGAAAAAAAATTTTTTATTGTGAAGCAAACAACAAAAAGGCCCAAAAACAAAGAACTTCAGTGTGCATAATTATTCACCCCCCTGAAGTCAGTACTTTGTAGAGCCACCTTTTGCAGCAATTACAGCTGCAAGTCTCTTTTCATAAGTCTCTATGAGCTTGCCACATCTTGCAACTGGGATTTTTGCCCGTTCTTCATGGCAAAACTTCTCCAGCTCCCCCAAATTGGATGGTTTCTGCTTGTGAACGGCAGTCTTCAAGTCAAACCAGAGATTTTCAATTGGATTGAGGTCCGGGCTTTGACTAGGCCATTCTAACACATTTAACTTCTTCTCCTTAAACCATTCAAGCGTAGCTTTAGCAGTATGCTTCGGGTCATTGTCCTGCTGGAAGGTGAACCTCCGTCCCAGTCGCAAATCACAGGCAGACTGAAACAGGTTTTGCTCCAGAATGTCCCTGTATTTAGCACCATCTATCTTTCCCTCTATGCGGACCAGTTTCCCAGTCCCTGCTGCTGCAAAACATCCCCACAGCATGATGCTGCCACCACCATGTTTCACTGTGGGGACGGTGTTCTTGGGGTGATGGGATGTGTTGGGTTGCCGCCAGACATAGCATTTCCCTTTGTGGCCAAAAAGTTCAATTTTAATCTCATCTGACCAGATCACCTTCCGCCATACATTTAGGGGGTCGGCCACATGCTTTTTGGCAAACTCAAAACGTGCTTTCTTGTTTTTAACACTAAGTAAAGGCTTTTTTCTGGCCACTTCCATAAAGCCCAGCTCTATGGAGTGTACGGCTTATTGTGGTTCTATGGACAGACACACCAGTGTTTGCTGTGGAACTCTGCAGCTCCTTCAGGGTTACCTTTGGTCTCTCTGTTGCCTCTCTAATCAATGCCCTCTTTGCCCGGTCTGTGAGTTTTGGTGGTTGGCCCTGTCTTGGCAGGTTTGTTGTGGTCCCGTGTTGTTTCCATTTGGTGATTATGGATTTGATGGTGCTCCGGGGGATCATCAAAGATGTAGATATTTTTTTATAACCCAGTCCTGACTTGTATCTCTCTATAACTTTGTCCCTGACTTGTTTGGAGAGCTCCTTGGTCTTCATGATGTGATGCTTCTTGCTAAGTGGAGTTGCAGCCCATTGGGGCCTCTCAGAAAAGGTGTGTTTATACTGACACATCATGTGACACTTAGATTGAACACAGGTGGACTTCATTTAACTAATTCTGTGACTTGTGAAGGTAATAGATTGCACCAGCGCTTTTTAAGGGGCTTCATAGCAAAGGGGGTGAATACATATGCACATGCCAATTTTCACTTTTTTATTTCTTTAAATTATTCTTTTATATATATTTTTCTCATTTCACTTCACCAACTTAGATAACTTTGTGCAGATCCATCACATGAAATTTTCAGATGAAAAACATTTAAATTACAGGTTGGAATCTAACAAAATAGTTAAAAAGCAAAGGGGGGTGAATACTTTTGCAAGGCGCTGTATATATAGTAAGCATTTGCCAATGCTAATCTTGAATATTTGAGAAAATCTAAATTTACATTAACTGTCACTCTATAGTGAATTAGAAATGGCTCACAAGACGGTTTACAGTCTCAGAGTTTATTTGCACATTTCAAAAATAACAAAACCAGCCTGAAGAATGATGTGAAAAACTAACTCTAACCTGAAAAGGCTGGAGGCAGTCACTGTAGTGGCAGGTGTGGTGGTGGTAGCAGCAGCAGCTGCAGTTGTGGTGGCGACAGCAGAAGTTGCGTTGCTGGTCACGGCAAAGAAATTCAGCACAGTTAACTGCTGCCTGCCTTTAATCGCCGACTTGTGACTATCTGACAGCATGTGTGATTTCACCGCATTGACGGCCATTGTGTTTGAAGATCTTTTTGCACACGCTGCAAAATGCCTCTCCTGGTTTACTGTCGACAGGCTTTAAACAGGTTCTGAATAGTTCCTCATCCAACCACTTCTGCTGAAACTTGCATTTTCCCATTTTTCCGACATTTGCTAATATTCCCTCCGCTCTTTCGCCACAGCATGAGCACGCTCACAGCACGTTGCATTCCAAGCATCTGGTGTTGTGACTCCGTGCACCGGCCGTAAACAATAGCCAATTAAAGGGTTCCGCCTGTCAATCATCACATTAATTAAATTAAAATTATTAAATGTTTATATAATCAAAATAAATCGTGAATAACAATGTTTTTTCCATCAAGTGTATTTCAATTTTTATTGCCTCTGGACATCGAATTTAATGCTTTTTAATGCCATTTAAGGCCTTAATTTTTGCAAAATCTATTTAATGACTTTTAATGCTTTTTAATGACCCGCAGAAACCCTGTATAGCAAAGTGATTTATCTTTTTATAAATGACAAAAGGCACATCTGCCTCATTTTCGCTGTGGTATCGTGATACTACTCAGAACCATGATATTTTCACTGGTATCGTACCGTGGGTCCCAATTTTGGTACTGTGACAACACTAATCTGGAGGGGGTTCATCTGCAAAAACTAATTAAAAACTAAACAACAGTATTCGGTACTCGGTATTCGGCCAAGCGTTTAATTTTATTCGGCTTCGGCCACAAATTTTCATTTCGGTGCATCCCTAATAATCAGCTGATTATTTAGTAATGACAATAGTTGTTACTTGATAATCCAATGATCTTTAAATTATTTTAAAAGAAGAAATCCCCCAAAACTCACTCAAATGTCAGCATTTGCTGATGCCTCAGTCTTAAATGTTTTAGACTGTTAAAGCAAAATCTTGATGGACTTTTTTGTTTTGTTACTATTTTCTAACAAAACAATTAACTGATTAATGAAAAAACTAACTGCTAGAGATTGCAGAGATGCTTTTCAGCTATAACCAAGCCTGTGAGCTAATTTTACCTTCAATCCTCCCAAACAGTTCTAAACCAGTAATAATGCTTTAATGCCTACGTAAGATCAGTTTACATTACACAATGACAACAACCACTGAGGGATTTAATGCTATCAGTAGCTGCCCACAATCACAGTGCTAACTAAAGTGTGGAAGTGACTGATAAAGATTTTCTACGTGAAAGTAGGGCTGCACAACCAACTGTATGACGAACAAAGTTAATGTTGGACTCATTTTAAATGAGGAGGTGAAAACAGCTGGCAAGTGTTTTCTATCTTAAGTTAACATAACTAATACTCTCAATAAGAGAGATGAGAGAGATGAGAGAGATGAGTTGTGATTTTAACTGTAAAGATTCCTCCCTGTGGTTGGAAGTGAGAATCTCTGAGCATACCTCCTCCTAAGACTCTGACCTGCCCAAACTGGCAGCAGTCAGAGGAATGTATGCAAGACAGTAAAGGAACGAACTCTGCCGACTGAGGAGCTTTAGTCTGCAGTCACATAAACGTGCCTGAGCAGGGTCCATAAAGCTGCTCAAAAATGTCACTTGCTCTTCCTTACTATTCCAATACACAAGTTCTGGCACATGGAGGAACCATTAAGAAGCATCTTTCAAATATTAATATGCACTAATTTAACCTCAACTGGTTGCACAGATTTTCAATGATCAAATTTCCCTTTAAAAAAAAGATACATTTGCTTATGAAATTTGAATACGGTTTATTAGAGGCAAGTTCCCCAGTACCTTTGGATAATAAGAACATGACTTCAAAGATCATTCAACCTTTATGGAAATGACTGTGCAGACCCAGTAGAGAGGATGGGTGGGTCATAAAACAAAACACTGCAGCAAAGGAGTCCAGACTCATTTACTGAATATTCCTTTGATCTCGCATTGCACTCCACTGTTTTGCATACCTAAATTTGATATCCGCAAGAGACAAATTTTGGATCAAGGCTGTTTGTGATGACAGCAGAGGTGTTGGAGGAGGAGGGGGCTTTAGACTGAATGCATTATGTAACTGCTGGCATTAAACTCCATGTCACTCTGGTGAAATGTCAAGAAGGTCCTCTTCCCTTATCTTTAGGTAGAGTCTTCGTGTACATGGCTGGAGTGGCAGGAAGTTGGTCTTAATGAACGATGTTCATGTTTTTTGTTTTTTTTTTTGGCACACCACTGTTAATCCCTAAAAGGAAGTATGACTTCTTGATTGACGTCTTAAACTTGATTGTGTGTGGTTTGTTTTAACAGTTCAAATGGGCTAAAATTAAGGAGTTGGTCAAAATTAATATAACAGGCCTTGTCAAGTGTTGTCATCAAAAACATCAACATTAAGACATTTCAGGATTGCACTGGAATCCAATGTGACAGGAACACCCCACCCAACCCAACCAAACGGGAAGAAGCAGCCTTTAACAGGGAACTCGCTGAAGTGGACAGAAAGCTAGTAGCTTAAATCCACATGTACAGAGGAGATGCACAGGAGGCTGGACTCTTAATGATGTTTACCTCTTCTGTCTGGGCCTGTGATTCTTCTGTGTGAATCTATTTTAGTATTAAACACTGACAAACTGCAGGGCAGCAGCACTACCTATGCAGTCTCTTTTGGTCTCTGCTGGCCTGGTATAAAGAGTAAATATCAGGTAATAAAGAAGTAGATAGATATTATGTGAACAAAAGAAATATATTTTCCCATTGTGATAAATGTGCTACATATGTTATTACTTGTACGTCAACGTAACAAATTACAGCTTTTAAAAATCAGTGGAAATACATAACACAATATGTCCTGGAAAAAAGCGATAACACGATTATGGCCTTTGGCCAAGGCTACTGAACCAAAATGTCCATAAGTACAGCAAGTCAAGATTGCAGCTGTCAAGAAGCTAACCGCAGCTACCACTACGATACAGCAGTGCCTTACATGTCATGACTGTGAGCTAGCTAATGGTACTACTGTCATGTCTTCAAAAAGCCGCCACCTCTTCTGACAGCGTACCGGTGTACGTTAACGGCAACACACTGCTAGCTGCAGAAGAAGTTAACGAGCTTGTGTGGTCAATTGAGTTATACTCAACAATGCGGCCTCAACTTTTCTTGGTGCCGACCCTCTCATACAGGGTGGGACTGAAGAAAGAGACAAGATGCTAGCTGGTTCGCTGAGAACAATTCAGCCAAGCTAACCAGAGCCTGCGGCTAACATTAGCCTGACAAGTTATTATCAGTCAACGGAGAGCAGGAGGGAGATCTAAACTGGTGCAGCGACGCGCGCCAGTCAAGGTTATTCTAGAAACGGTGTTATCGGCTGCTCTTGGAACTGAGGTCACTTACCTTTTATTTGATGCAGTGGTGATTTCAGGTGCCTTTGCAGCAATTGCGTCCGTTGCTTTGCGATCCCGTGGAAGTATGGCGAACGAGAGAACGGCGCCGCCCCGCGCGTGAGCTTTGTTTTTTCTGGGATGGCGAAGGCACGACCCGCCCTGCTCTGCCTCTGATTGGCTCATCCTGATATCCTTATCCTAACTCTAACCAACCTCACGCCTCATGACTAAGGATAACCAATCCAACCAACGACGGCAGGGAGTTTTAGCCAATCAGAGGTAAAGTAGGGCGGGTCATTCCTTCGCCATCCTAGGAAAATAGCCGGGCGTCCGGCAACAGGTCCGCGCACACTGCACGCAAGTGATGTGTGGCGCGGTGCCGCGCACCACCAAAAATCACATTTAATTTGTTGCATTTGTGCAAATCCCTAAAATACAAGAAATCTTACTATGCAAACGACCTGCTCGGCTATGTAGAAATATACAACTTAACAGACGCTGAAAATATTATGGTTTACTCTCGACTGAAGACCAAATAACTTTGTTTTGTATTATTTATGATTTCTATCTTTATTTATTTAAATTTGTTTCTGTAAAGTATTTTATTTTTTGTCTTTATTTTGGCTGACATCCTGTTTTTTCTACTCTGTTTCATGCCCATTTATATTGTTAATAATGGGGCATTGCCTTGTTGCTGAAATCTCTAAATTATTCAATAAAGTTGTTTTTAAAAAAAAAAAAATCACATTTAATAATCAATATGTGTAACTTCTTTAAAAACGTAAACAACAGATGCACTTTTTGTAATTGTGAAGGAGAAACAATTAAACATGTGTTTGTAGATTGTTTTCATACCACTTGTTTAGGTTTGATTTACAAAGAAACTTTTCAAAACAATTTGAAAAAGATGTCACACTAACATTGATAACTACACCTTCTTAACAATCTCAATTTCTCAGTTGATAAAAAGTACATAAGCAACATATTTTAGCAAAACACTATATACATAAAATGATTAGGCTTAAAAGACTACCATCCTTTCATATTTTTAAATATACCAATTCTAAAGTATTGTTGACTACTGTTGAAAATTTAAAACTCAAAAATTGTAAAATACTAACCCTATTTACACATGTTGGTTTTATTCCATTTACACATTTCTGTTTAGCAGACCCTGGAGGTTTCTGTTTTCCATGTTTCTTTGGTTTCACTACATATTATTTATGTTGTGCAATTTAATTAATTTATTTTTTTTACATTATGTTGATATTAAATATATTTTCTACAACTTTTATAATGCAAATCTCGAATGTACATACTTCATGTATTGAATGTATTCATCCCTTAAACAGAGTGAGGAGGAGACTATGTAACTTTTACACAAAATAACAGAATCTTGCAATTACAAATGAAAATCTGTTACAGCCACCTTGTCTGGTATAACCACCAGCAATGGCAATTATTGCAAGAAATTTTTGGTAGATGACAGTGTAACTTACATTACTCTTCTGTACTTTAGCATCATCATTTCACATTATCCCTTTATAGTGACACACATTCAGCAAAATGGCTTTGCTTTTAATTTACCTACAACAGCACATTTTGTCACTGCTGACATCTACACTGCTAAAGCTAACCTGACTGATGTATTGAGAAATATACACAATCAAAAATATGACAATTGTGTTTTCATTTGGTCACATTTGGTTTTCATTCATTTTTTAAAAGACATGTTTTCACAGTGAAGAGCAATTGCACTTTGTCTCTGGAAGCGAAACATCTCAATAAACAACCACCAGAGACGATTCAATAAAACTATTTATATACAAAACCCTTGTGATATATGTCCATATGTCAAGTATACAGTACCAAATGACAAAACTGATGTACATGAACATTTTACATTTTTAACATTACATTGGACAGTCTGTCAACTACTGAATCATGTTTACATGATTTCATTACAAAAAAAAAAAAAATCAATCATGTTTGCAGGTAAATGGCAATTTTCCATACATTTGGAGAAAAGCACAGGAGCTGGTGGCCTAGGAGAAAAATCCTCAATACATAAAACTGCCCCTGAAAACATGGCTACAAAAATACTGAGAAATATTAAAATCAAAAGAATATAATGGTCCATACAGCAAAATGGCTTAAAAACACAACAAAGTGTAATAAGATCCGATCCATCACATCTGATCAACCAGATTTAACAAAAAAAAAGGGAGTACGAAGGTACGCAGAAAGGTACGGCAGCAGCATCTCTCTCAGCTCTTCTAACTGGTGTCCATCTGAAACTAGAAGATGACAAACATCATTATAAAATAATAAATAAATAAATGTCCACAGAATGGTCAAATATAGGAGAACAAAATCTTACAACACAAGTATACACCTTGGCATTATAAGCATCCAACTGGGCATCCAGCTCCTCTGCAGAAAGTTGGGGTCTGTTTCCTCTACCTCTACCCCGACCTCTGAAACCTCCACTGCCGCCACCTTGCCTCCTCTCACTCCTTTCACTCCTGTCACTCCTGTCACTCCTTTCACTCCTCTCAAACTTGGGCTGTCCAAGCCTGCTGCGGTCAAACCCGCTGCTTGAGCTGCAAAAAGTCACAAAGATTTTTTTAAATATGACCAAATCTTTAGAGTAAATTAAAGAGTTACTACACAGAATTTTCCTAAGAAACATTATATAGACTCATACAAAAGTAATCTCTCTCAATCATCACTCATGACCCACTAGAAATGTGTGGTGATGTAATTATCTGCAGAGACTCTGCCCTCTGCTTGAGTTTTCAGACTTTCTTTTTATTCTACTGTGTTTGGGACGTCTCTGGGCACAGCACACAGGTGAGGATGGGACTTAATACAAAGGTAGCGACCAGATGCTAGACTACTGTATGTACCACGCATCCAAGAGGAAGCTATAAGATAATGGACATGACACAGAAAAAAAAAATATAGTGAATGAGTGAATCCCTGTTTGGCTTTCACTGCTGATACTGTTTTACTAACAGTTGATCTCTGCATTAAGGCTGCCCCCGACTAAGAATTTTCCTAGTCGACCAATAGTCGTCATTTAGGGCCATTAGTCAACTAGTCGCCCGTATGTTTGTGATATTAATTTAATTATTCAATTCTATATTTTAAGCAGGGCAACACATTGGTTTGAGTTCAAGGTCTGAGAAAGAATAGTATCAGTAACATTGTTAACACTGTGCTTCATTACAGAGAAATACAAAATCTTACTGATGAACCTTCATTAATATAGGCTTATATCTTATCTACATGTGCACGTCACACACTGAGCGAGCTGCCTGTTAATTACACTGTCGGCAAAGCAGTAATGATTGTGCTACATGGCTAATGGACATGTAGCTACTCTCATGTTTCAGTTGATGCGTCATGTCTGTAGTCGATAAATGATCAGCTAAAGGTTGCCTGCAGAGTTAACATATCACCTTGGATTCGTCCTTCACCTTCTCAAAATGATCCAACACTTTGGATTTCTTGCCCGCCATGTTATTAACTAGCCTTTGTAATGCAATATCTGATGATTATAAAGAGTGTCTCAACTCTGATTTTAAGAACCCAGAGCAATTTTGGAACAAAATTAAAACTATTATTAATACGGCAGATAAACATTCTGTAAATCAAATAAGAGTTGACAATAAAATATGTAATAGTGACTCTTTATCTATTGCCCAAGCATTTAATCAGCATTTTTCCGCTGTCTACTCTACCTTATTACCAAACTCTAAGCCGACTACTGGCTTTTTTAGAGATGTATCATCTTGCTGCAGTACTTTTTCATTTAGGAATATTTTACCAACTGAAGTTCAGAATGTCATTAATGAATTAAATGTGAACAGTGGTGCAGGTCTTGATGGAATAGAACATAGGTTTATTTAACTC
Source organism: Epinephelus lanceolatus (assembly GCF_041903045.1). Lineage (NCBI taxonomy): Eukaryota > Metazoa > Chordata > Actinopteri > Perciformes > Serranidae > Epinephelus > Epinephelus lanceolatus. The sequence goes on along the minus strand of NC_135736.1, from coordinate 6,523,119 downwards.
GCTTCCCACATTTTAATGTATCCACTCGCTGACTTGTTCAACCTTTCTTCATCACTCCACTGCATAAGGGTGGTGAGTTACTTGATCTTAACAACTACAGACCGATATCCATTATTTGCACTATTGCTAAGGTCTTTGAAAAAATAGTTTATAATCAACTTTCACATTATCTCAGTAGCAACAATATCTTAAAACAATTTCAATCTGGCTTCAGGTCCAACCACTCCACAACTACTGATCTTCTTAAGTTCATGAGTGATGTGCTCTCTGCTGCAGATATTGGTAAACTCACAGGAGCAATCTTAGTTGATCTAACTAAAGCCTCTGCCTTTGGCAATCTATTGGTCTTAGTAAAAATCCACTTTAAGTCAACTCATATCTTCATAGTAGAAAGCAATGTGTTGTCCTACAGGGCAATAGATAAGACCTTTTAATACAACAAAGAGGTGTGCCCCAGGGCTCTACCTTGGGACCACTGCTGTTTTCTATTTATATTAGGCATGTAACGATATGTCGAATTTCGCGGTGTCGCGATAAAATAAATTCTCGATACCGTCGTGGGAATACCACGGTAGTTATATAGCTGCGTTCTCCTACAGAGCCGGTAATATGACTGTGCGACTACATTCCCCTTAATACTTTGCATGCAACTGCGCGCGCAGGTGAGAGCAGACTCGTGCAGCTCAGCCTCTCAGCCTCCGACTCTGACCCGTGCGTGACGGGAGGAAACAGCGAATAAAAGTAAGGAGATTGATTGTTCTTCTCTGTGGATTTTCTCCGCGACCGTTCGTCATAGTGAGAAGCCACACATATCACGTGAAACAGCGGAATCGTGGCTTTCCGACAAGACCAAGCACTTGTCGGTAGTCCAATGTGAAAAAAAATGATGATGATGTTACACTAAAATAATGTATAACAAAGCTTTCATACAGCTTTGCACACACATTACTTTTGGATGGATTACTCGCGAATGCAGG